>NW_028270149.1:15687982-15988112 GCF_037043375.1 Chiloscyllium plagiosum
CCCCCCCCCCCTCCCCCCCCCCCCCCCCCCCTCCTCCCCCCCCCCTCTCTCTTTCCCCCTCTCTCTTTCCCCCCTCTCTCTTTCCCCCTCTCTCTTTCCCCCTCTCTCTTCCCCCCTCTCTCTTTCCCCCCTCTCTCTTTCCCCCCTCTCTCTTCCCCCCTCTCTCTTCCCCCCTCTCTCTTCCCCCCTCTCTCTTTCCCCCCTCTCTCTTCCCCCCTCTCTCTACCCCCCTCTCTCTTACCCCTCTCTCTTACCCCCTCTCTCTTCCCCCCTCTCTCTTTCCCCCCTCTCTCTTTCCCCCCTCTCTCTTCCCCCTCTCTCTCTTTCCCCCCTCTCTCTTTCCCCCCTCTCTCTTTCCCCCCCTCTCTCTTCCCCCCCTCTCTCTTGCCCCCTCTCTCTTGCCCCCTCTCTCTTGCCCCCTCTCTCTTGCCCCATCTCTCTTTCCCCCTCTCTCTTCCCCCACTCCTCTTCCCCCCTCTCTCTTCCCCCCTCTCTTCCCCCCCTCTCTTCCCCCCTCTCTTCCCCCCTCTCTTCCCCCCCTCTCTTCCCCCCCTCTCTTCCCCCCTCTCTTCCCCCCCTCTCTTCCCCCCCTCTCTTCCCCCCCTCTCTTCCCCCCTCTCTTCCCCCCCTCTCTTCCCCCCTCTCTTCCCCCCCTCTCTTCCCCCCCTCTCTTCCCCCCCTCTCTTCCCCCCCTCTCTTCCCCCCTCTCTTCCCCCCTCTCTTCCCCCCTCTTCCCCCCTCTCTTCCCCCCTCTCTTCCCCCCTCTCTTCCCCCCTCTCTTCCCCCCTCTCTTCCCCCCCTCTCTTCCCCCCTCTTCTCCCCCTCTCTTCCCCCCCTCTCTTCCCCCCCTCTCTTCCCCCCCTCTCTTCCCCCCTCTCTTCCCCCCTCTCTTCCCCCCTCTCTTCCCCCCTCTCTTACCCCTCTCTTCCCCCCTCTCTTCCCCCCCTCTCTTCCCCCCTCTCCCCCCTCTCTTCCCCCCCTCTCTTCCCCCCCTCTCTTCCCCACTCTCTTCCCCCCACTCTCTTCCCCCCCCCTCTTCCCCCCCCTCTTCCCCCCCTCTTCCCCCCCCTCTTCCCCCCCCCTCTTCCCCCCCCTCTTCCCCCCCCTCTTCCCCCCCTCTCTTCCCCCCCTCTCTTCCCCCCTCTCTTCCCCCCTCTCTTCCCCCCTCTCTTCCCCCCTCTCTTCCCCCCCTCTCTTCCCCCCCCTCTCTTCCCCCCCTCTCTTCCCCCCCCTCTCTTTCCCCCCCCTCTCTTCCCCCCCTCTCTTCCCCCCCCTCTCTTCCCCCCCCTCTCTTCCCCCCCTCTCTTCCCCCCCCTCTTCCCCCCCTCTCTTCCCCCCCCTCTCTTCCCCCCCCTCTCTTCCCCCCCCTCTCTTCCCCCCCCTCTCTTCCCCCCCTCTCTTCTCCCCCTCTCTTCTCCCCCTCTCATCCCCCCTCTCATCCCCCCTCTCATCCCCCCTCTCATCCCCCCTCTCATCCCCCCTCTCATCCCCCCTCTCATCCCCCCTCTCTTCCCCCCCTCTCTTCCCCCCCTCTCTTCCCCCCTCTCTTCCCCCCCTCTCTTCCCCCCTCTTCTTCCCCCCCTCTCTTCCCCCCTCTCTTCCCCCCCTCTCTTCCCCCCCTCTCTTCCTCCCCTCTCTTCCTCCCCTCTCTTCCCCCCCTCTCTTCCCCCCCTCTCTTCCCCCCCTCTCTTCCCCCCCTCTCTTCCCCCCTCTCTTCCCCCCCTCTCTTCCCCCCCTCTCTTCCCCCCCTCTTCCCCCCCTCTCTTCCCCCCTCTTCCCCCCCTCTTCCCCCCCCCTGTTCCCCCCCCCTGTTCCGCCCCCTCTTCCCCCTCTTTCCCCCCCCTCTTCCCCCCCTCTTTCCCCCCCTCTTCACCCCTCTTCCCCCCCCCCTCTTCCCTCCCCTCTCTTCCCCCCCCTCTCTTCCCCCCCCCTCTCTTCCACCCCTCTCTCCCCCCTCTCTCCCCCTCTCTTCCCCCCCCTCTCTTCCCCCCCCTCTCTTCCCCCCCTCTCTTTCCCCCCCTCTCTCTTTCCCCCCTCTCTCTTACCCCCCTCTCTCTTACCCCCTCTCTCTTACCCCCTCTCTCTTTCCCCCTCTCTCTTTCCCCCCTCTCTCTTTCCCCCCTCTCTCTTTCCCCCCTCTCTCTTTCCCCCCTCTCTCTTTCCCCCCCTCTCTCTTCCCCCCCTCTCTCTTGCCCCCTCTCTCTTGCCCCCTCTCTCTTGCCCCCTCTCTCTTGCCCATCTCTCTTTCCCCCTCTCTCTTCCCCCACCCTCTTCCCCCACTCTCTTCCCCCCTCTCTTCCCCCCCTCTCTTCCCCCCCTCTCTTCCCCCCTCTCTTCCCCCCCTCTCTTCCCCCCTCTCTTCCCCCCTCTCTTCCCCCCTCTCTTCCCCCCCTCTCTTCCCCCCCTCTCTTCCCCCCTCTCTTCCCCCCCTCTCTTCCCCCCCTCTCTTCCCCCCCTCTCTTCCCCCCTCTCTCTTCCCCCCCTCTCTTCCCCCCTCTCTTCCCCCCTCTCTTCCCCCCCTCTCTTCCCCCCTCTCTTCCCCCCTCTCTTCCCCCCTCTCTTTCCCCCCTCTCTTCCCCCCCTCTCTTCCCCCCCTCTCTTCCCCCCCTCTCTTCCCCCCTCTCTTCCCCCCCTCTCTTCCCCCCTCTCTTCCCCCCTCTCTTCCCCCCCTCTCTTCCCCCCCTCTCTTCCCCCCCTCTCTTACCCCCTCTCTTCCCCCCCTCTCTTCCCCCCTCTCTTCCCCCCCTCTCTTCCCCCTCTCTTCCCCCCCTCTCTTCCCCCCCTCTCTTCCCCCCCTCTCTTCCCCCCACTCTCTTCCCCCCCCTCTTCCCCCCCCTCTTCCCCCCCCTCTTCCCCCCTCTTCCCCCCCTCTTCCCCCCCCTCTTCCCCCCCCTCTTCCCCCCTCTCTTCCCCCCCTCTCTTCCCCCCTCTCTTCCCCCCTCTCTTCCCCCCTCTCTTCCCCCCTCTCTTCCCCCCTCTCTTCCCCCCCTCTCTTCCCCCCCCTCTCTTCCCCCCCCCTCTCTTCCCCCCCCCTCTCTTCCCCCCCCTCTCTTCCCCCCCCTCTCTTCCCCCCCCTCTCTTCCCCCCCTCTCTTCCCCCCCCTCTCTTCCCCCCCCTCTCTTCCCCCCCTCTCTTCCCCCCCTCTCTTCCCCCCCTCTCTTCCCCCCTCTCTTCTCCCCCTCTCTTCTCCCCCTCTCATCCCCCCTCTCATCCCCCCTCTCATCCCCCCCTCTCTTCCCCCCCTCTCTTCCCCCCCTCTCTTCCCCCCTCTCTTCCCCCCCTCTCTTCCCCCCCTCTCTTCCCCCCCTCTCTTCCTCCCCTCTCTTCCTCCCCTCTCTTCCCCCCCTCTCTTCCCCCCTCTCTTCCCCCCCTCTCTTCCCCCCCTCTCTTCCCCCCTCTCTTCCCCCCCTCTCTTCCCCCCCTCTTCCCCCCCTCTCTTCCCCCCTCTTCCCCCCCTCTTCCCCCCCCCCTGTTCCCCCCCCCTGTTCCGCCCCCTCTTCCCCCTCTTCCCCCCCCTCTTCCCCCCCCTCTTCCCCCCCTCTTCCCCCCCCTCTTCCACCCCTCTTCCCCCCCCCTCTTCCCTCCCCTCTCTTCCCCCCCCTCTCTTCCCCCCCCCTCTCTTCCACCCCTCTCTCCCCCCTCTCTCCCCCTCTCTTCCCCCCCCTCTCTTCCCCCCCCTCACTTTCCCCCCCCTCTCTTCCCCCCCCTCTCTTCCCCCCCTCTCTTCCCCCCCCTCTCTTTCCCGCCCTCTCTTCCCCCCCCTCTCTTCCCCCCCCTCTCTTCCCCCCCCTCTCTTCCCCCCCTCTCTTCCCCCCCCTCTCTTCCCCCCCCTCTCTTCCCCCCCCTCTCTTCCCCCCCCTCTCTTCCCCCCCCTCTCTTCCCCCCCCTCTCTTCCCCCCCCTCTCTTCCCCCCCCTCTCTTCCCCCCCTCTCTTCCCCCCCTCTCTTCCCCCCCCTCTCTTCCCCCCCCTCTCTTCCCCCCCCTCTCTTCCCCCCCTCTCTTCCCCCCCTCTCTTCCCCCCCCTCTCTTCCCCCCCTCTCTTCCCCCCCCTCTCTTCCCCCCCCTCTTCCCCCCCCTCTCTTCCCCCCCCTCTCTTCCCCCCCCTCTCTTCCCCCCCCTCTCTTCCCCCCCCTCTCTTCCCCCCCCTCTCTTCCCCCCCCTCTCTTCCCCCCTCTCTTCCCCCCCTCTCTTCCCCCCCCTCTCTCCCCCCCCTCTCTTCCCCCCCCTCTCTTCCCCCCCTCTCTTCCCCCCCCTCCCCCCCTCTTCCCCCCCCTCCCCCCCTCTTCCCCCCCTCTCTTCCCCCCTCTCTTCCCCCCCCCTTCCCCCCCCTCTTCCCCCCCCTCTTCCCCCCCCTCTTCCCCCCCCTCTTCCCCCCCCCTCTTCCCCCCCCTCTTCCCCCCCCTCTTCCCCCCCCTCTTCCCCCCTCTTCCCCCCCCCCTCTTCCACCCACCTCTTCCACCCCCCTCTTCCACCCCCCTCTTCCCCCCTCTCTTCCCACCCTCTCCCCCCCCTCTTTCCCCCTCTCTTTCCCCTCTCTTCCCCCCCTCTCTTTCCCCCCTCTCTTTCCCCCCTCTCTTTCCCCCTCTCTTCCCCCTCTCTTCCCCCCCTCTCTTTCCCACCCTCTCTTTCCCCCCTCTCTCTTTTCCCCCCTCTCTCTTTTCCCCCCTCTCTCTTTCCCCCCTCTCTCTTTCCCCCCTCTCTCTTTTCCCCGCCTCTCTCTTTCCCCCCTCTCTCTTTCCCCCCTCTCTCTTTCCCCCTCTCTCTTTCCCCCCTCTCTCTTTCCCCCCTCTCTCTTTCCCCCCTCTCTCTTTCCCCCCTCTCTCTTTCCCCCCTCTCTCTTCCCCCCCTCTCTTCCCCCCTCTCTTCTCCCCCCTCTCTTCTCCCCCCTCTCTTCTCCCCCCTCTCTTCTCCCCCCTCACTTCTCCCCCCTCTCTTCTCCCCCCTCTCTTCTCCCCCCTCTCTTCTCCCCCCTCTCTTCCCCCCCCTCTTCCCCCCCCCTCTCTTCCCCCCCCTCTCTTCCCCCCCCTCTCTTCCCCCCCCCTCTCTTCCCCCCCCTCTCTTCCCCCCCCCCTCTTCCCCCCCCTCTCTTCCCCCCCCCTCTTCCCTCCCCTCTCTTCCCCCCCCTCTCTTCCCCCCCCTCTCTTCCCCCCCTCTCTTCCCCCCCTCTCTTCCCCCCCCTCTCTTCCCCCCCCTCTCTTCCACCCCCTCTCTTCGCCCCCCTCTCTTCCCCCCCTCTCTTCCCCCCCTCTCTTCCCCCCCTCTCTTCCCCCCTCTCTTCCCCCCTCTCTTCCCCCCATCTCTTCCCCCCCTCTCTTCCCCCCCTCTCTTCCCCCCCTCTCTTCCCCCCCTCTTCCCCCCCCTGTTCCCCCCCCCCTGTTCCCCCCCCCCTCTTCCCCCCCTCTTCCCCCCCTCTTCCCCCCTCTTCCCCCCCTCTTCCCCCCCCTCTTCCACCCCTCTTGCCCCCCCCTCCTCCCCCCCCTCTCTTCCCCCCCCTCTCTTCCCCCCCCCTCTCTCCCCCCTCTCCCCCCCCTCTTCCCCCCCCCTCTCTTCCCCCCCCCTCTCTTCCCCCCCCCTCTTCCCCCCCTCTCTCCCCCCCCTCTCTCCCCCCCCTCTCTTCCCCCCCCTCTCTTCCCCCCCCTCTCTTCCCCCCCCTCTCTTCCCCCCCCTCTCTTCCCCCCCCTCTCTTCCCCCCCCTCTCTTCCCCCCCCTCTCTTCCCCCCCCTCTCTTCCCCCCCCTCTCTTCCCCCCCCTCTCTTCCCCCCCCTCTCACCCCCCCCCTCTCTTCCCCCCCCTCTCTTCCCCCCCCTCTCTTCCCCCCCTCTCTTCCCCCCCCCTTCCCCCCCTCTTCTCCACCCCTCTCTTCCACCCCTCTCTCCCCCCCCTCTTCCCCCCCCCTCTTCCCCCCCCCTTCCCCCCCCTCTTCCCCCCCCTCTTCCCACCCCACACTTCCCCCCCCCTCTTCCCCCCCCCCCCTCTTCCCCCCCCCTCTTCCCCCCCCATCTTCCCCCCTCTTCCCCCCCCTCTTCCACCCCCCTCTTCCACCCCCCTCTTCCCCCCCTCTCTTCCCACCCTCTCCCCCCCCTCTTTCCCCCTCTCTTTCCCCCTCTCTTCCCCCCCCTCTCTTCCCCCCCCTCTCTTCCCCCCCCCTCTCTTTCCCCCCTCTCTTTCCCCACTCTCTTCCCCCCCTCTCTTCCCCCCCCTCTCTTCCCCCCCCTCTCTTCCCCCCCCTCTCTTCCCCCCCCTCTCTTCCCCCCCCTCTCTTCTCCCCCCTCTCTTCTCCCCCCTCTCTTCTCCCCCCCTCACTTCTCCCCCCTCTCTTCTCCCCCCTCTCTTCTCCCCCCTCTCTTCCCCCCCTCTCTTCCCCCCCCCCTCTCTTCCCCCCCCTCTCTTCCCCCCCCTCTCTTCCCCCCCCTCTCTTCCCCCCCCTCTCTTCCCCCCCCTCTCTTCCCCCCCTCTCTTCCCCCCCCTTCCCCCCCCTCTCTTCCCCCCCCTTCCCCCCCCTCTCTTCCCCCCCTCTCTTCCCCCCCTCTCTTCCCCCCCTCTCTTCCCCCCCCTCTCTTCCCCCCCCCTCTCTTCCCCCCCCTCTCTTCGCCCCCCTCTCTTCCCCCCCTCTCTTCCCCCCCTCTCTTCCCCCCCTCTCTTCCCCCCCCTCTCTTCCCCCCCTCTCTTCCCCCCCTCTCTTCCCCCCCTCTCTTCCCCCCCTCTCTTCCCACCCCTACCCCCCCTCTTCCCCCCCCCTTCCCCCCCTCTCTTCAACCCCTCTCTTCCACCCCTCTCTCCCCCCCTCTTCCCCCCCCCTTCGCCCCCCCTCTTCCCCCCCCTCTTCCCCCCCTCTTCCCCCCCTCTTCCCCCCCCTCTTCCCCCCCCCCCTTCCCCCCCTCTCTTCCCCCCCACTCTTACCCCCCTCTTACCCCCTCTTCCCCCCCCCCTCTTCCCCCCCCTTCCCCCCCCTCTTCCCCCCCCTCTTCCCCCCCTCTCTTCACCCCCTCTCTTCCCCCCCTCTCTTCCCCCCCCTCTCTTCCCCCCCCCTCTCTTCCCCCCCCCTGTCTTCCCCCCCTATCTTCCCCCCCCTCTCTTCCCCCCCCCTCTCTTCCCCCCCCTCTCTTCCCCCCCCTCTCTTCCCCCCCTCTCTTCCCCCCCTCTCTTCCCCCCCTCTCTTCCCCCCCTCTCTTCCCCCCCCTCTCTTCCCCCCCCTCTCTTCCCCCCCCTCTCTTCCCCCCCTCTCTTCCCCCCCCCCTCTCTTCCCCCCCCCTCTCTTCCCCCCCCCCCTCTTCCCCCCCCTCTCTTCCCCCCTCTCTTCCCCCCCCCTCTCTTCCCCCCCTCTCTTCCCCCCCTCTCTTTCCCCCCCTCTCTTTCCCCCCCCCTCTTCCCCCCCCCTCTTTCCCCCCCCCTCTTTCCCCCCCTCTCTTTCCCCCCCTCTCTTTCCCCCCCTCTCTTTCCCCCCCTCTCTTCCCCCCCCTCTCTTTCCCCCCCCTCTCTTTCCCCCCCTCTCTTCCCCCCCTCTCTGCCCCCCCTCTCTTCCCCCCCTCTCTTCCCCCCCTCTATTTCCCCCACTCTCTTTCCCCCCCTCTCTTCCCCCCCTCTCTTCCCCCCCTACCCCCCTCTTTCCCCCCTCTCTTCCACCCCTCTCTCCCCCCCTCTTCCCACCCCCCTTCCCCCCCTCTCTTCCCCCCCTTCCCCCCCTCTTACCCCCCTCTTCCCCCCCCATCTTCCCCCCCCTCTTCCCCCCCTCTTCCCCCCCTCTCTTTCCCCCCCTCTCTTCCCCCCCCTCTCTTCCCCCCCTACCCCCCTCTTTCCCCCCTCTCTTCCACCTCTCTCTCCCCCCCTCTTCCCACCCCCCTTCCCCCCCCTCTCTTCCCCCCCTTCCCCCCCTCTTACCCCCCTCTTACCCCCCTCTTCCCCCCCCATCTTCCCCCCCCTCTTCCCCCCCTCTTCCCCCCCTCTTCCCCCCCTCTCTTTCCCCCCCTCTCTTCCCCCCCCTCTCTTCCCCCCCTACCCCCCTCTTTCCCCCCTCTCTTCCACCTCTCTCTCCCCCCCTCTTCCCACCCCCCTTCCCCCCCCCTCTCATCCCCCCCTTCCCCCCCTCTTACCCCCCTCTTCCCCCCCCCATCTTCCCCCCCCTCTTCCCCCCCTCTTCCCCCCCTCTTCCCCCCCTCTCTTCCCCCCCTCTCTTCCACCCCTCTCTTCCACCCCTCTCTTCCACCCCTCTCTTCCCCCCTCTCTTCCCCCCCCCTCTTCCCCCCCCTCTTCCCCCCCTCTTCCCCCCCTCTTCCCCCCCCTCTTCCCCCCCCTCTTCCCCCCCTCTTCCCCCCCCTCTTCCCACCCCTCTTCCCACCCCTCTTCCCACCCTCTCCCACCCCTCTTCCCACCCCTCTTCCCACCCCTCTTCCCCCCCCTCTTCCCCCCCCTCATCCCCCCCCCTCTTCCCCCCCCTCTTCCCCCCCTCTTCCCCCCCCTCTTCCCCCCCCTTCCCCCCCCCTCTTCCCCCCCTCTTCCCCCCCTTCCCCTCCCCCTTCCCCCCCCCTCTTCCCCCCCCCCTTCCCCCCCTTCCCCCCCTTCCCCCCTCTTCCCCCCTCTTCCCCCCCCTCTTCCCCCCCTCTTCCCCCCTCTTCCCCCCTCTCTTTCCCCCCCTCTCTTTCCCCCCCTCTCTTCCCCACTCTCTTTCCCCCACTCTCTTTCCCCCACTCTCTTTCCCCCCCTCTCTTTCCCCCCCTCTCTTTCCCCCCCCTCTTCCCCCTTCTCTTTCCCTACCCTCTCTTTCCCCCCCTCTCTTTCCCCCCTTCTCTTCCCCCCCTCTCTTTCCCCCCCCCCTCTCTTCCCCCCCCTTCCCCCCCCTCTCTTCCCCCCCCTCTCTTCCCCCCCCTCTCTTCCCCCCCTCTCTTCCCCCCCCTCTCTTCCCCCCCCCTCTCTTCCCCCCCCCCTCCCCCCCCTCCCTTCCCCCCCCCCTTCCCCCCCCCTCCCTTCCCCCCCCTCTCTTCCCACCCTCTCTTCCCACCCTCTCTCTTCCCCCCTCTCTCTTCCCCCCTCTCTCTTCCCCCCTCTCTCTTCCCCCCTCTCTCTTCCCCCCTCTCTCTTCCCCCCTCTCTCTTCCCCCCTCTCTCTTCCCCCCTCTCTCTTCCCCCCTCTCTCTTCCCCCCCTCTCTCTTTCCCCCCTCTCTCTTTCCCCCCTCTCTCTTCCCCCCCTCTCTCTTCCCCCCCTCTCTCTTCCCCCCCCTCTCTTCCCCCCTCTCTCTTCCCCCCTCTCTTCCCCCTCTCTCTTCCCCCCCCCTCTCTTCCCCTCCCCTCTTCCCCTCCCCTCTTCCCCTCCCCTCTTCCCCGCCCCTCTTTCCCCCCCCTCTCTTCCCCCCCTCTCTTCCCCCCCTCTCTTTCCCCCCCTCTCTTCCCCCCCCCTCTTTCCCCCCCTCTCTTTCCCCCCCCTCTTTCCCCCCCCCTCTTTCCCCCCCTCTCTTTCCCCCCCCTCTTTCCCCCCCTCTCTTTCCCCCCCTCTCTTTCCCCCCCTCTCTTTCCCCCCCCTCTCTTTCCCCCCCCCCTCTCTTTCCCCCCCCCTCTCTTTCCCCCCCTCTCTTTCCCCCCCTCTCTTTCCCCCCCTCTCTTTCCCCCCCTCTCTTTCCCCCCCTCTCTTTCCCCCCCTCTCTTTCCCCCCCTCTCTTTCCCCCCCTCTCTTCCCCCCCCGTCTTCCCCCCCCTCTTTCCCCCCCCTCTTTCCCCCCCTCTCTTTCCCCACTCTCTTCCCCCCCTCTTCCCCCCCCTCTTTCCCCCCCTCTCTTTCCCCCCCTCTCTTCCCCCCCTCTCTTTCCCCCACTCTCTTTCCCCCACTCTCTTCCCCCCCCCCTTCCCCCCCCTCTCTCCCACCCCCTCTCTCCCACCCCCTCTTCCCCCCCTCTTCCCCCCCTCTTCGCCCCCTCTTCCCCCCCCTTCCCCCCCTCTTCCCCCCCTCTTCCCCCCCTTTCCCCCCTTCCCCCCCCCCTCTTTCTCCCCCTCTCTTTCCCCCCCTCTCTTTCCCCCCCTCTCTTTCCCCCCCTCTCTTTCCCCCCTCTCTTTCCCCCCCTCTCTTTCCCCCCCTCTCTTCCCCCCCCGTCTTCCCCCCCCTCTTTCCCCCCCCCTCTTTCCCCCCCCCTCTTTCCCCCACTCTCTTCCCCCCCTTTCCCCCCCTCTCTTTCCCCCCCTCTCTTTCCCCCCCTCTCTTTCCCCCCCTCTCTTTCCCCCCCTCTCTTTCCCCCCCTCTCTTTCCCCCCCTCTCTTTCCCCCACTCTCTTTCCCCCACTCTCTTTCCCCCACTCTCTTTCCCCCACTCTCTTTCCCCCACTCTCTTTCCCCCACTCTCTTTCCCCCACTCTCTTCCCCCCCCCTTCCCCCCCTCTCTCCCACCCCCCTTTCCCCCCCTTTCCCCCCCCTCTCTTTCCCCCCCTCTCTTTCCCCCCCTCTCTTTCCCCCCCTCTCTTTCCCCCCTCTCTTTTCCCCCCCTCTCTTTCCCCCCCTCTCTTTCCCCCCCTCTCTTTCCCCCCCTCTCTTTCCCCCCCTCTCTTACCCCCCCTCTCTTACCCCCCCTCTCTTTCCCCCCCTCTCTTTCCCCCCCTCTCTTTCCCCCCCTCTCTTCCCCCCCCTCTCTTCCCCCCCCTCTCTTCCCCCCCCTCTCTTCCCCCCCCTCTATTCCCCCCCTCTCTTCCCCCCCTCTCTGCCCCCCCTCTCTTCCCCCCCCTCTCTTCCCCCCCTCTCTTCCCCCCCTCTCTTCCCCCCCTCTCTTTCCCCCACTCTCTTTCCCCCACTCTCTTTCCCCCACTCCCTTCCCCCCCCTCTCTTCCCCCCCTCTCTTCCCCCCCTCTCTTCCCCCCCCCTCTTTCCCCCCCCTCTTTCCCCCCTCTCTTCCCCCCCCTCTCTTCCCCCCTCTCTTCCCCCCTCTCTTCCCCCCTCTCTTCCCCCCTCTCTTCCCCCCTCTCTTCCCCCCTCTCTTCCCCCCCTCTCTTCCCCCCCTCTCTTCCCCCCCTCTCTTCCCCCCCCTCTCTTTCCCCCCCTCTCTTTCCCCCCCCCTCTCTTTCCCCCCCCTCTCTTCCCCCCCCTCTCTTCCCCCCCTCTCTTCCCCCCCCTCTCTTCCCCCCCTCTCTTCCCCCCCCCTCTCTTCCCCCCCCCTCTCTTCCCCCCCCCCTCTCTTCCCCCCCCTCTCTTCCCCCCCTCTCTTCCCCCCCTCTCTTCCCCCCCTCTCTTCCCCCCCTCTCTTCCCCCCCTCTCTTCCCCCCCTCTCTTCCCCCCCTCTCTTCCCCCCCTCTCTTCCCCCCCTCTCTTCCCCCCCTCTCTTCCCCCCCTCTCTTCCCCCCCTCTCTTCCCCCCCTCTCTTCCCCACCCTCTCTTCCCCACCCTCTCTTCCCCACCCTCTCTTCCCCACCCTCTCTTCCCCACCCTCTCTTCCCCACCCTCTCTTCCCACCCTCTCTTTCCCACCCTCTCTTTCCCACCCTCTCTTTCCCACCCTCTCTTTCCCACCCTCTCTTTCCCACCCTCTCTTTCCCACCCTCTCTTTCCCACCCTCTCTTTCCCACCCTCTCTTTCCCACCCTCTCTTTCCCACCCTCTCTTTCCCACCCTCTCTTTCCCACCCTCTCTTTCCCACCCTCTCTTTCCCACCCTCTCTTTCCCACCCTCTCTTTCCCACCCTCTCTTTCCCACCCTCTCTTTCCCACCCTCTCTTTCCCACCCTCTCTTTCCCACCCTCTCTTTCCCACCCTCTCTTTCCCACCCTCTCTTTCCCACCCTCTCTCTCCCACCCTCTCTCTCCCACCCTCTCTCTCCCACCCTCTCTCTCCCACCCTCTCTCTCCCACCCTCTCTCTCCCACCCTCTCTCTCCCACCCTCTCTCTCCCACCCTCTCTTTCCCACCCTCTCTTTCCCACCCTCTCTTTCCCCCCTTTCTTTCCCCCCTCTCTTTCCCACCCTCTCTTTCCCACCCTCTCTTTCCCACCCTCTCTTTCCCACCCTCTCTTTCCCCCCTCTCTCTTTTCCCCCCTCTCTCTTTTCCCCCCTCTCTCTTTCCCCCCTCTCTCTTTCCCCCCTCTCTCTTTTCCCCGCCTCTCTCTTTCCCCCCTCTCTCTTTCCCCCCTCTCTCTTTCCCCCCTCTCTCTTTCCCCCCTCTCTCTTTCCCCCCTCTCTCTTTCCCCCCTCTCTCTTTCCCCCCTCTCTCTTTCCCCCCTCTCTCTTTCCCCCCTCTCTCTTTCCCCCTCTCTCTTTCCCCCCTCTCTCTTTCCCCCCTCTCTCTTTCCCCCCTCTCTCTTTCCCCCCTCTCTCTTTCCCCCCTCTCTCTTTCCCCCTTCTCTCTTTCCCCCCCTCTCTTTCCCCCCCTCTCTCTTTCCCCCTCTCTCTTTCCCCCCTCTCTCTTTCCCCCCTCTCTCTTTCCCCCCTCTCTCTCTTCCCCCCTCTCTCTTTCCCTCCTCTCTCTTTCCCCCCTCTCTCTTTCCCCCCTCTCTCTCTTCCCCCCTCTCTCTTTCCCTCCTCTCTCTTTCCCCCCTCTCTCTTTCCCCCCTCTCTCCCCTCATCCCACCTTTCTCCCCTCCCCCCCTCTCCCCCCTCCCACTCTCTCTCCTCCTCTCTCTCCCCCTGTCTCTCCCCCCTTCCCCCTCTCTTCCCTCTGTCTTTCTATCCCCCTCTCTCTCTCTCTCCCCGCTTCTCTCTCTCTATCTCACTCTGTCTCTGCCCTACCCTATGACTATCTCGCTAAATCTCTCCCTTTTTAACTTTTATCCAACTGTGCCTCTTATTTAGCTTTACATTTCCATGACTCTGGTCCTTGTCTATCCTTTTCTGATTCATTCTGTTTTTAATTCCCTTTTCTCTTAATAATTCATTTTGCCCTTCTTTTCTTTGTCTCCTTCACTTCATCTCTTGCTTTACCCTCTTTCTCTCCTCTCTGACTCTCTCCATCTCTCTTTGTCTAGAATGCCTGAAAAGTCAGTTTTGCAGAAGTCCATTTGAATCATGCTATTATGTTGTTCGTGCACCTTGTTGTTAAATCATATTTTTTGTGATTTTTTTTAATCCAATTTCATCTCTGGCTTTTTCTCTTCTTTTTGTTTCTGGTCTGTTGTTTCCAATTCCCTTGAACAGGATTGCACACACCTCCCTGTGAAATAGTATCGTGGAGCTGAGAAAGAGGCCATTTGACCCATTGTGTCTGTGCTAACTGATAGGGTCATTCAGTGCGTTCCATGCCCTCACCAACATACCATCCACATTTTAATGTGAACACTGAATGTGTCAATAACAGAATCCTTTGTCTTCTCTTCTAATAAGACCACAAGATGTGGGAACAGAAGTAGGCCATTCAGCCTATCAATACTGCTCCACCATTAAATGAGATCCTGGTTGATCTGATAATTCTCAACTGCATTTTCCAGCCATTTTCCCCATAGCCCTAGGTTCCCTGATTAAAAGTCTGTCTATCTCAGCCTTGAATATGCTTAATGACTGAATCTTGTTGGCCCTCTGCAGTAAAGAATACCATAAATTCACTGAGAGGGAAATTCTATCTCTGTCGTAAATGTGTGACCCCTTTGATTATTCCCCCTGGTTCTAAACCAGAAGGGAAAACAACCTTTTGACATCTATTCTGTCAACTCCTCTAAGAATCTTGGATGATTCATTCAGGTTACCTTGCATTCTTCTCAACTTTAATGGACACAGACCCAATCTGTGGACCCATAAGGGGTGGCAAGGTGACTTCGTGGTTAGCACTGCTGCCTCACAGCACCAGAGACCCATGTTCGATTCCAGCCTTGGGCGACTGTCTGTGTGGAGTTTGCACATTCTCCCCCTGTCTGTGTGGGTTTCCTCAGGGTGCTCCCGTTTCCTTCCACAATCCAAAGATGTGCAGCTCAAGTGAAGTGGCCATGCTAAGTTGCCCATGCAGTTCAGCAATGTGTAGGTTAGGTGCATTAGTCAGGGGTAAATGTAGAGGAATGGGTCGAGATGGGTTACTCTTCAGAGGGTCGGTATGGGCTTAGAGTCATAGAGATGTACAGCACGGAAACAGACCATTTGGACCAACTCGTCCAGATATCCCAACCCAATCTAGTCCCACCTGCCAGCACATGGTCCATATCCCTCCAAACCCTTCCTATTCATATACCCATCCAGATGCTGTTTAAATGTTGCAATTGTACCAGCCTCCACCACTTCCTCTGGCAGCTCATTCCACACACGCACCACCCTCTGCGGGAAAAAGTTGCCGCTTTAGGTCTCTTTTATATCTTTCCATTCTCACCCTAAACTTATCCCCTCTAGTTCTGGACTCCCCACCCCAGGGAAAAGACTTTGACTATTTATCCTATACATGCCCCTCATGATTTTACAAACCTTTATGAGGGTCACCCCTCAGCCATTGAAGCTCCAGGGAGAACAGCCTCACCTGTTCAGCCTCTCCCTGTAGCTCAAATCTTCCAACCCTGGCAACATCCTTGTAAATCTTTTCTGAACCCTTTCAAGTTTCACAACATCCTTCCGTTAGGAAGGAGACCAGAATTGCACACAACATTCCTAGCCACTGTCCGGTACAGCCACAGCATGACCTCTCAACTCCTGTACTCAGTACTCTGACCAATAAAGGAAAGCATACCTGACACTTTCTTCACTATTCTATCTATTTGCGACTCCACTTTCAAGGAGCTATGAAACTGCACTCCAAGGTTCAGCAACACTCCCTAGGACCTTACCATTAAGTGTCTATGTCCTGCTAAGATTTGCTTTCCCAAAATGCAGTTTGACCGAAGGGCCTGTTTCCACACTGTAAGGATTCTATGATTCTATGAATCTCTCCTCTCCTCTCATAAGACAGTCCCTTCGTACATAGTACCACCTAGTGAACCTCCTCTGGATGGCCTCCAATGCCAGTATATCATTGGGATTATCAAAACTGTTTGAAACAAATGTTGATAAAGTAGATGGAGGAGGTTTGTCTGAACATTTTGAGAATCGGATTGCTGGTATTAATATGATTTCCCAAACCTCTAAATGGACAATCCTGCCATTGGAAACCTCCATTATAGAGCTGTGCTCATGGCATGCGTTGATTATTGAATCAAGCTCTACTCCTGAAAGAGCACTGGCTGTCAGATTCCCTGGTTTCAGCTCTCAAATCAAACAAAGAACTGCAGATGCTGGAGGTCTGAAATGAACATCAGAAATTGCTGGTGAAACTCTGCAGGTCTGCCAGGGAGAAAGCAGTCAAGTCCTGTGACTCTTCTGTCAGAACTGGGAAGACTCGCTGAACTCGAAACGTTAGCTCTGCTTTCTCCCCATGGATGCTGCCAGACCTGCGGAGTTTCTGCTTTTGTCCCAGGTTTCAGCAGTAGCCCAGTGGGAGTAAACTTGACTTTGAGTTGGCAGAACCCAGAGTTCTATTCCCAGTCAGAATACCTCAGCACAAAGTGAATAGGAACAGGATATGCCTACTCAGCATGTTAAGCTGGTTCCACCGATCATGGCTAACCATCTCTGCCACTTTCCTGTGCCATCCCCTCACCCTCTGACATTATGAGTCCACAGTGTTGAATCATACCCAAAACCGGAGCTTCCACAGCTTTCTGGAGAATTCTAAAGATTTATCACCCTCTAAATGAAAAGGTGCCCCCTCATCTCAATGTCCTACCCCATTTCCTGAGATTATATCCACTTGTTTTAGATGCACCAGCCATCTTTCCGCCCCGTTACAGCCTGTACAAACTAATTTAGCTTCACTGAAGTTGTCTCTCATTCTTTGGAACTTCTGGAAATGCTGATCAGACTCCTCAAGCATTCCTCGAAAGACAGTCGCACCACCCCATGGATTAATGTGGTGAATCCCGAATGCGTTTTCTCCCTGATTAGTATATCTCTCCTTAGTGAAGTACTGAGAGCAAGTTGCACTGTCATAGGTGCCATGGCTGTCCAGGTCATCTGGTATTGCTTGAGGGAGCAAGGACAAGGGGAAATTATGAATCGTGCCACCTGCATCCAGCTGAGGAGGGGAAACCTCACTTCTGTTTAGCAGCTCTTCTGAAATGTGACACCTCTGGCTGTATAGAGCTTCCTCAGTGCTGCACTGGAGTGTCAGTCTGGGGTTTGTCTTCATCCTTTGGAGTGGAACTTGAAACCAGAACCTCTTGACTGAACTGAGTGTGCTCAGTGAGTTAAGTCTGATGTAGAGTGTCTCAGTCATGCAGAGCTCCCTAGAAAGACGAGCAGCAAGTAGAAGACTGTTGTTGTTTGCTGGTAGCTACATGTTGAGCTAATTAAACGCCAAAAGTATTTCACCCTTAGAGTCACCCTTGGATTATCCCTAAATCTTAGTCCTTGCCAAGCTGCAACTCAACACCGTCAATACTTATCTCATCAACAAATACCATTCAGATGAATGATCTGGTCATTATCTCACGGCTGTTTGTAGGTCCTTTCTGTATGTAATCCTTGTACCTGTATTACAGCAATGTTTAAAAGGCTTGTGACCCTTTGGGATAGCCTACCATCATGAAAGGTGCTACAAATCTTGAAGTTGGACATGTTTATAAAGAAAACAGAGAGAGAGAGAGTGCACCTCATATGAGTCAAACACTGGCCTGTGGCTGTCTCAGCACCTTGATTCAGAAACCTTACAGAGTGCCGACGGGTTTCCCCCATCAGCTAGTCTCCAGAAAATCTGTTATTTCTGAAGGTTTTCCATTAACTTTCTGCTGGATTTGATTTCAGAGATCTGCCTGAATCCGCGAGACCCTCGTGCTGAAATCCAGATCGTGCCACATCAGCAAGTCAAAGCAGAGTGGAGGTTACCTGACATTAAATACAATTTTATCACGAGGTACTATTCCCGTATTAGATTCCCTTTGAAATTCATCACCACTGCATCATGGTGGCTACTGCTAAACACATGAAGCGATGCCGATGGTTTTATGTCAATGATATAGCTTACACTAACTGGTTGCAGTCTAATGTGCAGTGAGATAAGTTTACCCACACAGTAAACAATCATTTCCTCATTACCTGGGCTTACACAGCATTGTATTTCAAAACACCATGTTTGTTCATTTGTTGGATGTGAGCCAAAGCTGTCAAAGCCAACATTTGTTTCCCATTCCCAATTCTCTCAGCTCTCTCGACCAATTCACGTAAGAATTGGTTACGTTGCTGTGAGTCTGGAGTCATCTAAGACCAAAAGATTTAGGTGCATCAATAGGCCATTCAGTCCATCACGACTGGTCCAGAAATAATTTGGAGCCTAGGGAGTATCCAGGTGAGTGTTTTGCTGAAAGTGGTCTTGAAGGTGGAGACGGTGGCGCAGAAAGTGTTTGCCACGCTTGCCTTCATTGGTCGGAACAATGTGTATGGAAGTTTGGACATCATGGTGCAGCTGTACAGGATGTTGGTGAGGCCAACTAGGCACCTGCACCCCTAGGTCTCCTTGTTCGGCAACACTCGCCAGGGCCTGACCATTAAGTGTATAAGTCCTGCCCTGGTTTGCCTTACCAAAACGCAACATCTCACATTTATCTAAATTAAACTCCATCTGCCAATCGACAGCCATTTCAACCATTTGATCCAGGTCTCATTGTATCCTGAGATAATCTTTTTCACTGTCCACTACAGCACCTACTTTGGTGTCATCTGCAAACTTACTAACCAGGTCTCCTATATTTGCATCCAAATCATTTACACAGATGACAAAAGGCGATGGACCTAGCACCGATCCTGTTGCACACTGCAAATGAAATTTCTCTGGAATGCCTTCAATACGTGAATCCCAGGGATGAACCTGCATTGCAATCCCTCTCTGACACATCTGTCCCTCCTTACTCAGTGAACTACTGCAGGAGAGCAGCACTGTCATGGGTGCAATGAATGGCTGGGTGATCTGTTTTAGATATTGTGTGAGGGGATGTCTCAACTAGGACATGTAGGCTGATCCAGATAGGGATGGCAGATTTCCTTCCCTTAAGGTGCAATAGTGAAAACCGATTGATTTTAATGATAATTTTTGCAGGATTTTAACGGATTTATGAATTGAATTTAAATTCTGTTGGCTGCCGTGGTGGGATTTGAATCCTTTATCTTGAGACCATCGGTCTCCATTGCAGGTCCCGTGATATTATCACTTCACCACTATCTCGCCATGACACTGTGACATGTCTTCTGCTTACCCAACAAGTAGCATTTATTTCTATTATGATTTATTCTCCCAGCCTGTTCAATAAGCCATCTTGGCAGCCTTGCAATCCTGCTAGGTGATGACAGTCTGTCCAGAAGATTAATAGAAGCCACAAACAGTACGTGGACAAACCTTTTAGTCGACAGCAATGGGCAAAATAATTAAAGTGCAATGTCTCAGTGGTGTCTTATCCTGCACCCTCAGGATATCCTGAAATGTTTCACAGCGGGGCGTTTTGAAATACGGTCACATCTGTAAAGTGGGCAGATTCTTGCAGTTAGTTTGTGAGCAGCAGGACCCTTCGAGCAGCACATGAAACAATGGCCGTTTGCTCTATGCTGGTAGTGGTCGTGTTTGTGGAGGCAGGATACTGGGGAAGCAAGCTTTTCTGTTGTTCCTGAAGACACATAATCTTCCACACCTACCTTAACCGGAAGCCTGGGTTGAACACACCCCTGAGTGAAGGTACTCTTTCCAAGTCTGCACATTGATCTTCCTCTGGGTGCTCCGGTTCCTTCCACAGTCCAAAGGTGTGCGGTTAGTTGGATTAGCCATGCTAAATTGCCCATAGTATCCAGGGATGTGCAGATTAGGTGGGTTAGTCATGGGAAAATGCAGGGTTACAGAGATAGGGTAGGCACTGGGTCTAGGTGGGATGCCCTTTGGAGAATCGCTGTGAACTCAATGGGCCAAATGGCCTACTTCCACACTGTGTAGGCATTCTGTGCTCTGCCATTGCAAATGATGCTCTGGAATGTGGATAGAAAGTATTTGTTATTGTGGACCAATCCACATTATGAAGACTCTCTGTGACCAACCTTTCCTCCTCAGTTCCCTCTTTATAGTCTGTCTTTTAGTTCTAATCTGTGTTCTCTTGCCAGTCTTAGAAATAACATTTGCATGCACTTCAAATCAGAAAGTGCAGTTGTTTTTTATTAAGAAGTACGCATGATGTTTTCTAATGGACTCCTGTTCAGAAAATAAATGCTCCAGGCAAATTCTTCTGTGAATCAACTAACTGCATGCACATTTACAATAGTTCAGTATATGTTCAGCTTGCAAAATGATCTAGTCAGCTGTTTCATCTTGTTTTTTCAGGCTGGAGCTGGATCAGTTGTCTGAGGGTTTCACATGCGATATTATTGGACTTGTCACCTTTGTGGGGAGATGTCAGCGAATAAGAAAGGAAGGTAATCTTTTCAAAGTGCTGACAGTGGGAGAAATTCAGTATGACAATACCCTGTTTAACTCCCATCTCTTTTTTACCATGACAAAGACAGCAGTGAGGATTTCTACTTGTACCGCTGGGTGCATGCTGTAGATGGTAGCACTGAGCAACCTTTTGTCCTGGAACTGTTTGCAACTTCACAGCCAGAAACCTTTCAACAGATTCATCCGAGTAAGTTATGTTTTGCCTTTTTGGTAATCAGCTGCAACTGACTGGAATTAACTAACTTGTTCCAAAATGAACAATGTGCATATTATGCACTGCCTTTAACAGTAACTTGCATTACCTTTAATAACAATTTGTATGCATGTAAAAGCAAAATATGATAGAAATCTGAAATAAGAAGGGAAATGTTGGAAATACTCATCTGATCTGGGTAGCCTCTGTAGCAAGAGAAATGGACGAGATGAGTTACATCTTACTGGAAATATTGTAATTTTTCAGTGAGTTTTGTGGATGGTTTCTTTCTACAAGGCCTAGTGGGTTTCCCCATGCAATTGTCCCAAATTTGTCTTATTACCTATGCCCTCATGCCTCTATAGCACCATGCTCCTTGAATGTTACCCGATTCTCCCATTCACCACAGGCGGAAGGATGTCTTGGGATCCCTGGCACCAGTGCCATCTGTAAAAGGCCACTGTGTGCCCAGTCAGGTGCTGGCAGTCAGGAGCTGCCCTGCACAGTCCCTGTGAGTTGTTGTGGAGAGGGCATAAAAGGGTGAATTAGTGCACCCACTTTACAGACAGATACTTGGAGAAGCTGGTGGTGCAGAGGCGCAAGCGTTTCTTCCCATAGTCACTAGTCCATAGACCAGTCAACTTCGTATTGCCAGCAATATGTTCATCTGGGCACTTCCTTGGCTTAAAATGATCTGCAACTTGAAGTTCAATTGCTTCTTGTTGGAACAGTTATTTACACGCTGCCTGGCACAGGTGTCCAGTTACTAGCTTTCAAAACATACATCACTGTTGCCAGAACTCTGTTTTTTAATAACAATTCCTTCGTATTTCAATGCACAGTTCAGTATTGAAAACCACAAAAATTAAAAAGCACTGTAATACTCCATAGCAGGAGAGTTAGCAGCTAAATTTAATATTGCTGACCACATGGCCTTTAAAATTAGTATTGATGTCAAATCCGAGAAAGCCAGATCCTTTAGCATTAACAATGGAGATCCTATATGCCCCCTCAAGTTGACGTAAAATATCTCTTGGCACCATTGCTGGTGTCCTGGCTGAAAATAGAGATTGCCCGGTCATTACCACATCAGGATTGCTGGGAGTGTGTTGTGTGCACGTGTTGTTGCTTTTCCATCTTCCCAATGAACACCCTCACCCTCCCAATCATCATTCCCTGTAAGCTGTGTGCGCGGACAGCTGCTCTGATGGTCCACGCATGGTGTTTGATGTCAGCACGCCAGTTGCAGCATTGATGTCTGGATCCAGCCGGTAAGAATATTCAAGGGAATGCTGCTCCTTGTTTTGGGACAACCGTAAGAGCTGTGCCAATGGAAGCGAACCTCCTTACAGACAGTGCTTTTCTTTGCAGTGACTTACTTGGTGTGCACCCAGATGAGGTTGGTTCGAGAATTACGACCTGGTGGAGTGATTACCACTGTTCCCTATCTCACCACCTCCAATGAAAGTCAGATCTCTATCTCAGGTGGGTTCCCTACTCCTCCAGCTCTGGTCACATGCGTGAGAAACTTTGACCATTTCCGAACATCGTAGTCAAGGACAGAGTCAAAAGGTGTGGGTGCTGGAAAACCACAGCCAGTCAGGCAGCGTCCGAGGAGCAGGAGAGTCGATGTTTCTGGCATAAACTCTTCTTCAGGAACTTCACCTTGATGTTGTATTCAAGGAAGCCTGGTGCTTACCACCATCTCAAAGGACATTAAAGATAGACAAAGGGGTGGGAACTGGAGCAGTAGATCAGCCAGTAAAATGACCAAAGAGCAGACAGAGACTTGGACCAGTAAAACTAAGAGGAAAAATAGGCAGGGAGAGGTTACTGAACGTGGTGGGAATGGCAGTGTGAAGTATATTTGTTATAATGCAAGGAGGATGACGGGTAAGGCAGATGAACTAAGAGCTTGGATGAGTACATATAACATATTCCTGATGAAGGGCTTATGCCCAAAATGTCAATTCTCCTGCTCCTCAGATGCTCCCTGACCTCCTGTGCTTTTCCAGCATCACACTCTCAACTCTGATCCCCAGCATCTGCAGTCCTCACTTTCTCCATAAATAACGATGATGTTGTAGTTATTCCAGAGACTTGGTTGAGAGAGAGTCAGGTTTGGCAGCTTAACGTTCCGGGATTTAGATGTTTCAGGTGAGTAAGAGAGTGATGTAAAAGAGTGGGGGAGTTAGGGAGAATATCGCGGCTGTACTGAGGGAGGACATCTTGGAGGGCTCATCCAGCGAGGTCTGATGGGTAGAGTTCAGGAATAGGAAGGGTGCAGTCACTTTGCTGGGATTGTACTACAGGCCTCCCAACAGCCAGCGAGAGATAGAGGAACAGATGTGTTGGCAAATTATGGAAAGATGTTGTAGTTTGTGATTTTAACTTCCTGTATTTGACTGGGACTCCTTAGTGCCAGGGGCTTGGACGGGGTTATGTGGGTCCACAGTGGTGTTTTGAAACAGTATGTAAACACTCCAACTTGGGAAGCAGCCACACCAAACCTGGTATTAGGGAATGAGCCCAGCCAGGTGATTGAAGTTTCAACGGGACGAACATTTCGGGAACGTTGAACATAACTCTATAAGTTTTAAATTGCTTACGGATAAGGATAAGGGCATCATTAGGTGAAAGTATTAAATTGGGGGCAGACAGATTACAATATTAGGTATGAACTAGGGAATGTGTCTGGAGATGGCTGTTTGAGGGTGAACTCACATCTGGCACATGGGAATCTTTGAAAGGACCTGTGAAAATGAAGGGTAAGGATGGCAAAATTCTGAAACTTTGGATAATACGTGAAATTGAGAGCTCAGTCAAAAAGAAAAAGGAAGCATACATAGGGTTTGGGAAACTGAAGATAGACAGTTTCCCAAAGAATATAACAATAGCAAGAAAGAACTCAAACAAGGAATTAGGGTTAAAAGGGACCATGCAATGTCTTTGGTAAACAGGATTAAGGAAAATCCCAAGATGTTTTATACATATAATAATAGCAAGATGGTAGTTAGGGAAAGGATAAGTCCACTCAAGGACAAAGGAGAGAATTTATATGTAGAGCTGGGGGAATGCCCCTTAACGAATACTTTTCATTGGTATTCATATAGGAGAAGGATATGGTGGGTGATGAGGCTTGGGAGGAATATGTTGATATTCTGGGGCATATCAATATTAAAAAAAAGGTGTTGGGTATTTCAAAAAGCATTAATAGCCAAGTTCCAAGGAGCTGACAGAATCTATCACAGAATGCTGAGGTCCACAGATGAGAAAATGCTGGGGCCTTGTACAAAATCTTTATACCCTCTTTAATCACAGAAGAGCTCGCAGAGGACTGGAGAATAGTCAGTGCTGTTCCTTTGTTTAAAAAGAGCAACAAGGATAATCCGGGAAATTACAGGCTGGTGAGCCTTATGTGAGTGATAGGTAGAGAAATTGTTGGAGAAGTTTCTTAGGGATAGGATTTACTCAAATTTGGAAAAATATGAACTTATTGGCAATAGGCAGCATGGCTTTGTGCTGGAAAGGCCATGTCTCACAAACTTGATTGAGTTTTTAGAGGAATTAATAAAGATGATTAATGAGGTCAGGGTGGTAGATGTTGCCTGTATGGCTTTTAGCAAGGCCTTTGATCTGGTCCTTCATGGAAGGCTGATACAAAAGGTGAAGTCAAATGAGATGCACAGCGAGCTGTTAAGATAGATACAGAACTGGCTTGGTCAGAGAAGATGGAGAGTAGCAATGGAAGGGTGTTTTCCGACTAGAGACCTGTGACCAGTGGTGTTCCTAAGGGATCAGTGCTTGGACCCCTGATGTTTGGAATTTTTATAAATGATTTGGAGGAGAATATAGGTGGCCTGATTAATAAGGTTTTTTGATGACACAAAGATTGCAGTGGCTGCAGATATTGAGGAACAATTCCAAAGGATACAGATGGGTGGCGAAATGGCAAGTGCAGTTTAATCCGGACAAATGTGAGGTGATGCATTTTGGAAGATCTAATACTGGAGGGAAGCATGCAGTAAATGACAGAACCCTGGGAAGCATTAACATACAGAGGGATCTAGGCGTGCAGGTCCACAGTTCCGTGAAAGTGGCAACGCAAGTGGATAAGGTGGTCAAGAGGCATATGGCATGCTTGCCTTTATCAATTGGAGATTAGAGTATAAAAATTGGCAAGTCATATTGCAGCTGTATAGAACTTTAGTTAGGCCACATTCGAGTCTGTGTACACCACACTAGCAGAAGTATTTGAAGGCTTTGGAGAGGGTACAGAAACAGTTTACCAAACTGTTGCCTGGTTTCGAGGGTATAAGCTATGAGGAGAGATTGGACAAACCTGGTTTGTTTTCATTTGATTACCAGAGGCTGAGGGGTGACCTGATAGACATTTACAAAATCATGAGTGGTATGGTCAGAATGGATCATCAGAGTCTTTGTCCCAGGCTAGAAATGTCAATTATTGGAGGATTTGAGATAAAAGGAGGTAAGTTTAAAGAAGATTTGAAAGGCAGGTTTTTTACACCGAGAGTGTAAGTGCCTGGTGTGTGCTGCCAGTGGAGGTGGATACAATAGCACATTTAAGGGGCATTTTAACTGATATATGACTGAGCAGGTTATCGAGGGATATGGACCATGTCGAGGCCAAAGTTCTTTAATTTAGAAAGGGGTCATGTGTCAACACAGGCTTGATGGGCCAAGAGTCCTGAGCTGTGCTGTTCTTTGTTGTAATAAACTTTAGCCTCACCGGTGATACACTTCCGGACTGAGCAAGCAAGACAGAACCAGGGTGCTCCTACAAATGTATTCTGATGCTTTTAAGTCCTTTACTCAAAATGCCATATGTAAATTTCACGAAGACATGTAGCACAGAATGAGACCACGTTTCCGTTTGTGGCTCTGCTGGTGATTAGAAAGATCTGTCCAATTGGTTCCATTCCTCCTTTCCTTCCCTCGTGTCCATGTGAATTTTCTCATTTGAGATATTCATCCAATACCCTTTTGAAAGTTACTAATGAATTACTCCCATTGCTCTTCCAGTCATAACAATTCATGGCCCCAAAACCAAAAACAAATTGTTCTCATCTCATCTCTGGTTCCTTTGCCAATTCCATTCACTCATGTCTGTCTAGTTCTGGTCACCCTGTTATAGGAAGGGTATTATTAAGCTGAAGAGATTTACCAGGATGTTTGCTGGGAATGGAGAGTGTGAATTATAAGGTGAGACTGGATTGGCTGGGATTTTTCACTGGAGCCTAAGAAGTTGAGGGATCTCTTTATAGAGATTTATAAAATTATGAGGGGTATAGATAAGGTGAATGGAAGGTGTCTTTTCTCTAGGATGGGTGATTTCAAGGTTAGGGGGCATATTTATTAAGGTGAGAGGAGAAAGATTTTAAAAAGACAATTTTTACACAGAGAGTAGTTCATGTGTGGAATGAACTTCCAGAGGAAGTGGTGGATGGAGGTAGTTACAACATTTCGATAAGTACGTGAATGAGAAATGGTTGGAGTGATGTGGGCCAAGCATAGGCAGATGGGACTAGTTAAGTTTGAGATTATGATCGGCATGGACTGCTTGGACCAAGGGTCTGTTTCTATGCTCTATCACTCTTGCTATTGGGATTTCAATAACTCAAGATTAATACGGCAATGAGGACAAAGCAAGTCCAACATGTCCTGTCACCCAATGTATACCCTTTCTTCTTCCACTCTGCTTCACTGGTGTAAAGGTGAAATTTGCCATCACTCGTTAGTGAATGTGAAACCTGTCAATAGCTGTGTGGTCTTTAAACTGTGACTCAGCTGTCTTTATTATTCTGCGGCGGTGACTGTTTCAATCAACCGCATTTCAGTGTTACATTATACTGTCCTTTGCACTGTTCTTCAGTTTAGAAAGTGCAGCTCATATATATTAAAAATAAATTGCAGCGCATGAATAGAACCCTGTAATTTAATCATGGGATTCAAATGACTCACAATTCATTTGGGCTTCCCACTGCTGAGAAGCTGTGTTGTCATTTGAAACCTGGCGTATAAATTATAAATGAACTGCTCCCATTCTTCCATAATACTTTATAATTTCAAAAGGCTCAGCAATGATGTTTCAAACTGTGAAATACACCAGTAAAGGTGACTTTAAGGATGAATCATTTTTGCTTGAAATTTCATTTACCTTTGGTGAACCCAAGTAATTGTGTAGGGATAATTATCCATGATTAATTATCTCCTTTACTGCCCGCCCACTTCCATTTCTCATTTACAATTTGCTCCATGGTGACATCACCTGAAAACGCAGTGTCCGTTTCCATGTGGATGACCTCCAGCTCGACCTCACCAATTCCTCCCTCGTCATCTCCATGGTTTCTCAATTATCAAATTATTTGTCTGATATCCAGCAGTGCACAAGTTGAAATTAGTTCCATTTAATTCTCGGGATGAGCAAAGATAGATGCCATTGCAACTCAATTTTGACGCTTTACTCACATTACCAGAGGTGAATTCAGTAGAGATGTAACAGCACAAAAGAAGGCCATTTGTCCCATTGTGTCTGCACTGGTACTGAGAAGAGTTGTCCAATTGGACCCAGTTCCCCTTCTCTTTCTCCACCTCCCTGCGGGTTTGAAGTAGTTATCCAATGCCCTTTAGTACATTACGAATGAATCTTCTCCCACTGTCTTTAGAGGCAGTGTATTCCAGATCATTACAATTTACAGCCCACTGATAGATTCCCCATAGCTCCCCTTCTGTTCTTTTGCCAGTTGGCTTTGATCCTTGCTACAAGCACTCAGCTCCCATCTCCATCTCTCTCCCTGACAACTCTGGTGAATATCAACTGTTCACAAACTTGTCATCAGATTTAATCCTAAAATAAGACTTCAATTTAAAATATCCTTTGATGTGGGCTTTCCTGGGAAGGTGCTTATGTGGGCCGTCACTGAAAGATTACTTTTTCCACCTACCCAAGGGTGGGGGTTGGATGCCAGGTGGATGAAGTGCCGGAGGATCCAGGGGTATAAGATTGCAGGCGGTTGGGGGTACAATGCCAAGTAGATGGGTGCCAGGTTGATAAGGTAGTGAGCTGGCAGGAGACCGGAAGGTGGATGGGTGAGGCAGCAGAGGTTCAAGTGCATAGAGAGAGGGTGGTAGGCATGAATTAGGGGTTGGCTCAGGCGAGGCAGTGGAGAGATGTTGGGGGGGGGGCGGGGGGGGGGGTGGCCTGGACCAGATTTGGAGTTGGGCATCATGGGAGTTGGGGGGGGCAGGGTGGGGGAAGGCATTGGGTTCAGAGGGAGTTGAGTTTGGACTCAGGGCAAAGAGTGCTGACATTGGGTATGGGTCAGGGGCATCCCTCTCGCAGTAAGCCAGGAGTTAAAGCGGCTTTTAATCCTCTAACATTTCCTGGCTAACTATTCCAAAAGGTCAGCTGCAAACATCCGAAGGAGGAGGAGACTTTCTCAGTGGGTTGCAGATGCCAAATAATTGCCCATCTGAAATTTCAATGTCAAGTTCCTGGGCACCTCCCGCATGGTCAGTACGTTGTGATTTCTGCATATTCTAGGTGTGGATCTTCCAGGCTACATCTGACCTC
Source organism: Chiloscyllium plagiosum (assembly GCF_037043375.1). Taxonomy (NCBI): domain Eukaryota; kingdom Metazoa; phylum Chordata; class Chondrichthyes; order Orectolobiformes; family Hemiscylliidae; genus Chiloscyllium; species Chiloscyllium plagiosum. The sequence goes on from NW_028270149.1 coordinate 15,715,139, forward strand.
CCCCTATCCAGAAATCTGGGCCATTACCTTCCAGTCCACGCCATCAAACTTCTTCATAATTTTAAAAACTTCATTTAAATCTCCTTTTTCTGCTCTGGGGCAACCATCCCTGTTTCGGCAGTCCCTCCTCAGAAGCGAAGTCCCTCATCCCTGCTATTGTTGTAGTAATTCTCTGTGCCTTCATCAAGCCAAAGGGTTAAGGGCAAACTGGAAGGGAGTGCAAGTAAGAGGGAGGCGATGGCCTCGTGGGATCATTATAAGTTCATTAATCCAGAGACCCAGGTGATGTTCTGGGCACCCTGGTCAAATTCTGCCATGGCAGATGGTGGAATTTGAATTCACAAAGTGTCCAATGACTGTGAAACCATTATTAATTGTCAGGAAAAACCCATCTGATTCACTTAAATCATTTCAGGAAGGATATCTGCCATCCTTACCTCGTCTGGCCTATATATGAATCCAGACCCACAGCAATATGGTTGAGTCTTAACTGCCCTCTGGGTAATTAGGGATGGGGATGAATTTTGGCATAGCCAGTGAGACCCACATCCCGTGAAGGAATTAAATTGGTTCATACTGCTGCCTCATAGCGCCAGAGACCCGGGTTTGGTTCCAGCTTTGGACAACTGTCTGTGTGGAATTTGCACGTTCTCCCCATGTCTGCGTGGGTTTCCTCCCACGGTCCAAAGATGTGGACGTTAGGTGGATTGGCTATAGGAAATTGCCCACAGTGTCCGGGGATGTGCAGAGCTGGGCATTAGTCATGGGAAATGCAGGCTTACAGGGATAGCGCATGTGGGTAGGTCTGGGTAGTATGCTTTTCAGAGGGTCAGTGTGGACGCAATGGGCCAAATGGCTTGCTTCCACACTGTAGGAATTCTATTGGTCCATGAATTTAAAAAAAAGGTGACTGAATAACTCTGTCTGAATAGCTCCTCATTGTTACTACGGACTGAATGGCCTCCTTAGCACATGATGCTGCTGAGGTAATGAGCCTGTTTGTTGAGCACAGTAACCTCTTGATGATGTGAGTGTTAAAAGCTGCTTGGTAATAATTGCTGTACGGTGACCAGTGCTGTTCTGACTGACCTCCTTGCATTCATTCTCATGGCCATCTCTCCTGATGTTCATTTTCAGGGCATCACAAAGGCCAGCCATACACAAAGGATCCCAAAGTCCAGGGCTTCATCCGGTGGGTAAAAGGGCAGCACGAGAAGGATGTGATGAAGAGTTCTGTAATTGGCGGTTACTATTCCTTCCCTCCAGCCCCAAAGTTATTTCAGGAATACTGTAAAAATTTGGATGGTAAGAATTGTATTGGACTCGCTGCACCTTGAATTCCTCGATGGTGTCCCTGACTAACTGTCAAAATAATGAACCTTAGTAAGGAAAACGATTGAGCTTCGCGTCCGAGACAGAACGTCCCCCGGGGCTGCTCTGTGTACCATCACCACCCCCCCTTTGATCGATCCTTGTGTCCTCCAGTTGAGTCCATTTCTGGGTTGAGACATTAAAATAAAGCCCCTGTGCTTTTTCACGGGTGTTATGAAAGCTCCCATGGGTCTTTTCCAAAGGAGTTACCCCTGGTGTCTCGAGTAATATTTATCCTACAATCAGTAACGCAAAATGAAAACATCAGGTTATCTGATTATTGTCTCATTACTGTTTGTGGAAGCTTGCTGTGCACAAATTGAGCTGCTGTGTTCCAAAGTGCTTCAATGGCTGTACAGTGCTTTGGGACTTCCTGAGGTCACAAATATTACTATAAAAATGCAAATCCTGTTTTTCTTTACACAAGAGGATGATCTTGACTCTCAGGGCTTTATGAAGGATAATGGATTGCCCTGCCATTTCCAACTTGCTGTATTCAACTTTCAGAATCTGCGGCAGAGGATGACCAAAAGCAAATACTGGGCATAGTACAGGGTTGGCTCTACATTGATTCGGACTGGGTAAACATTACTGTGCAGTGAGCTATCACTGAATCAGTCTGATGCAAACATGTGCAGCTTTGTGAGAGCACCTTATGTCTTTATAAACACAGGTGGCTACAAGAGCAGGTCAGGAATACCATAGCGCATAACTCACCTCCTGACTCCCCCAATTCCAATTCACATTCTATAAGGCACAAGTCAGGAGTGTGATGGAATACTCCCCACTTGCCTAGACGGGTGCAGCTCCAACAATGCTGAAGAAGCTTGACACCATTCAGGACAAAGCAGCCCACTTAGTTGGCACCATATCCACAAGCATCTACTCCCTCCACCACTGACACTCAGTAGCGGCAGTGTGTACTATCTACAAGATGCGCTGCAGAAATTCACCAAAGATCCTTAGACAGTACTTTCTAAGTCCACAGCCACTTTCATCGAGAAGGACAAGGGTAGCAGATATATTGTCAAAGAGTGTGGTGCTGGAAAAGCACAGCTCATCAGGCAGCATCCGAGGAGCGGGAGAATCAACGTTTCAAGCATAAACTCTTCATCAGTCATTCCTGATGAAGGGCTTATGCCCGATACGTCAACTCTCCCGCTCCTCAGATGCTGCCTGATCTGCTGTGCTTTTCCAGCACCACACTCTTCGACTCTGATCTCCAGCATCTGCAGTGCTCACTTTCTCACAGCAGATATATTAGAACACCACCCCCTGCAAGTTCCCCTCCAAGCCACTCACCATCCTGACTTGGAAATATATCGCTATTCCTTCATTGTCACTGGTCAAAATCCTGGAATTCCCTCCCTAAGGGCATTGAGGGTCAGTCCACAGCATGTGGACCGCAGCGGTTCAAGAAAGCAGCTCACTTCCATCTTCTCAAGGGCAACTAGGGACGGGAAATACATGCTAGCCATGTCAGTGACACCCACATCCCACAAATTAATACGTTTTTTAAAAAACCTCTGCCTTTTTTTTCATAATTAATACACAGGCTGTGGGTACCGCTGGCAAGACCAGTATTGATTCACCCTCCTGAATTGCCCTTTCAGAATCAGGTGGTGAGGTGTCTTCTTCACCATCTTCCTTGGCCCTTTCTGAGTGCAATTAAGAGTCAACCGCATTGCTGTGGGTCTGGAGTCACTTGTCGGCTAGATGGGACCAGAATGGTAGCTTTCCTTCCTGAAAAGATTTCAGCTAACCAAGTGAGATTTTGTGCCAACGTGTAACATTCTCTGGGCATCATTACTTTCAATAATGGTTTATTCTGGATTTATTTAATAAATAGAATTTAAATTCCTCCAGCTACCACACTGAATCAAGTCTGTCAATTATTAATCTAGGCCTTTGGAATGGTAAAATAATGCTGGAAACTCTCAGCAAGTCTGGAAGCATTATTGGTGAGGGAAACACAGTATTATTTCCTCTGGATTACTGATCTGGTAACATAAGCACTATGTTAACGCCAGTCTGGTAATATAAGCACTGTTACCACTGGTCCGGTGATACTAGCACTATGTTACCATTGGTCTGGTAATGTAAGCACTATTTTACCACTAGTTTGGTAATATAAGCACTGTGTTACCACTGGTTTGGTAATACTAGCACTATGTTTACCACTGGTTTGTAACATAAGCACTGTGTTACCATTGTTCTGGTAATGTTAGCACTATGTTATCATTTCCATTTATCATTCATATGCAAGTGTTTACTAGTGTTGTCATATACATTCAACAAATGTGTCATCTTCGACCAATAGTTCCTTGATAAGAAACCTGAATTAATCCTGTCAGTTACAAAAATCTGTCACTGTTTTGAAACATCAGAAAGCCCAGTTGTGGCCCTGCAGCAGATAATGTTTTACTTGTTTATTTATGAAGTGCTTGTGTTTACTATGAGGCTGTTGGTTGTTTAACCTCATATCCAAAATGGGTTTTAATTCTCCAGCTGAGGCTCTCTTGACCTCCACCAGTGAACTGAAGAAGGAGATTGAAAGTCTGCACTATAAAGAGCACAAGAGGCTTATCCTTCAGGGAACCATCGTTGCTGTTCAATACATCTGTCACACAGATCCGGCTGTGAGACTGGGAGCAGTGCCCATTCAGGTATGGTTAGCTCAATGCTGAAGTTTGGTTCAATACTTACCAGTGGTTTTACTTGAAGCCACTGGAGATAATCATGTCCCTCAAATCTGCAACCTGGCACCCTTTCCAGTGACATTTATTCTTTCACAGAATGTGCCCACTACTGACATTTGTAGTCGAGTCCTAATTGCCCGTGAGAAAGTGATGGCAGAGCAGAGATGTCACGACCCCGCCTGGTGTGGGTAGACCCCAGATGCTGCTAGGGAGGGAGTTTTGACCCAGTGGCACTGAAGCAACAGCGATACATTTCCAAGTCAGAACAGTGAAGTGAACTTGCAGGAATTGGTTTCCCATGTATCTGCTGCCTTTGTCTTTCTAGGTAGTAGAGGTGATGGGTTTGGAAGGTGCTGTTGAAAGAACCATGACGAGTAGTTGCAGTGCGGCTTACAGATGGTATGCATGCCTGCCACTATATGTCAGTGGAATGTAGTGCCAATCAAGCAGGCTGCTTTGTCCTGGATGATGTCAACTTACTTGAGTGTTGTTGGTGCTGTACCCGTCCAGGGGAGTGGAGAATATTCCATCATACTCCTGATTGTGCCTTGTAGGCAGTAGACAGCCTTTTGGGAGTTGAGATCAGAGTGGTGCTGGAAAAACACCGCAGCTCAGGCAGCATCCGAGGAGCAGGAACATCGACGTGTCGGGCAAAAGCCCTTCATCAGGAATAGAGGCTTTTGGGAGTCGGGAGTTGAGTTACTCACTGCAAAATTCCCACCTCTGACTTGTTCTTGTAGCCGCTGCTGACGAAGTACAGTTTCTGTTCAGTGACAACGACAAAAATGTTGTAAGTTTAAGGTTTCGGCGATGGTAATGTTATTAAAAATCAAGGGGCGATGACTAGATTTTCTTTTGTTTGAGATGGTCATTCTGAGCAATTCTGTGGCACAAATGTTACTGACTATCTGTCAGTCTGATTCTGAGTGTTGTCCAGCATTTGTGAATGGTGTCAAACATTGTACAATCCCTGAAGTTGCTGTTGTCACCATGAGTGGACTTGTCAGCAATTAAACACCTGACCTGTTTTATTCGTCATGCTAACTCTTATCTCTAATCAATTAAAATTTTTTTGCATTAGGAATACACCCTAATAAATTAACCTTACTCATCTGATGTGTTTCATGGCAATGTTTGTAATGAGAGAACTCTGATATTGATACTTCATGCCAAATGTTGAGAAAGACCAATGAAGCTCATTACAAGTCACACTGCAAATAGGGAACTCTCCAACCAGTAAATATTACATGAGTTGGCTTTGCCAACTCAACATTGTACATTTCATCATCTTTGCTTCCCCTATCATTGTGATTCATAGTGACCACATCTGTAGCAAGTGTTGGTTGCTTGAGGAACTCTGGCTCAGAGTTGGAACTTTGAACACTGCAATACATCAGGGAGAGAGAGAGTTACCAAACTGCTGTGTTTCAGGAGGCAGTCATACCCCTTAGATAAACCACCTCAATGGTCAGTGATCAGGGACTGGAGGGTGGGACTACAAGTGAGAAAGATAGAGGAATCCAGGAGGTAGTGCTGAAGGAGCCTCAGCCCTTGAGCCTGTTGAACAGGTTTGAGATTCTTGCTCCCTTTGTGGATTAGAGCAGGGGCTGTAGTGGGGATGACTAGAGGAACCGCAGTTATCTGAAGGACACGGGCAGAGAGTATTTCGTTGTGTTAAGTGAATGCCGCATAATCATATGTTGGATAACATAGTTAGCCAAGCATCGGGACCTTGCGATCTTGTTCGGTTAATCCAAAATGCGGTTAATTGAATGCCGGATAATCGAGATTCCTCTGTACAGGACTGTGGTACAGGGAGCCATTCAAGAGAGGGGAGAAGAGAGAAATGTAGTTGTAATCAGGAATTGTATAAGTCAGGGAAGGTCAGGGAAATAGACACTGTTCCAGTGGCCAGGATCGAGAGTCCCAAAGATTATGTTGCCTGCCTGATGCCTGGGTTCAGGATACCTGAACTGGGCTGCAGAGGACTTAGAGTGGGAGGGGAACGATCCAGTTATCATGGTCTGCGCAGGTACCAACATTACAGGTAGAACGAGGTTCTGCTGAGGGAATATGAACAGTCAGGGGCTAAATTATTAAGCAGACCCAAAAAGATAATCTCTATATTACTACCTGAGCCATGAGCGAATTGGCACAGGGTCAACAGGATTAAAGAAACAAATGTGTGGCTCAAAGATTGATGTGGGGAAAAGGGGTTCAGATTCATTGGCAGGAGTACTGAGGAAGGAGGGAGCTGTTCCATTAGGACAGGCTCCACCTGAATCATGCTGGGACGAGAATCCTGGCGAATTGCTTAACTAGGGCTATGGATAGGCAAGTGTTCAGTTATTTGGAAAATAATGAAAAAAGTTAAAGGGAAGGTGGGCTTAGCAGAGATTGTTAACGTTTCCAGAACAAGTAAAAGGGCAGAGAGTTTTGAAAGGGTCAGGAATCTGACTTTGGGTGCAGCAGGCAAGAGGGCAACAATGAAAAGGGGGACACAGTCAATGATTAGAACATAGAACATTACAGCACAGTACAGGCCCTTTGGCCCTCGATGTTGCGCCGACCTGTCATACCAATCTGAAACCCATGTAACCTACACTATTCCATGTACGTCCTAATGCTTGTCCAATGATGACTTAAATGTACTTAAAGTTGGCGAATCTACTACCGTTGCAGGCAAAGCATTCCATACCCTTACTACTCCCTGAGTAAAGAAACTACCTCTGACATCTGTCCTATATCTATCACCCCTCAAATGATGGTGCAGTACTTAAATGGACACAGTATATGGAACAAGGTAAAATGAGCTTGTGGTACAGATTGAAATTGGTGGGTATGACAGAGTCATGGTAGCAAGGGGATCAGGATTGGGAACTAAATATCCAAGGATGCATGTCCTATCAAGAGGTCAGGCAGATGAGAGTGCGGGCTCAGAGGAGGGTTGCTGTGTTAGTAAGAAATGAAATTAAACCAAATGCAGTAAGTGATATAGAATTGTGTGTGGGTAGAGTTGAGGAACCACAAAAGGAAAAATACCCTGATCGATGTTTAGTACAGGCCTCCTAGCAATAGTCAGGATGTGGACCATAAAATAAACCAGAACATAGAAAAGGCACATAAGACGGGCACTGTCACAGTAATCACGGAAAACTGGGGATATAAGGTTGGTAATGGTTCCCAACAAAAGGAACTAATGGAATGTCAACAAGATTTTTTTTTGGAACAGCTTGTACTCGACCCCAACAGGTAATTCTGAGTTTGGTGATGTGTAATGAGGTCGACTTGACTAGGGAGCTTAAGGTGAAGGAACCTCTAGGGGGTAGTGTCCATAATGTGACAGAATTCACCTTCCAGTTTGAGAATGAGAAGCTGGACTCAGATGTAACGGTATTAAAGTTGAGGGAAGGTAACTGCAAAGACATGAGGGAGGAGCAGGCCAGAGTTGATTGGAAGGGGACCCCAGCAGGGAAGATAATGGACCAGCAACAGCAGGAGTTTCTGGGGGTTAATTCGGGAGGCATGACAGATTTTTATCCCAAGGAAGAAGAAACGGGCTAAGGGTAGGATGAAGCAACCACAGCTGACGAGAGAAATCAGGGATAGTATAAAAGCAAAATGAAAACCATACAATGTGGTGAATGAATGGAAAGCCAGAGGGTTAGGAAGCTTTTAAAAACCAGCAGAGGATAACTTTTAAAAAAAGCAATAAGGAGGGAGAAGATGAACTATGAGAGTAAGCTAACTGGTATTATTTAAGAAAATTGCAAGAGTGTTTTTTTTAGATATCTCAAAGGGAAGAGAGAGACAAGCACAGACATTGGACCCCTGGAAAATAAGGCTGGGGAAGAAGTAATAGGGAATGAAGAAATGAAGGAGGAACTGAATAGGTATTTTGCATCAATTTTCACCCTGAAAGACGCTAGCAGCACACCAGAACTTTGAGAGTCAGGAGAGTGTAGTGGCTGTCATAAGGAGAAGGTGCTGAAGAAGCTGAAAGGTCTGAGTGTGCATAAATCATCTGGATGAAATGGACTAGAGTTCTGAAGGAGTTAGCTGAGGAGATTGTAGGGGCATTGTTAGTTATCTTTCTGGAATCTTTTTTCTTTATTTCTTTATTTTTCTGCTTTTATATTCAATGTGTTGGTTTATTTTTACTTTGTTTTAAGATGGCACTGGAGAATTGCGACACTATATAACCATAAGTTTCACTGTATTTTGTAACAAAATACACATGACAATAAATAAATCAAGACGGGAGGGTCCCAAAAGATGGGAAAATGGCTAATGTACCATCCGTGTTTAAGAAAGGAGGGAGGCAGAAAACAGGAATCTGTAGGCCAGCTTATGCCTGAAATGTCGATTCTCCTTCTCCTTTGATGCTGCCTGACCTGCTGCGCTTTTCCAGCAACACACTTTAAGCTTTGTTCGATGGGTAAGACTTCAGAGTCCAATGATTAAGGATGAGATTGCAAAGTACTCGGGGAAGTGTGTGGTTAAATAGGGCTGAGTCAGCACAGCCTCATCAGGGGAAGGTCATGCCTGACAAAACTGTTAGAATTCTTTGAGGAGGTAATGAGCAAGTTAGATATGAAAGAGCCAGTGGACGTGATCTATTTGGATTTCCAGAAGACCTTTCACAAAGTGCTGCAGAGGAGGCTACTAAATCAGATAAGAGCCCGTGGTGTTCGGGGCAGGGTTCTGGCAAGGATAGATGATTGGTTGACTGGCAGCGGGTAGGGATAAACATGTCTTTTTCAGTTTGGTAAGCCAGGGACTAGTGGAGTTGTGCAAAGGTTCCTATTGAACCACAGCTATTCACATTATACATTAACGATCTGGATGAAGGAATTGAGAGCATTGTTGCTAGGTTTGCAGATGATACTAGGATAGGTGGAGGGACAGGTGGTATTCAGGAAGTGGGGAGGCTGCAGGAAGATTTAGACAGTTTAGGAGAGTAGGCAAAGAAGTTGCAGATGGAATGCAATGTGGGAAAATGTGAGGTTCTGCACTTTGGTGGGAAGAAGAGGTGTAGACTATTTTCTAAATGGGAAAAGGCTTTGGAAATCTGAAGCACAAAGAGGTTTTGGAGTGCTAGATCATTAAAGTCAGTGGAGTAATGGACAGTTTGGAAGAATGTTGCAGGTTGCAGGGAGACTTGGATAAACTGCAGAATTGGGCTGAGAGGTGGCAAATGGAGTTCAATGCAGCTAAATGTGAGGTGATGCACTTTGGGAAGAATAACAGGAGTACTGGGTCAATGGAAAGATTCTTGGTGGTGTGGATATGCAGAGGGTTCTTAGGGTCCATGTACATAGATCCCTGAAAGTTGCCACCCAGGTTGATAGTGCTGTTAAGAAGGCATACAGTGTGTTAGGTTTCATTGGTAGAGGGATTGAGTTCCGGAGCTGCAGTATTATGCTGCAACTATACAAAACGCTGGTGCGGCCACACTTGGAATATTGTGTACAGTTCTGGTCGCCATATTTCGGGAAGGATATGGAAGCATTGGAAAAGATGCAGAGGAGATTTACCAGGATGTTGCCTGGTCTGGAGGGAAGCTCTTATGAGGAAAGGCTTGAGAGACTTGGATCTGTTCTCATTGGAAAGAAGAGGCTAAGAGGGGATTTGATAGAGACATACAAGATGATCAGAAGATTAGACAGGGTAGACAGAGAAAGTCTTTTTCCTAGGATGATGATGTCAGCTTGTACGAGGGGACACAACTACAAATTGAGGGGTGATAGATTTAAGACAGATGTCAGAGGCAGGTTCTTTACGCAGAGAGTGATAAGGGCGTGGAATGCCCTACCTGCTAATGTAGTCAACTCAGCCACATTAGGGAGATTTAAACAATCCTTGGATAAGCACATGGATGATGATGGGGTAGTGTGGGGGGGCGAGCTGAGAATAGTTCACAGGTCGGCGCAACATCGAGGGCTGAAGCTCCTGTTCTGCATGTGTATTGTTCTATGTTCTATTCTGTTAAGGTTAACATACAGGTTCAGTTGTCACTTAAGAAGGTAAATGCAGTCTTGGTATTCATTTCAAGAGGGCTAAAAAACAAGAGCAGAGATGTACGGCTGAGGCTATGTAAGGCTGTGGTCAGACAGCATTTGGAATGTTGTGAGCAATTTTGGGCCCGTATTGAAGGAAGGATGTGGTGGCATTAGAGAGGATCCAGGGGACGTTTTCAAAAATGATCCCGCAAGTGAAGGGCTTGTCATGTGGGGAGTGGTTGAGGATGTAGGGTCTATACTCAGTGGAATTGAGAAGGACAGGATGGGGGAGGGGCAGATGGTCTGATTAAAATATAGAATCTAGATTAGAGTGGTGCTGGAAAAGCACAGCAGGTCAGACAGCATCCGAGGAGCAGGAAAATCGACGTTTCGGGCAAAAGCCCTTCATTAGGAATAGAGGCAGGGTGCCTACAGAGTGGAGAGGTAAATGAGAGGGGACTGGAGGTGAGGAGAAAGTAGCATAGAGTACAATAGGTGAAAGGGGGTGGGGATGGAGGTGATATGTCAGAGAGGAGGGTGGGGGAAGGTACCAATGAGTACAACGGGTGGATTGGGATGGGGATGAAGGTGATAGATCAGAGAGGAGCTGCCTGACCTGCTGTGCTTTTTCAGCACCACGCTAATCTAGACTCTGGTTTTCAGCATCTGCAGTCCTTGTTTTTACCTTAACATATGGAATACTGAGAGGCCTGGATAGAATGGATGTGGAGAAGATGTTCCCACCAGTAGGAGAGACTGAGACCTGAGGGCACCGCCTCGGAATGAAAGGGTGACTTTCAAACTGAGATGAAGAGGAATTTCTTCCACCAGAGGGTGTGAATCTGTGGAGCTGATAACTGCAGAGGGCTGTGGAGGCCAAGTTATTGAGTGTCTTTAAAACAGGGGTAGGTAGGTTCTTGTTTGGGAAGAGGATCAAGGGTTAAAGGGAGACAACAGGAAAATGGGATTGAAAAACTTATTAGCCATGATTGAAGGGCAGAGCAGACTCACTGGGCTGAATGGCCTAATTCGGCTCCTATACCTCATCGTCATTCCCCAGCCGCACCATTTTTCAGTACTATTCAGATTTTCCTGATCTTCCAGGATCCTGTGTATTCATCCAACTCGCTGCCTTTCTGTTACTGTAAGATATGGGCCACTTCCTTCCCTACCATCCTGCACAGTTTGCCTGATCTGTTTGGAATCTAATACTGGCACCTACTTGTTTAACACCCTTATTAACATTCTTCTTGAATTCAAACCCCATTGTCCTGAGAAACCATTGCTCAGCTTGAATGATCAGGTGAATTGGCCATGCTAAATTGCCCGTAGTGCTAGGTGCATTAGTCAGAGAGAAATGGGTCTGGGTGGTTTACTCTTTGGAGGGTTGGTGTGGACTGGTTGGGCCGAAGGGCCTGCTTCCACACTATAGGGAATCTAATCTAATCTAAATTCCTATTAAAATGGAGAATGTTGGAGAAACGCAGCAGGTCTAGCAGCATCTGCGAAAGAGTTAACATTTTGAGTCTTGGATATGACTCTGAAGAAGACCCAAAATGTTGCCTCTGTTTTTTCTCTCTCTCCACAGATGCTTGCTAAACCTACTGAGTTTCTCCAGTGTTCTCTGTGTTTGTTTCAGTTTCCCAGCATCTGCAGTATTTACTTTAGTTAAATGTATCACAAAAAAAAACTCAAAATGGACTGGACTTGCCTTTGCAGGAGGTTGATGCTTTCGGGGCCTCGTCTTCACAACCAGTCAGATGTCTGCACGGCCCAGAGAAAGACACAAGAGTCATCCAGCAAACAGAGCAGCTTCGTGTAAATCCAGTGAGGCATCATCAGAGACAGTCAACGCCAATATTTACCCGCTACTGGTTGAGGTATTGTACCAGAGCCAGACATCCTGCCCAGGAGCTGACCAAGCTGGATGTTATGATACTGTTTCCCCTGGTGGGCTGAGTCTGCAATGAAGGCGCACAGTTTAACAATAAGGGATCTCCCACTTCAGAGTGGGAAGTGGATTTTTTTTCTCTCTCTCTCTCTTAAGAGTGGGGCTGCACGGTGGCTCAGTGGTTAGCACTGCTGCTCCAGAGCGCCACAGTTCACTTCCACCCTCAGGTGACTGTCTGGGTGGAGTTTGCACATTCTCTCCGGGTTTCCTCCGGATGCTCCAGTTTCCTCTCACAGTCCAAAGGTGTGCAGATGAGGTGAGAGGGGGAGCCACGGGAAAGGCTGGGTTACAGGATTAGGGGAAGGGATTGGGTCTGGGTGGAATGTTGTTCAGAGGGTCAGTATGGACTTGATGGGCTGAATGGCCTGCTTCCACACTGCAGTGATTCTGTGTTGTTATTTTAGTGGAATTCACTTCCTCTAGAGAGCAGGAAAGGTCAGGTCATTGAACACAATCAAGGCTGCATGCTTTGGATTGTTGATTGAGAGGGGATTTCAGGGACAGATAGCCATGATCCAATTGAATGGTGAAGCAACCTCAAGCTGCCTCCTGTTCCAAATTCCTGTGTCCTTGTGGAGGGTAATGTGTTAAAGATAATGCACATACCAGTGCTTTAGGCTCAGTTTGTCTCACCTTGAGGACATGCACTCATGGTGGTAAAAACAAGCTCTGCAGATGCTGAAAACCAGAGTCTAGATTAGAGTGGTGCTGGAAAAGCACAGCAGGCCAGGCAGCATCCGAGGAGCAGTAAAATCGACATTTCGGGTAAAAGCCCTACATCAGGAAAAGAGGCAGGGTGCCTGCAGAGTGGAGAGACTCACTGAGATTCTTGTAGAGCGAGGAGGAAAACTTCTTCAAGGCAGGCATCCTTGCAAGAGGATTCGCAGTAGGGTTAAAATCAAGTAGGTAAAAACAAGGACATGCACTCATGCCACACCAAACGCTAGAGTCTCCTTACCTTTACAGCTACTGGGATCCAAGCTAAATTAAACTGAGGGAAGTCTGAACTGGCATCCCATGGGGCAAGACCACAGCACAGGACTCAACTGAAGCACAAGTTGACTGCAATCTTCAAAAGGCGAAGATTTTTTGATTTGATTTGTTTTTAGTTGTAAGACCTTATTCAACTATATTTAAATTTACACATTGCCTTGAGTTAGGGATGTTACCTTTGCACAACAGGCCCTCAGTAACATTTATATTTATGTGAATCGAGTTATTTGGACATGTTTTAACACACCACTGGGACAGGTCAGACATGAACCCAGATCTTCTGACCCAGAGGTAGGGATACTATCGGTGCACCACAAGAACTCGTGATTAGAATTATAGGCGGAGTTTGAACGAGCGATACTAATGTTTACTAGTCCTGTTTGGTTGCATAATCCATTCCAGGTACAAATACCTTTTGACAAGTTTTACAGAATTTATTAAGTTTATCATGATAAGTACAAAAGTAATAATAATTAATAAAAGCAGTGGTTTTACAGGCCATTGGCTTAAGGATACCAGTTTGTTATACTGAATGTCCGTACATAGATGTCCTGTTCTGTTGACTGAAGTTCTTCTTCAATCTTTCATCTTCCTTCTTGTCAGTCCAACCACTAAAAACACAAGGTTTAGTAAGGTTTGTGAGTGACTGTCTCGTGTGAATGATCAAAGACATCCTGAAGTCTCATTCGCTTGATAATGAATGAACAGTTCATGGCTGTTCCCAGACTGACTAAGTAGTGTGCGCCCAAATGCTGATTGGTTTCTTTAAAGTAAGAGTTACCTTGCTTGCATCATTTCCAACTATCTCGGGATTCATTCTTTAACGTCAATCATTTTATAAAATCATCCCTTTTGTAATGGCTTTTTCTCTTGGGCTTCCAACTCCATTGATCTTTATCAAAGATAAAGTGACACTAATAAACAATGTATGTGTCTGCTTAGAATACATAGCATCATCTACTAGTGATTAACTGTCATCCCAAATGTCCCAATCCATAGACCTAAGAATACCTAAGGCGGTAAAGCACATTGTCAATCCTAATTCTAAGGTGTGTTTTGGTGTATATGTAGATATAATTTTGCTACAAATGCTATAACAAATCTAAACTGTTGTAAAACATGGCTGTGTCTTTACATAAAATTCATTTTACCCCAAAGCATTCTTGCATGTTAGCCTAAGAATATATTGGCCTGAATCCTAAACCAGCAATAATATCATAAGACAATTACCTTCCTTTTGTTATTTTCCTGAAAAAATGTATTTTACAACTAGACATGTTCAAACAGAATATAATTTAATTCCTCACTTGGCTAATGAAGTCAAAATGATTAACTGTTGAAAAAAAACTCAATCTTATGCAAATCTTAGTCAAGTTGAGTATCTTGCCCATAGGTGGTTGGTTAGCTCAGGTGACTGGATAGCTGGTTTGTGATGCAGATTAATGCGGGTTCCATTCCTGCACTGGCTGAGGTTACCATGAAGGACTCTCCTTCTCAAACTGTCCCCTCACCTGAGACATAGTGACCCTCAGGTGAAGTCACTACCAGTCGTCTCTGATGAGAGACCAGCCCTGTAGTCCACTCGGCCCATGGCGACTTTACCTTGACTAACCCATACTGTAATCCGAACATGGGTTTATCCTGTTCCCCAGTCCTAACATCCCTCACTTGGTAAGTGCAAATGAAAATGCATTCTGACAGGTTTTTTTTCCCAAGTGTGAAAGAGGTATTAATAAATAAGCATTAACTATGTTCAGTTTTAGTATAAGCAAACATTTTGAATTGAATCAAAGTGACTTTTTCTGGGGTTAAATTCTTTTTTTCCTCCTTGAGACTGGACTGAAACTCAACTTAGACTCAACTGAGGTTGCCAATTCTCCTCAATTAGCCTGGAATCTCCAGGAATTACGGATCTGTGCCTGCTGGAAGCTAACCCCTGAAGAGAAACAATCAGGGCAGCTGAAAACTCTGCGGGTTTCATGATGCCATTAATTGATTATTTTTGTGATTGTTTTTAACAGGCACAGAGTTGATGGGCTGAAGAGCCTTTTACTCTGCTGTAGACCTCCATGACTGAACAGACAATGATGGTGGGAGAAGGAAGTTGGTTAATACCCATTGATCCACACGGTGATTTAAGATTTTGCCAAGTTCCAGTTAGGTTTCCCAGTGATTCAAGCTGACATTAGCTAACTCTATTGAAATATTTTCAGATACTGAGGTTTAGAGAAATTAAAGTAAAATTTACCAAATTGAAGATGGTCAGCAAAACAGTGTGTTTTATTGTCTTAAAAGGCATTTGGAAGTCTTTGCTTTGTGGTAGCTTCTTTTGCAGAGAGCAATGGAGGCAGGGACATATTTTAAGATTTCGATATGTAGATACTCGATTGATAAGGATCTGATGGCATTGGGGTTATGCAGGGATATAGAGTTAAGGATAAATTAAATCAGTAATGATCTTATCAGATGGTGGAGCAGGCTTGAAGGGCCAAAGGCCACATTTGCTTAATTCATATGTAGTCCTTGAACTTTGTTTCATTCCAATCTGCTACATTACAAGAAACTGACTGTGGGATTGAATGCTAATACCTCCATCTTTGTTTAGAAATAGGTATCCACTTCGAGACTTGCAGAAGAGTTATGATAGCAAATGCCAAGCCCACAAACCACTCAGGTATGCTTACACACCATTACCATTCATGGCTGGTCCTCACTCCATGATTGCTTTTGGGGTGGTGGGGGAGGGAAGATTGCACTGGGAAGCTAATGTTGTTCTTGTCATCCATCAAATCAAGGAAGAAGTTGTCAAATCCACCAACAGGCATGCCAAAGCAGAAGAGGAAGGTGAACCGACAGGGGGCCATGTCATCAAAGAGGTTAGTTTAATGGTAGCATCATAATCACGTGCCAATGTAACACCACTCACAGTTCAAAGGCACTGTTGCATTGAAGTGCAGAGAGATTGTGCTGAGGCCTGTAACTTGTATCTTTTATGGGAACAGCAATGAGCTGTTTAGCCCCTTGAGCCTCTTTTGCCATGCACTGCCCCTCATGGCTGGTCTTTCATTAACCCAAGCAAACTCTTTATTTCCCAGTTAGAATGTGGGGATTACTGGCAAGCCTGGCATTTAATGCCTATCCCTAGTTTCCCTAAGAAAACGTCATTGTGAGTTTCTATTTCTTACAATTTATTCACAGAACGTGGCATCACTGGCTAAGCCACTATTTATTTCAGAGGGCAATTAAGGGTCAACCACATTGCTGTGGGTCTGGAGTCACATGGAGGCTAGACCAAGTAAGGATGGCAGTGAAGGAGCAGCGCTCCTAAAACTAGTGCTTCCAATTAAACCTGTTGGACTATAACCTGGTGTTGTATGATTTTTAACTTTGTACACCCCAGTCTAACACTGGCATCTCCAAATCATCCTTCCCTAAAGGACATTAATGAGCCAGATGAGTTTTTCCTGACGACAATGGATTCGTGGGTCAATGTGAGATGGTAAATTCTAGATTTTTATTGAATTCAAATTCCACCATCTGCCTGGACAGGATTTGAACCTGGGTCTCCAGTCCATTACCTGGGTCGCTAGATTAATAGTCTAATGATAATACCACTAGGCTAAGCCCGGCCCTCGTCATGATTGCATGTACAGTTCGGTGGTGGGCTGGGGGCATTTTGTAGTCAACCATATAAAGCATGCCTCAAGTCAACTGTGGGCCAGACAGGATCAGTTATGGCAAGGTCCCTTCGTGATTCATCATCTGGTTGGTATTTGTTAATACTCCAGCAGCTTTCATTCTGATTTGTTATCTGGTGCTCACCCACAACTGGTTTTTTCTGATTTATTCACGGGATGTCCAGAGAGCAATGAAGAGCCAATCACAATGTTGTGAGTCTAGAAGCACATGTAGACCAGAATAAGTAAGGATGGCAGTTTCCTTCCTTAAAGGACTTTAGTCAACCATTGATGGAAATGAAAGTCATATCTTGCTGCAGTGATATTTGAATTCTTATGCGATCTGGTTAGAGTTGAGTAACTATTTTTCATTTAAAGGAGGGAAAGTTTGTGTTCCCAGATACTTGCTAAGAGAATAAAGCCACAATAGTTCACAATTTTAAATAAACATGCTGAAGTCTACTGTATGAAGTTGTTAAATATAAATGGTCAAATGTTAAATTCATCCAGGCATTTTTTCTTCTGGCCACAATAGTATTCCACTTGATGACATGTTCCCCATTTACACCCAGTTGTCACCAAGTTATCTTTTAATTAACATGTAGCCATCAGTTGTCAGACACTATTAAGTGAACGCAAACTTAGAAAAGTGAAACAGTCGATGCTATGTATGTATACAATTTATACTCTGACATTCATAATTAACATGAGTTAACTATGCGTTAATAGGCAATATATCATCCATCACCCTACAGAGCACATTGAATAGCACATTAATCGAGACAGAATGCACAGATTTGACAGCGATATATCTAGAGATTAGTGACCAAATCTAGTTTGATAATTAGCACCTCAACAAGAAATTCCAATTCTAGAATTTCTAGATCTAGACCCAAACATTACTTTGAACACTTACTCCAAATCATTCTGCCTGAATGACTTACATGCGTCCTGGCAATGAAATCCCTTTTCCCAACATCACAATCTCCAGAATTCCTGACATTCCTTGTAAGCACTTAATTACCAGTTAGCTTGACTGAGATAGTACTGCCCCTGAGTTCCCAAATCCTGTTTTCTCTTCCCACTGAGCTCACTTTCTTCTGAGACACTGCCCCATTTTTTTTACCAGGCATGACTCCAACATCTAAATACAGGCATGGTCCCAACTCATCAACTGTGCCAACAATTGCTCAAATCCCAGCCATTCAATCTGTTCTCCAGACACAACATCCCACTGGAGTTTCACATCAGCATCTAATCACTAGTATGATTCTGTCTCCCTAACCACTTTGAACAGAAATCAAGTGTCCACAAGCCAGTCCTTTGCCCCATCTGCATGGAGCCAGCTAATCGCAGCATTGAGTCATCTCTCAGACTCCGTCTCTGTCTCTGACTGAAACAAAACCCAAGCTACTCTTCCAAAATCCTCTTTTGAGGCCCTCACAACAAGCCCCTACCCTTAATAGCAGGCAGAATCAAATTTAGCCAGCAGTGGAATATCTCTGGTGCTGAAGTGTTACAATCTGTTAACTTAAGTATCATAAAAGGGTACTAAAATAAAAACGCATGGATGTTGCTGTAGTTCACTATGCCGAGTTGGTTGTTCAATAGCCTTCAAACCGACAAGAAATTGAAAGAACTGCGGTTGCTGGAAATCTGAATCAAAAGCAGAAATTGCTGTAAAATCTCTGCAGGGCTGGCAGTATCTGTGTGGAGAGAAATCAGAGTTAATGTCTTGGATGCAGTAACCCTCTCAGGACCTGAAGCGTTAACTCTGATTTCTCTCCACACCGATGCTGCCAGACATGCTAAACCTTTCCAGCAATTTCTGCTTTACTGCAGGTGGCACGGTGGCACAGTGGTTAGCACTGCTGCCTCACAGCGCCAGAGACCCGGGTTCAATTCCCGACTCGGGCGACTGACTGTGTGGAGTTTGCACATTCTCCCCGTGTTTGCGTGGGTTTCCTCCGGGTGCTCCGGTTTCCTCCCACAGTCCAAAGATGTGCAGGTCAGGTGAATTGGCCATGCTACATTGCCCATAGTGTTAGGTAAAAGGGGTAAATGTAGGGGAATGGGTGGGTTGCGCTTCGGCGGGTCGGTGTGGACTTGTTGGGCCGAAGGGCCTGTTTCCACACTGTAAGTAATCTAATCTAATCTAAAAAGTTTGACATGTCTGTACTTTTGAGTTCACTACAAAGGCCTAAGCCTGTGAACTGTTGGCATTTTGGGTAAAAATACGACTTGCATTTTCATTTGCAATCTTAGGACTACTTCATGGCTAAAAGAACACTTTTGAAGTGTACACACTGTTGGAATGTAGGAAAGGCAGCCAAATCTAAGGGTGCAGCAAGGCGAGCATGGTGGCTCAGCGGTTAGCACTGCTGCCTCATGGCGCCAGTTGCCCAGGTTCTATTCCAGCATCAGGTGGCCCTGTGTGGAGTTTGCGCATTCTCTCTATGTCTGCGTGGATTTCCTCTGGGTGCGCTGGTTTCCTCTCACAGTCCAAAGCACAGGTTAGGTGGAAATGCAGGGGTACAGGGATAGGGTGGAGCTGGATGGGATGCTCTTCAGAAGGACTTGATGTGCCAAATAGCCTGCTTCCTGTAAAGATTATTTGATTCTATTCAGCATCACTTCCTTGTGACTCCATTTATGAAACACTTCCCTTTCACTTACTCTGCATCAATAAAAAAAGCTGAAAAACGTGTTGCTGGAAAAGCGCAGCAGGTCAGGCCGCATCAAAGGAGCAGGAGAATCGACGTTTTGGGCATAAGCCCTTCTTCAGGAATGAGGAGGGTGTGCCAAGCAGGCTAAGATAAAAGGTAGGGAGGAGGGACTTGGGGGAGGGGCGTTGGGAATGCGATAGGTGGAAGAAGGTTAAGGTGAGGGTGATAGGCTGGAGAGGGGGTGGGGACAGAGGTCGGGAAGAAGATTGCAGGTCAAGAAGGTGGTGCTGAGTCCGAGGGTTGGGACTGAGATAAGGTGGGGGGAGGGGAAATGAGGAAACTGGAGAAATCTGCATTCATCCCTTGTGGTTGGAGGGTTCCTAGGCAGAAGATGAGGCGCTCTTCCTCCAGGCGTCGTGTTGCCATGGTCTGGCGATGGAGGAGGCCAAGGACCTGCATGTCCTTGGCGGAGTGGGAGGGGGAGTTAAAGTGTTCAGCCATGGGGCGGTTGGGTTGGTTGGTGTGGGTTTCCCAGAGGTGTTCTCTGAAACGTTCCGCAAGTAGACGGCCTGTCTCCCCAGTGTAGAGGAGGCCACATCGGGTACAGTGGATACAGTAAATGATGTGTGTGGAGGTGCAGGTGAATTTGTGAGGTGAGGGGGGAGGTGTGGGCACAAGTTTTGCATTTCTTGCGGTTGCAGGGGAAGGGGCCAGGAGTGGAGATTAGGTTGGTGGGGGGCGTGGACCTGACGAGGGAGTCACGGAGGGAGTGGTCTTTCCGGAACGCTGATAGGGGAGGGGAGGGAAATATATCCTTGGTGGTGGGGATTGTTTGGAGGTGGCGGAAATGACGGAGGATGATACGATGTATCTGGAGGTTGGTGGGGTGGTAGGTGAGGACCAGTGGGGTTCTGTCTTGGTGGCGATTAGAGGGGCGGGGTTCAAGGGCAGAAGAGCAGGAAGTGGAGGAGATGCGGTGGAGATAATCGTCAACCACATCTGAGGGGAAATTGCGGTCTTTGAAGAAGGATGCCATCTGGGTTGTTCGGTATTGGAATTGGTCCTCCTGGGAGCAGATGTGGCAGAGGCGAAGGAATTGGGAATATGGGATGGCGTTTTTACAGGGGGCAGGGTGGGAGGAGGTGTAATCTAGGTAGCTGTGGGAGTCAGTCGGTTTATAGTAAATGTCCGTGTTGAGTCGGTCGTCCGAGATAGAAATGGAGAGGTCCAGGAAGGGGAGGGTGGAGTCTGAGACGGTCCAGGTAAATTTGAGGTCGGGGTGGAAGGTGTTAGTAAAGTGAATGAACTGTTTAACCTCCTCATGGGAGCACGAGGTAACGCCGATACAGTCATCGATGTAGCGGAGGAAAAGGTGGGGGGTGGTGCCAGTGTAGCTATGGAAGACGGGCAGTGCGGGGTTGTGGGACTGTGAGGTTGGAGGCGGTGGATGGGAGATCCCCTGAGGTGATGAGGTTATGGATGGTTTGGGAGATGATGGTTTGGTGGTGGGAGGTGGGTTCATGGTCAAGGGGGCAGTAGGAGGAGGTGTCCGCGAGCTGGCTTTTAGCCTCAGCAATGTAGAGATCGGTGCGCCAAACTACCACCGCGCCTCCCTTGTCTGCCGGTTTGATAGTGAGGTTGGAGCGGAGGGAGGGAGTCCTCAGCAGAGGCCTCACCTTCATCCCCCTACGCTCCTGGATTAACAAGTTCAACACATGGCGAGACATCGAACAATTCTTCCGCCGCCTTCGCCTCTGCGCCTACTTCTTCAACCAGGACTCCCGCCCACCCTCTGACGAGCCCTTCTCCCACCTCCAACATACCCCATCCACCTGGACACCCCGTGCTGGCCTCTTACCTGCCCTCGATCTTTTCATAGCCAACTGCCACCATGACATTGACCGCCTCAACCTGTCCACCTCTCTCACCCACTCCAACCTCTCACCCTCGCAACGTGCAGCCCTCCACTCCCTCCGCTCCAACCCCAACCTCACTATCAATCTGGCAGACAAGGGAGGCGTGGTGGTAGTTTGGCGCACCGATCTTTACATTGCTGAGGCTAAACGCCAGCTCGCGGACACCTCCTCCTACTGCCCCCTTGGCCATGACCCTACCTCCCACCACCAAACCATCATCTCCCAGACCATCCATAACCTCATCACCTCAGGGGATTTCCCATCCACAGCCTTCAACCTCATAGTCCCACAACCCCACACCACCCCATTTCTACCTCCTGCCCAAAATCCACAAACCTGACTGCCTCGGCCGACCCATTGTCTCAGCCTGTTCCTGCCCCACCGAACTCATCTCTGCATACCTTGACATGGTCCTGTCCCCCTTAGTCCAAGAACACCCCACCTACGTTCGAGACACCCCCCACGCCCTCTACCTCCTCCATGATTTTCGCTTCCCCAGCCCCCAATGCCTTATCTTCACCATGGACATCCAGAACCTGTACACCTCCATCCCCCATCACGAAGGCCTCAAAGCCCTCCGCTTCTTCCTTTCCCGCCGAACCAACCAGTACCCTTCCACTGACACCCTCCTTCGACTGACTGAACTGGTCTTCACTCTGAACAACTTCTCTTTCCAATCCTCCCACTTCCTCCAAACCAAAGGAGTAGCCATGGGCACCCGCATGGGCCCCAGCTATGCCTGCCTCTTCGTCGAATATGTGGAACAGTCCATCTTCCGTAGCTCCACTGGCACCACCCCCCAACTTTTCCTCCGCTACATCGATTACTGTATCAGAGAAAAGAAAACATTTCAAATGTACACTGTGGTTCTCATTCACTTCTGGAAATCTCTGCCACAGAAAGTTTTTGATTTGATTTGATTAATTATTGTCACATGAACCAGCAAAGCATTGAACATTTTCAAGAATGACTCTATAAGAAGGTAGATGTAGTTCTTAGGACTAAGGACACAAAAGGGTAGGAGGACCAAATGGGAACTGGGTACTGATTAGGATGATCTGCCATGATCAGCCTGAATAGCAGAGCAGGCTTGATGGGCCGAATGGCTGAATCCTGATGCTGTTTTCTGTTTCTATGAAGTTACAAAGAAAACAGGGCAGAAAACCTTCCGAGTTTAAATGGTCACAGCCACGTTTTGAAATAAGTTTAATTTCAATTAAACGCTCTTCAAAGCCCTCTAAGTCATTAGTTCGCAGGTCAGTGCAACATCGAGGGTCAAAGGGCCTGTTCTGTGCTGAGTTGTTCTATGCTCTAAGTGTTGGGAGCAAATAGAAAATCGACCTTGATGCAGCGACTGCACCAAACAAAAATCACTGCAGACAACTTCCTTTTAAAGTTCTCATGATATTGGTTCAGCTAAATGGTTCAGCTGTCCTGGCCATTTCTGATGGCAACAAAGAGTTAGCCCTATTGCTGTGAATCTGGAGTCAAATGTAGACCATACTATATAAGGGCACTAGTGCAGCAGGTAGGTTTTTAACAACAATTTGACAGCTTTGTGCTGTCGTCTGCTTTCAATTTCAAGAAATTTGAAACAGAATTCTCTTTTTCACACTGCACCATTTGATTTTAACAGTTCCATCATCTATCAGTCAGCTACTTTGGACAATGAGACAACTAACACCACCACTCCACACACAGACCAAATATTATCCTACTGGCATTAATGGGTATACAGTAGATTGCTTTGACAAGCAACAAAAAGCGTAAGTCCTGGATATGAACAGTATAAGTTTAAAAAAAGCATCAATTTAATGAACTTAATGTGTTTGTCAGGCCAGAGAAATTAATGCAAGGATTGAAGAGATTGAAATTGGAAGAATTTGTTTGCCACAAGCTGTCAGACATCTGGACCTGACTCCTATCAGAGGCAATGCTGTAGTGATTAATTTAGCGTATAATCCATGCTGACAACCACTGTGATGTTGAGAGAGTGCAGTGTTATTGAAGGTGGCATCATTCAATTGAAATGCTTATTTGCAAACCTTGGCTGCATAATCCATTAGTTCAGGTGCATGTTAAAATTCCAGAGCAACTTGAAGAAAGGGACTGTGTTCTCCCTTGACTGATGCTACCCCAAAAGTAAATTATCTGCTCAGCCAGCTCTTGCGGGAATCTTGCAAAAGATACTGGCTGAGAGAATAACGACTGCTCTCAAAGTCACTGCATGTCTGTGACATGGTTCTGAGACTTACGATGGACTTTGTCAGTATCTTCATGAGGTTAGACAAGTAGCTGCTCACAAAAAGAATTGAGGGTGATATAAGGAAGTGAGGGAAGCAGTGACATTGTAGTAATGTCACTGGATTTGTATTCCCAAGGTAAAAACAACAAATACCAGAGAAACTCAGCAGTTCTGACAGCATCTGTAGAGAGAGCAACAGAGTTTATCACTTTGGTTGGAACTCCAGATCTAGTTTTCCAGAGGGTCAGGAAAGTGGTACGGGGGCACGCAGCAGCTGGTGGAATGAATTAAAAACAAAATCTGGAATATGTAAAGCTAGTCTCTGTAAGGGTGAACGTGAAACTCCCAGCATTTGTTGGAAAAACCCATCTGGTTCACTCATGTCCTTCCGGGAAGGAAATCTGCCGTCCTTACCTGGTCTGGCCTGCATGTGACTCCAGACTGACAGCCATGTGTTTGAGTCTCAAATCATTAGTTCAGGATGGGCAACAAATGTTGGCCTTGCCAGATCCCATATCACACGAAAGAATAAAGTAAATGATTTATAAAGGCAAGGAGCTCGGGTAACTGTGTTGGGTCACGGCACTACAAGTATCCAGACTCAGCGGCTGTGTGGGACACTTGACAGACTGGGAATGTTATCCTTTAGAACTGAAGGTCTGAAGAATACTTTGCTGAAGATTTGTAATCCTTGCCAGGACAGAGAAAGTAAAGTGTGATGCACTACTTTCAGGACAGCAGAAGAGAAGGGCGTAGACAATGTTCCCACTGAGCTGTGTGTGGAAGAAACTGTACTGAGCTTGTTCTGTGATGAATAGCAGGGTGTGTGTAGCAGGGTGAAGAAGAATGGTGTTGAGGGGTTTGCGTGACTAAATTTTGATGGGGTCAACAGTCACAGCTTGAGACTAACTTTAGATGGATTTCATGGTGGGTTTTATTTTCACACTGAGGATGAGCTACAGAGAGAAAGGACTGTAGGGGAAGAGTGACTAAGGTAGGACAATGAATTCCAAAAGGAATGGTATAGGAATACAACAGAATTGGTCATCAGAAAGATGAGAACAAAGAGCTCGGAATGGCCAATTTCATCAACAAATCCTGTAAGAGATCATAGGACTCCCATCAGCCATGATTGAATGACAGAGTGGACTAAATGGGCCGAATGGCCTTACTTCTACTTCTATTTCTTATGGTCTTAAGTCGACCAAAGCAGATTTGATACTCTGACATTAATATCGATGAATGATTTTTTTTTTTTTGCAAATGTGAATGATTTTATTGTCATTTGTATCTTACAGTGAGATAAACAGTAAAATACAGTGAAAAGCTTTTCCACTGTCTCCATAGCCCAGTGCCATTTTTGAATAATTTAAGAGTAAGAAAATGAATTACAACATTTAAAAGGCATCTAGGTGGGTACATGAATAGGAAGGGCTAAATGCTGGCAAGTGGGTTTAGATTTATATAGGATATCTGGTCAGCACAGATGAGGTAGATGAAAGAATCTGTTTCCATACTGTATATCTCTATGACTCTATGTAGCTCACCATCAACGTCTCAGTTGGAGTTCCTGGTCGAATGTCTTCAGAGAAATTTTTAACAGTGTTTATTTCTTGGTAAATTTGTCAATCAATGACACAGTTTATGTAACCTGTGCATATTCTGTTGAATGGCCTGGGTCTGATGCCGAGAGATTGTCGCTGTGTCTTTAACAATTCCCTTGCCTCAGAGTTGGAAGGTTGTGGGTTGGAGCTGCAGTCTGAAGTGTGGAGTACTTCATTGCAGTGCTGAGAGTGTACTGTTCTTTAGGTGAGACATCAACCTCGCACTGCACTCATGTAAAACAAGAAGTCTGTATATGAAGAGGAAGTTTCTTTCTTTCTCAGAGGGTTATAAGATTTTGGAGCAGCCTACCTTAGAAGGTGGGAGAAGAAAACTCATTGAATATTTTTATAATTTATTCAGGGGAAGGAGATTTTGCTGCCTGGGCCTGTGTTTATTGCCCAGAAGCCATTCGCTTATAGTTGTATGTAGGCCAGACCAGGTAAACAATGGCAGATTTCTTTCCTTACAGAGCATGAGTCCTCGAAGGATTTTATTTTATGACTGTTGATAGCAGCGAGATTTTTACTTTTAATATTGATTTTTAATTTGACCATCTACCATGGCTGGATTTGAACCCATATAACGTTAGCCTGGATTATGAGTTCAGTAACATTAATACTGTGTCATCACTGAGGTAGATAGAATCTTATTAAGCAAGGGAATGAAAGATTATTAGTGAGAGATAGATGGGACTGTGGAATTCAAAGGACAAACCCATCAGTCAAGGTCCCATTGAATGTGGAGCAGGTTCAAAGGGCTGACTAGCTGACCACTGTTCCCATTTCATATGTTCATAGGACCTTGTTGTTGCATCTTCCTACAGTCCATGCTCAAATGCGACAAGATCTGGACAATATTGAGGTCCGGGCTGTCAAGTGGCAAGTAACGTTGATGCCACACAAATACCAGGCTATGACCATCTCCAATAAGAGACAATTTAACCACCACCACTTGACATTCATAGAGTCATAGAGATATACGGCATGGAAACAGACCCATCGGTCCAACCCGTCCATGCCGACCAGATATACCAACCCAATCTAGTCCCACCTGCCAGCATCCAGTCCATATCCCTCCAAACCCTTCCTATTCATATACCCATCCAAATGCCACTTAAGTGTTGCAATTGTACCAGCCTCCACCACATCCTCTGGCAGCTCATTCCATATACATACCAACCTCTGTGTGAAAACGTTGCCCCTTAGATCTCTTTTATATCTTTCCCCTCTCACCCTAAACCTATGCCCTCTAGTTCTGGACTCCCCAACCCCAGGGAAAAGACTTTGCCTATTTATCCTATCCATGCCCCTCAAAATTTTGTAAACCTCTATAAGGTCACCCCTTAGCCTCCGACGCTCCAGGGAAAACAGCCCCAGCCTGTTCAGCCTCTCCCTGTAGCTCGGATCCTCCAACCCTTGCAACATCCTTGTATATCTTTTCTGATCCCTTTCAAGTTTCACAACATCCTTCCGATAGGAAGGAGACCAGAATTGCGTGCAATATTCCAACAATGACCTAACCAATGTCCAGTACAGCTGCAACATGACCTCCCAACTCCTGTACTCAATACTCTGACCAATAAAGGAAAGCATACCAGATGCCTTCTTCACTATCCTATCTCCTTGTGACTCCACTTTCAAGGAGCTATGAACCTGCACTCCAAGGTCTCTTTGTTCAGCAACACTCTCCAGGACTTTACCATTAAGTGTATAAGTCCTGCTAAGATTTGCTTTCCCAAAACACAGCACCTCGCATTTATCTGAATTAAACTCCATCTGCCACTTCTCAGCCCATTGGCCCATCTAATAAAGATCCTGCAGTAATTGGAGGTAACCTTCTTCGCTGTCCACTACACCTCCAATTTTGGTGTCATCTGCAAACTTACTAACTGTACCTCTTATGCCCGCATCCAAATCATTTATATAAATAACAAAAAGTAGAGGACCCAGCACTGATCCTTGTGGCACTCCACTGGTCACAGGCCTCCAGTCTGAAAAACACCCCTCCACCACCACCACCCTCTGTCTTCTACCTTTGAGCCAGTTCTGTATCCAAATGGCTGGTTCTCCCTGTATTCCTGAATCCCTCATCATGAACATCCTGGGGGTTACCGTTAACCAGGAACTCATTTGGACTTAGCACAAATAGAGTGGCTACAAGAGCAGGTCAGAGGCTAGGAATACCGCAGCGAGTAACTGACTTCCTGATTTCCCAAGACCTGTTCACCATCTACAAGGAGCAAGTCCGGCATGTGATGGAATACTCCCCACTTGCCTGGATGGAGTTAGCTCCAACAGCACT
The DNA here is from genome assembly GCF_037043375.1 of Chiloscyllium plagiosum. NCBI lineage: Eukaryota > Metazoa > Chordata > Chondrichthyes > Orectolobiformes > Hemiscylliidae > Chiloscyllium > Chiloscyllium plagiosum. The sequence continues at coordinate 15,742,565 of NW_028270149.1, forward strand.
CGAGAAGCTTGACACCATTCAGGACAAAGCAGCCTGCTTGATTGGCTGCACTCCCAAAAATATCCACTCCCTCCACCACCAAAGCTCAGTAGTAGCAGTGTGTACTATCTACAAGATGCATGGCAAAAATTCACCAAAGATCCTCAGACAGCACCTTCCAAACCCACGACCACTTCCGCCCAGAAGGACAAGGGCGGCAGATACATGGGAACATCACCATCTGCAAGTTCACCTCCATCATCCTGACTTGGAAATATATCCCTGTTCCTTCAATGTCACTGGGTCAAGTTCTTGGGCATTGTGGGTCAACCTACAGCACATGGACTGCATTGGTTCAAAAAGGCAGCTCACCCTCACCTTCACAGGGGCAATAAATGCTGACCCAGCCAGTGATGCCCATGTTCTACAGGTGAATGATAAAGAGGTATCAGGGAGACTGTAATGGCCGGCACGGTGGCAATGGGCAGCACGGTGGTACAGTGGTTAATACTGTTGCCTCACAGCGCCAGAGACACGGGTTCAATTCCCGCCTCAGGCAACTGACTGTGTGGAGTTTACACATTCTCCCTGTGTCTGCATGGGTTTCCTCCGGGTGCTCTGGTTTCCTCCCACAGACCAAAAATGTGCAGGTTAGGTGAATTGGCCACGCTAAATTGCCCATAGTGTTAGGTGAAGGGGTAAATGTAGAGGAAAGGGTCTGGGTGGGTTGCTCTTTGGTGGGTCAGTGTGGACTTGTTGGGCTGAAGAGCCTGTTTCCATACTCTAAGTAATCTAATCTAATAAATTTGCAACATGCTTCACCGTTTATAAAGTGCTCTGGGCTGTCCTGGGGATGTGAATGGATTATATGTCAGCCATTCCCTGTAGTATGGGCATTGATGCTGCAGGCTGGATTTGGAGCTGCTGTCTAACACACTGAGGACTCTGGTAAAGACAAGCCTTTCCCTCCAGCCCCTCTGAATGAGTGGTCACAGACTGACATCAGGCTCACCTTTCGGCTTGTTTCGAGATCTGGGTGATGCCAGCGCAATTAAATGCCGTTTGGCACTGTTTCACCTTTCTGACTATTTGCCATGTAGATTACCCAGTTAATCATCAATGAGACATGAGAAAATCAAAGCCAGTGGGAAAATAAAGGCTCTGTCGCAATCTTCAGGGTCAGATACAATGTGTAATGTCTGCCATTTCGCAGCAAACCAGGCTGTAGCAGTTCTGACACTGGGGAAGACTGTCAGTGGTTTGAGTGACCTGGTTTGGCATCACCTCCTGTGTGAAATGCTCAGCGTGGTTTACAGCTCCCTCCTCGGCCTTTGCCCTCCCTGAACCTGTAGTCTCCTGCAGCCGGGCAACTCTCCAAGATATCTGTGCTCCTTTAATTCTGATCTGTTTCATGATCCTGATTGTAATTCCTCCACCACCAGTGATTTTGCCTTCCTCAACTAGGCCCTAAGCTCTGGAAATCTCTCCCTCAGCATTTCTCTCTCTCTCTCTCTCTCTCTCTCTCTCTATTTCTCTATTCCTCTTTCCCCTTCGAGATGCTGCTCAAAACCTGCCTCTTTGGCCTCGTCCTAACTGTGTGGATCAGTATCAAATTTCGTTTAATTCACGCACATGAAGTGCATTGCCACATTTTATTATGCCAGCGTTGCATGTGAGTGCGGCTTGTTGTTGGACAATCTTGAAAGTTTTCTTGGAGACCGGAGTGATGCTGAGGAAGAGCAAATAGCAGTAATTCTCACAAAATATTCAATCCAACTGAGAGATCAAATTCATATTTCAATCTGCGAATGGATCAAAAGTAGAAACAGGAAATAGGAGCAGGAGTAGGCCATTCGACCATTCAATATGATTATCCAGTTCAGTCCTCAATTCCCACCATCTCCCATTCCCTTTGCTCCCTCCCAAAAACAATGAGTAATTTCTTCTTGTAAACATTTAATGTTTTGGTTTCAACCACTTTCTGTGGCAGAGAATTCCACAGACTCACCACTCTCTGGTGAAGGCAATTGTCCTCATCTCAGTCCTAAATGACCAACTATGTATCCTTAGCCTGTGGTCCCCAGTTCTAGACTCTCTAGTCATCAGGAGCAAATGGTGGAAAGCGCCCAACAGGTCAGGCACAATGCCAAGGGAGGAGAGAAACTGGGTGAACAGAGAGAGCCACTCACTCTGCCCTCTATTCCACGGCACTTTTGTCATTTGATCTCTCCCACTCACTCCCTTATCCCTGAGCTACCTCTCTGTCCTTCCTCTGCCTCCCTATCATCTTCAACAATCTAAAACCCATCACATTTCTCTCTCTGTAAAAGCCAAACTCTGCAGATGGTGGAGATCTGAAATGAAAGCAGGAAGTGCTTGAGAAACTCAGTAGGTCTGGCTGCCTCTGGAGAGAAAAAAATAAATGGGGTCTGTAACATCCAATCCTGAAGAGGCTTACTGCACTTGAAACGCTAACTCTGTTTTTCTCTCCACAGATGCTGCCAGACCTGCTGAGTTTCTTCAGCACTTTCTGTTTTGAGTTACACTTCTCTCTCCAGTTCCAAAAAAAGTCATATTTTACCTAAAACATTAACTCCATTTCTCTCTGCAGCTGCCATTGATATTTTCCAGAAGTTTCTGTTCTTATTTCCAGCCTGTGAGCTGTTTTCTACAGCAGTCTCACGTCAGCTTGGCCTGGACAATGAATAGTGTACTAATCCATGTCACTCAACTTCCTGGAAACTATTAAAAGGAGAAGTGCCAAACAGAAAAAACAAGAAAGCTTTTGATAATTCTGTGCCCTTTTTCAAGAAACTTTGCTTCTTCTGAGAATTTGTGACGTGTAGTCTGTGAATAGATGACGTATTTGTCTTGTCTGATGACTTTAAAGTAGTTTGTGACCCACACTTTTAAAGTACATTTTGAAAGGGAACCACACCTTTATATATTCGGAATGCAAGGACTTTGTGATTAAGCAGGGCCATAATGTAGCACTGTTATTTTGCATTCTTGCTAATGCCTCATAATAATAATTGTACTTTACTCAAGAAATACATTCACTGCCCAATGGCTGAATTGCAGTATGACTAACCCTGGAAAAATTCATATCTCAACAAAGCAATCAGGTTAAAAATATGGAAGTAGAAATTGCTGGAAAAGCTCAGCAGGTCTGGCAGCATCTGTGGAGAGAACTCAAGAGTTAACATTTCAAGTTGAGTGACCATTCCTCAGAAATTGGAGTACATATTTGCATACTTGGTTGAGGATCTGAAGCAAAGAACAAAGAGAGCAAAGGAAATGTACTGCCCAGGAACAGGCCCTTCAGCCCTCCAAGCCTGAGCCGCTCCAAGTCCACTGCCTAAACCTATCCCCAATTCCTAAGCATGTGTATCCCTCTGCTCCCTACCGACTTGTGCATCTGTCCAGACACACCTTAAATGAATCCTCTACTACCTCTGCTGGCAAAGCACCTACCACTCTCTGTGATGGGAATAGAGCACTGTTAAGAATAGAGCTCATACACAGTTTTTTGTACTTGTTCAGAGAGCTGCAGAAGCTTTTTTTGTGATGAATAACTCCAGACGGTTATAATAGTGGCATTGTTTTCTTACACCCAGCTTCCAAATCAAGATAACCGATCCTGCGAGTGACTTGCATTTTTTGAACACTTGGGTCAATTGAGTATAATTGGCCAACAAACTGGCATAGAAGCACATCTATACTGGTTCTTTTGAAAGAAGGATCAAATTTGCTTCCACTCCCCTCGATTTTCCCCACATCCCTGGCACATCTATCCAATTTGTGTTAAATCTGTTTGTACCAGACGGGTGCTTTTCCAGCACCACACTCTTCGACTCTGATCTCCAGCATCTGCAGTCCTCACTTTGTCCGAGGCAAAATTTCTTTGTTAATTCTTCCATGGTCTGCCCATGTCAAGTTGCCTTTGAGTTGAATGGCTTACTGGCCTCTTTCAGAGAGTAGGCCAGAGTTAATCACATTGCTGTGGGACTGGAGTTACATGTAGGCCAGCCCAGGTCAGGATGGCAGGTTTCCTTCCAAGAATGATATTCGTGAACCACAGAGGCTTTCATGACAATCAGACACAAAACTAGCTTTCAATTCCTGATTTATTCATTGAATCTAAATTCCACCAGCCAGCATGGTGGGGTTTGAACAAATATTCCCAGAACATTAAACTGTTCCTCTGGATTAGTAACATTACTGCTGTGCTACCATTTCCCATTGCTACTTTCATTTGAAAAAAACAAACTGAACTGGACCAACCACAAAAAACCACGTAAGAGCAAATTAGGCTGAAAATCCTTAAGTGAGGGACTGAAAATCCTGCAGCGCGTAACTCAACTCCTGACTCCTCAAAGCCTACCCACCATCTACAGGCACAGGTCAGGGGTGTGATAGAATATTCCCCACTTTGCTGGTTGGATGCAACTCCAATGGTGGTCTCTCGGCCTAGCACAGCGGTCTTTGAGCGGTACGTGGTGGTCTCTCGGCCTGGCATGACCTCAGCGTGGACATCTGGTCTCGAGGTTAGATTAGATTACAGTGTGGAAACAGGCCCTTCAGCCCAACAAGTCCACACTGACCCACCGAAGCGCAACCCACCCATACCCCTACATTTACCCCTTACCTAACACTATGGGCAATTTAGCATGGCCAATTCACCTGACCTGCACATCTTTGGACTGTGGGAGGAAACCGGAGCACCCGGAGGAAACCCACGCAGACACGGGGAGAACGTGCAAACTCCACACAGTCAGTCGCCTGAGGCGGGAATTGAACCCGGGTCTCTGGTGCTGTGAGGCAGCAGTGCTAACCACTGGGCCACCGTGCCGCCCAAGGTGATTCCTCGGAGTGTGGTCCCACCATGGTTGAGCACTTGAGAAAGACTGTAATGTTTGAACTTTCAGCTTTACTCCTCTATTTTCTACTAAAAACAAAGAAGGTCCGTCATCTGTAACCTTTAACCTTACCTGGTATATTTTACACTGTACAGGTACACAATCCTTTATCCGAAATCCTTGGGGGCCAGTTGTTTTTTGGAATTTGGAATTTTTCAGATTTTGGAATAAATGACATATTTCACAATGAAATTAAAAAATAATGACTAACAGCAGGTGCACATGTGAATAGTACGAGCGCTGAGACACAATTGATGCTTGCCAGCGCTGGGTCACGCTGCCGCGTCACATCTGAGTGATGTGATTAGAGTGTGTGTGGAATTGGGTCACCTGTTCTCACACAAAAATGACACTCCACACTTCATGAAAAGAAATTTGGACTTTGGAGCTTTTCGGATTTTGGAATTTCGGATAAAGGATTGTGTACCTGTACTGTAATTACTGCCATGTTAAACGTTAAACTTTGTTCTTTCTTTATACCGTCTTCTTATTTTGTACCTAAAATGGAACATTTGTGTGGCGACATTGTACACTTTTAACTGTGCTCCAGTACTTTTGTACTTGAGTGCATGCAACAATAAAAACTTAAATCAAATCAAATACAGAGGAACCCCGATTATCCAAACGAGATGGGCGGGCACTATTTCGTTCGGATAATTGATTATTTGGTTAATTGATTTCCTCTGGGCCGTGGAGTTTTCTGTTAAGTCCGCTCCCTGTTCAGGAGACGAGGCAGTAGCACACTGTGCGCGAGCCCCCACCCACCTGCTAGCCCTGCCCCCACACCCTTCCTGCGCCCCCCGCCTGCCCCAAACCCCATCTGCTCCAAACCCACCCGCTGCCCCAGAACCCGTCTGTTTCCACCTCGCCCCCTCTGCCAGCCCTCAAACCCCGTCCACCCCCACCCCGACCCCCACCTGTCTGCTCCCACCCCACGCCGGCCTCCCGCAACCCTGTCTGCTCCAGCCAATGTCCAGGACTGTTCTCGGCAGCATTTCAGTGAGCTGAGTTTGTTTTTAATCATTGTACCTGTAAACAAAAGAGGGGATCCAGGTTGAAACAGCTCTTTGACATAATGTTTTTATCGGAATCTTGAGATCTCCGTTGGATAATCCGAAATTTGGATAATTGATATTCAGATAATCGAGGTTCCTCTGTGTATGAATTTGTGGCAGAAATAAGACATTCGCCTTTCAAGCAGGCTGTGTTATTCAGAAGGTCATTTGTGTTCTGCTTGTGTTCCCAATTCCACGTCCTCATCCAACTCTGAACACCTTTGACTTTGCCTGCCCTGAAAAGAACCTACCTTGGTCAACCTGAAAAATGTTCAGTGACCTGCTCCACCACCTTCTGAGATAGAGAGTTCAAAGTCGCACAATCCTCAGAGAAAAAAAATAATTCCCCTTATCCTCTGCTCTAACAGGGCGACCCCTCCATGATTGGTGGTGAAGCACTTTGTGATACCCTGAAATCATGATGAGAGCTATATAAAGTGTACTGTCCGTGTGCATAATGGCCTGGTATGGCAACTGCTCTGCCCAGGACCCTAAAAAACTCCAGAAGGTGATGTGCACAGCTCAGACCATTACTGAAGCCAACTTTCTATCCATGCACTCCACTTACACAGCTCGCGGAATGGTTGCCAACATCTTCAAAGACCCATCACACCCCGGTAATGCTCCCCGACAATCTCTTTCCTGAAGGCAGAAGATACAGAAGCTTGAACACATGCACCAACAGGTTCAGGAACAGCTTCTTTATTTGACTGATGAACGGGCACTGTAGCCTCAATAAGCAATGTAACCTGTCTGCCTCTGTCTAAGTCTTTTTGATCTGTACATCCTTGCTCACTGCGATCTGCCTGTACCGCTTGTAAACAAAGCTTTTCACTATACTTCGGGACATACGACAATAATCAATCAATCAATCATTAAATGTTTGTATTTATCAGTCACTCTGACAGATAGGTCTTGGTGTACTACCAGTGAGCCAATGCTGACACAGAATTACTGGGTGCGATTGATGTGTGATCTGGTGACTCCCCTTACCTGCTGTGACTTGGTTTTCAGTGATGTTCTGTTTAACAGGCCAGCAGCTGCACAAGATGCTGAGGTCGCAGCCAGCACCAAAGGATCCTCCCAAGCTGCGGAACAGCCTGTGCCACCCGACGAAGGTATGACATTATTGTTCTCAACCACTCCAGGCTCAACGAAAACACCCTCTTCGTTCTGAGGAAGGGTCACTCAACCCAAAGTGTTAACTGACTTCTCTCCACAGGTGCTGCCAGACCTGCTGAGCTTTTCCAGCGACTTCTGTTTTGGTTTCAGATATTATAGCACCCGCAGTTTTTTTTTCGGTTTTTAAACATTCTCTTTGTCAGGTCAGCGTGAAAATACTCAGACTGGTAAACTGCTGGGGTTCCAGAATCAGTAGGGAGTGGACCCAATGTTGGGCAGATCCCACTGTCATCCACCTTTTGCGAGAGCTTTGTCCTTTCCTGCTGTGTCTCAGTTTTTAAGAAAAAATGTATTTATATAGCACCTCTTGGTATCTGCTTCCAGAAGCTGCTGTCACACGTGGACCTTGGGGGTCCAAACGCTGACAATGTTCTCCATCTTCAAAAGGACTTCATTCGCTGTAGAGAGCTTTGGGCTCTATATCAATAGATGATATTGTTTTCCGTTTTTGTTTCACACAGAATAGGATCTAACTGTGTGCAAGTTCTCAAGAGAAGAGGGCAAATTGTATTGACAGGAGACAGTGGCATAGCATTAATGTAATCCAGGCTAATGCTTGAGAGTGTGGGAATGGACATGAGTTCAAATTCCACTGCAGCAACTGGTGGAATTTAAATTTAATTAATAACCCAGGGATTGAAAGCTAGTTGCAGTGATGAAGCTACAGACGTCCCATCGTAGAACGACTACAGTGTGGGAGCAAGTCATTTGGCCCATTGGGTCCACACCAATCCTCTGAAAAGCATCCCACCTAGACCCACCCCCCTACCCACCATGGCTAATCTACCTAGCCAGCAGAGCCATGGACATTATGCACATTTTTGGACTGTAGGAGGAAACCAAAACACACACACACACGTCCCTGGTGCAGTGAGGCAGCAATACTAACCACTGTCACTATCAATCATTCGGCAAACAGAAGTAGGGAAGGAAATTGGCTATCTTTACCTGGTCTGGCCTACATCTGATTCCAGACCCACAACAGTATAGTTGAATCTTCACTTCCCTCTGAAAGGCACAACCCGTGAAAGACTAAACAAGGTATGTTGTTCCCTCTGAGAAGCAGTGCAAGCACAATGAGCTGAATTGTCCCCATTCCACCTTGTATCCTTTTTCACAAGAATGAGGTTGGCCAGCTCAGCAGTTGACTAGAAAGTTTGCACTTCAGTGACAACCTTTCACTTCCCAGCCAATGACACATATACTCCATAGTTTTTTATCAAATTCTATTTCTGCTTGATGTACAATTGGGGCTGTACAGCATATGTGAAAGGTCAGTAAAGGTTAGCAGAAAACTAGTGGTTGATACATTCAGGTAGTACCATGCGCTGAATGTGCAAAGTGGCATTATCCTGGAAACATAAAAAATAGGAGTAGGAATAGGCCATTTGAGCGTTTGAGTCTGCTCCACCATTCAATATGATCATGGTTGATCATCCAACTCAGTTCTCTGTTCCCCATTCCCTTTGATCTCTTTAGCTCTCAGAACCAAATTTGACTCTTTCTTGAAAATATTCAATGTCTTGCCTCAATCACTTTCTGTGACAGAGAATTTCTCTCTCTCGGTGAAGAAATTTCTCCTCATCTCAGTCCTAAGTGGCTTACCCCATATCCTTAGACTGTGATTCCTGGTTCTAAAATCCCTTGTCATTGGGAATCTCCTTCCTGAGTTGACTCTGTCTAGTTCTGATAGAATTTTCTGGGTTTATGAGATTCCCCCACTCAGTCTTCTAAACTCCAGTGACTAAAATACTAAAGGATCCAGATGACCTTTATAACTTGGAACCTATGCTGTGATTACTGTGGTATCTTGTCGGAACCTGACATTGGAGAAAGTGAGGACTGCAGATGCTGGAGATCAGTGTCGAGAATGTGGTGCTGGAAAAGCACAACAGGTCAGGCAGCATCCGAGGAGCAGGAGAATCGACGTTTCGGGCATAAACCGTTCATCAGGAATGCTTACTGATGAAGGACTTACGCCCAAAATGTCGAATCTCCTGCTCCTCGAATGCTACCTGACCTGCTGTGCTTTTCCAGCACCACGCTGTAGAACTTGACAGTGTTCTAGTCATATCCTCTATCTATATGTAGGGCCATTGTACTGTGATTCAGTCATGGTTCAAAATAATTGTCATCCATGTGTTTCTGATGGATTTAATTTCAATTCAGATGATTATGGAAGGTGTGATACGGGGGTTACAACTGATGGCAACTCAAAATATACGTGGAGAAGCCCTACCTGGTCAGAGATCAGAGAACACCTGTCAGAGCACTTGCATTTTGGCCAGCTTCTTCCCGAGAGCCTTCCACGGAGGTTTGTCTACAAACACCGGGACTTCCTGATGCAGCAGCATAACCTTCAGGCCGCAGAGTGCAGTCCCGCTACAGCCATCTCCAATATGGAGCTACAGAGCTTCGCGTCTGCCTGTTGCCATGGCTACTATACCGTGACGATGGTTGGTAAGGCAACACAAAATTAAAGATTGAGTTGTATGTTTTGAATGCACTATAATATCGTATGTGGTGTCAGGCTTGGTTTATTGACTAGCACTGTCACCTCTGAGTCATAACTTTTACAGGACAGTATAGCACAGGAACAGGTCCTTCAACCCATTGAGACTGCATCAGCTCATGATGCCTTTCTGAACTAAAATCCTTTTTCATCTACACTGTTTGTATTCCTCGATTCCTTACCTGCTCAGAGATCTGTCAAGGTAATGGTGTGTGTTCAAGTCCCAATGCAAGGGCCAGAGGCTGACACTGTGCTGAGGGAATGCTGCATTGACAGAAAGGTGCCACTTTTTAAATAAGACATTAAACCAAAGCCCTGTTTGTCCTCAAGTCAGCATAAATGATCCCAGATTGAAAAAGAAAGTTGGAATGATCTCACTTGTACTGGATAATATTTATACCTCAAGTAATACTTGGAGAAAACACGTGGTGATCTGGTCTTGGACATGTAACAGAAACAGTGACAAGGTGCAGTGAAAGGTAGAAAGGAAAGATGTTAATCCCAGACCTTCCTCCCTGCCCTCTGCCTCCCTAAAGCCACCTGTTCCCTCAGGAAGTTATCCCTGGTCCTGGCCAGGGGTTGTTCCCTAAACAAACACCAATGGAGCTGATTCATTAGTCATTACCATATTCCTATTTGTGCAGCTTCTAGAAGTACAAAATCTATCTGAACATCCAGTTTTCAGGCAGCAAATGTAGCAGCTCATGCTCCAGTAACAACGGTTCACGTGCAAGTCATAGACTTACTGCTCCTGACAACATGGTGGGCAACATCAGGTACACTTTGTCAAATTTCCTTGCTTCTACTCTCAATTCACATTTCATACACAGAGGGAAAACTGAACTTGTTAAACTTGCAACCGAGAAGTAAATATCAGTGGGAGAAAGTGAGGACTGCAGATGCTGGAGATCAGAACTGAAAAATGTGTTGCTGGAAAAGCGCAGCAGGTCAGACAGCATCCAAGGAACAGGAGAATCGACGTTTCGGGCATATGCCCGAAACGTTGATTCTCCTGCTCCTAGGATGCTGCCTGACCTGCTGCGCTTTTCCAGCAACGCATTTTTCAGTAAATATCAGTGAAAACTTTGATGGCAGAATTTGATGACAGAATTTCAGCATCAGACATTGAAACAGCCTTTTTCTAGAGTTACTTCTGCTTATTCAGTGTATCCAAAGTTTTCCTCAGTTGGTGCAATGCATGCAGCTAACAGCCTGAGATATGAGCATATAATAATTTCAAGTATTGGGTTGTCTGTTCTAAAGGAGAGATTGTTGTTTTGATACAGGTGTCAACCACCAAGTAGCAGTTGATGTTGTGTTTCTCCCAGTTGTGATGAGTCATAACAGCCATCGCATGTTGGGTCTATCGATGGATGTTCATGATAACACTGCAGCCTCAGTGATGACCAGTGGTTACATTTGTGATAAACAGACTGCAGATAATGACCGGCTGAAACAGATATCTTCCTATCCAGGTAACAATCGGACCTCAGCACTGAACTGAATAGAAGATTTAGCATGACTAATCGATAGATTTGAAGTGCTGATGTGCAAGCATTTCCTCTTCTTCCTTCATGATGTGTGGCCAAAGCCAGACACCCATGCCTTGTTGTCCTTGAATTGAGTAGCTTACTAAGACGTTTCAGAGGGCATTTAAGAATCAGCCACTTTGCAGTGGCTCTGGACTCTCGTATAGGCCAGATCAAAAATGGAAGGCAGATTTCCTTCCCTGAAGAACATTCGTGAATGAGATGGGATTTTACGGCAATCAATAATTTCACGGTTACCATTACTGAGGCGAGTTTACACCTTCACAATTTGTTAATTAATTAAATTTCACACGAGTTGGGATTTTATGGCCACTGGCAATAGTTTTGTGGTCTCCATTCCTGAGGTTAGCTTTCGATTCCACAACTTACTCATTTAATCAAATTTAAATTCTGCCGGCTGAGATGGGGACAGGTGAACCATAAAGTTAACCAAATCTGTGCATTATTAGTCCAGTGGTATTATCACTGCACCACCTGCTGTGTCATTAAAATGCTCTTTAGTTGATCATAGAATCCCAACAGCGTGGAAACAGGCCATTTAACCCAACAGTCCACACCGACCCTCCAAAGAGTAACCCTGCCAAACCCACGCGGCCACCCTATTACTCTACATTTCCCCTGACCAATGCACCTAACTTACACATCCCTGAACACTATGGGCAATTTAGCATGGCCAATTCACCTAACCTGTACATCTTTGGGATTGTGGGAGAAACCAGAGCACCCAGAGGAAACCCACGCAGACACGGGGAGAGTGTGCAAACTTTGCACAGTCACCTGAGGCTGGAATCGAACCAGGGTCGCTAGCGCTGTGAGGCAGCTGAGCTAACCACTGAGTCACCATGGTGCCTGAGCTGGGGTCAGTGGTAGAATTCTCCCCATGAGTCAGAAAATTATGAATTTACAGCTTATATCAGAAACATGAGCACAAAATCCAAGCTGACACAGTAGTGCCGCACTATTTAAAGACGATAACAAATACCAGCTCAACCAGCGTAAGAGATTCCACATGAGCAGAAATGCCAGATCTTCCTTAAAGCCTTGGTCAGCATATTTATTCCAAAACAGCACTATCACAACAGATTATCTGGTCATTATCAAATTGCTGTGTGTAGGGTTTGCTGTGTACAAATCAACTGTCACATTGAAGCAGTGATTACACTTCAGAATTGGCTGTGAAGCACATTGGGATCTTTTGAGGTTTGCAAAGTTATTATGCAAATGCATGTTTGTACTTTTTGTTGCTAAGTACAGTCCAGTTTCAAACATTCAACCTAAACTTTTGATGTTGACTGCAGGGGATGGGCACATTAAAAATGTGGAGCTTATTCAAGAAAAAGCTCCTCTGTGTCCTAGATAAGTATGTACCTGTCAGGCAGGGAGGAAGCTGTAGAGCCCGGGAGCCGTGGTTTACAAAGGAAGTGGAATCTTTGGTCAAGGGGAAGAAGAAGGCTTATGTTAGAATGAGATGTGAAGGCTCAGTTAGGACGCTTGAGGGTTACAAGGTAGCCAGGAAAGACCTAAAGAGAGAGCTCAGAAGAGCCAGGAGGAGACATGAGAAGTTGTTAGCGGATAGGATCAGGGTAAACCCTAAGGCTTTCAATAGGTATTTAGGGAATAAAAGAATGATGAAAGTAAGAATAGGGCCAATCAAGGATAGTAATGGGAAGTTGTGTGTGGAGTCAGAGGAGATAGGGGAAGCACTAAATGAATATTTTTCAACAGTATTCACTTTAGAAAGTGACAAAGTTGTCATGGAGAATACTGAGATACAGGCTACTAGATTAGGTGGGATTGAGGTTCACAAGGAAGAGGTATTAGAAATCCTGCAGAGTTTGAAAATAGATAAGTCCCCTGGGCTGGATGGGATTTATCCCAGGATCCTCTGGGAAGCCAGGGAGGAGATTGCCGAGCCTTTGGCATTGATTTTTAAATCATCATTGTCTACAGGAATAGTACCGGAAGACTGGAGGATAGCAAATGTGGTTCCCCTGTTCAAGAAGGGGAATAGAGACAACCCTGGTAATTATAGACCAGTGAGCCTTACTTCAGTTGTTGGTAAAGTGTTGGGAAAGGTTATAAGAGATAGGATTTATAATCATCTAGAAAAGAATAATTTGATTAGGGATAGTCAGCACAGTTTTGTGAAGGGTAGGTCGTGCCTCACAAACCTTATTGAGTTCTTTGAGAAGATGACGAAACAGGTAGATGAGAGTAAACCGGTTGATGTGGTGAATATGGATTTCAGTAAGGCATTCGATAAGGTTCCCCACAGTAGGCTATTGTACAAAATGCGGAGGAATTGGATTATGGGAGATATGGCAGTTCGGATCAGTAATTGGCTTGCTGAAAGAAGACAGAGGGTGGTGGTTGATGGGAAATGTTCATCCTGGAGTCCAGTTACCAGTGGTGTACCGTAAGGGTCGGTGTTGGGTCTACTGCTATTCGTCATTTTTATAAACGACCTGGATGAGGGCGTAGAAGGGTGGATTAGTAAATTTGCAGACGATACTAAGGTCGGTGGAGTTGTGGGTAGTGATGAAGGATGTTGTAGGTTACAGACAGACATAGATAAGCTGCAGAGCTGGGCTGAGAGGTGGCAAATGGAGTTTAATGTGGACAAGTGTGAGGTGATTCACTTTGGTCGGAGTAACCGGAATGCAAAGTACTGGGCTAATGGTAAGATTCTTGGTAATGTAGATGAGCAGAGAGATCTCGGTTCCATGTACACAGATCCCTGAAAGTTGCCACCCAGGTTGACAGGGTTGTTAAGAAGGCATACAGTGTTTTAGCTTTCATTAATAGAGGGATCGAGTTCCGGAACCATGAGGTTATGCTGCAGCTGTACAAAACTCTGGTACGGCCGCACTTGGAATATTGTGTACAGTTCTGGTCACCGCATTATAAGAAGGATGTGGAAGCTTTGGAAAGAGTGCAGAGGAGATTTACTAGGATGTGGCTTGGTATGGAGGGAAGGTCTGACGAGGAAAGGCTGAGCAACTTGAGGCTGTTTTTGTTGGAGAGAAGAAGGTTGAGAGGTAACTTAATAGAGACATATAAGATAATCAGAGGGTTAGATAGGGTGAGGAGAAAGTGAGGTCTGCAGATGCTGAAGATCAGAGCTGAAAATGTGTTGCTGGAAAAGCGCAGCAGGTCAGGCAGCATCCAGGGAACAGGAGAATCGACGTTTCGGGCATAAGCCCTTCTTCAGGAATCAGGAATCTTCAGGAATTCTGAAGAAGGGCTTATGCCCGAAACGTCGATTCTCCTGTTCCCTGGATGCTGCCTGACCTGCTGCGCTTTTCCAGCAACACATTTTCAGGTTAGATAGGGTGGACAGGGAGAGCCTTTTTCCAAGTATGGTGACGGTGGAGGGGTGATAGATATAGGACAGATGTCAGAGGTAGTTTCTTTACTCAGAGAGTAGTAAGGGTATGGAATGCTTTGCCTGCAACGGTCGTAGATTCGAACTTTAAGTACATTTAAGTTGTCATTGGACAAGCATATGGACGTACATGGAATAGTGTAGGTTGGATGGGCTTCAGATTGGTATGACAGGTCCGGGAAACATCGAGGGCCAAAGGGCCTATACTGCGCTGTAATGTTCTATGTTCTATATGTAAAGGCAAAATACTCCTGATGATGATCATCTGAAACAAACACAGAATGCTGGAGAAACTCAGCAGGTCTGGCAGCAAGTGCAGAGAGAGACTGAGTTAACATTTCAAATCCAATGATTTGCAAAGGACAAAGAAAGAGCAAAGAAAGTTTACAGCCCAGGAACAGGCCCTTCGGCCCTCCAAGCCTGAGCCGATCCAAATTCACTGTTTAAACCTGTCGCCCATTTTCTAACCATCTGTATCCCTCTGCACCCCACCTACTCGTGCATCTGTCCAGACGCATCTTAAATGAGTCTACCGAATTTGTCTTCAGTCCTCATGATGATAACTTAAATGTTAACTGTGGAGTTTCTCTCCACAGATGCTGCCTGACCTGCTGAGTTTTTCCAGCTTTTTTCTGTGCTTTAAATTTTTTTTTGTACAGTCTGTGTAGATTGCTTTCTCTGGATTGTACAACTGAAATGTACGTCATGTTTGAACAAGGTCGTAGTTCTGTAGGGATTGTTGCAAGCATTCTGGCAAGGTACACACAGTATTGTACTGGGGCTCGAATTCAGCTTGAACAGCTCGCTTATTCCCGAGGGTGAGGGTATGTAACATGGAAAGGAACATCAGCCGGAGTTGCTGCTCCAAAGGGGATTTTGTAATTGCTACCCAGTAATAACGCCCCCAAATCCCAACTGGGAATATGTAGAAGGAAAGCTGTGATTTCCCTGAGCAACACCAGAAGTGGAGAAGTGGAAAGTATCTCTCTGTTTTTATTTTAAAGGAATGAAGGAGCAACTGATGAGGTCAGGCAGGAAAGGTGGCTGGAAGCATGTTCGAAAAGCTGCGATGAAGAATGCTTTCAAAGACAGATCATAGAACCCCTACAGTGTAGAAAGAGGCCATTCGGCCCATTGAGACTGCACCAACGCTCCAAAGAGGATTCCACCCCCCCCCCCCCCGACCCTGTAACCCTGCATTTCCCATGGCTAATCTACCAAGCCTTCGTATTCCCGAACACAACAGGCAGTTTAGCATGGCCAATCCACCCTGACCTGCACATCTTTGTGACTGTGAGAGGAAACCGGAGCACCCACAGGAAACCCGCGCAGACACGGGGAGAATGTGCAAGCTCCACACAGGCAGTCTCCTGAGGGTGGAATCGAACCCAGGTCCCCAGTGCTGTGAGGCAGTTAGTGGTAACCACTGAGCCACTGTGTCACCCAAAGAGAGAGGTGGTGAGGTTGAGAAGAGTCAGGTTGAGAAGCCAGTCAGCTCTCAAAGGGAATGTTTTTGGAACAAAGTGGGATAATAACACAGAAGGATTTTAAAGAGAAGGCTAACACTTTTTTTTGAAACCAAACTCTTTGACCAAGCCTCTGGCTATCCGCCCTGGTCTGCACTTCTCTGACTGGGTGTCTTTTTTTTTGTCAGATAATTATTTGTCACAGGATTCTTTCAGGAGTTGAAAGCTTTAAGGGAGCGCAGATGTTGTTTTATAAAATGACTGGTCAAAATTGTCAATGAGAAACCTTGCGTTTCACTGAACATACTGGTTAAAATTTTAACCAAGTGTTTTTAAAGAGAGAGAGAGCCCTGCATGCCTCTGCAGTGCAGTTGATGTTGGGCTGTGGTTAGCAGCTTGGCTGTGAGGGGGTGACGGGACAGTAGAGTTTCCTCTGTTACACTGGGGCATCAAGTACAGTCTCGCTGGACTATGCAAAGGAAACTTGGGTGTGATTAATGGGCAGAAAAGTGGGCATGTGCCCCACAGGAAGTTTGTTACCCAGCATGTAACCTGATCATTTTAGAATATGGAAAATACTTGCCCGCCATGTAGCTATGAAAGGTTTCCCACTTGATTTAACTCAGTAACTTACTATAGAACCTACTGTAAAGAAGGAGGCCATTTGGTCTATCATGTCTGTGATAGCTCTTTGAAAGAATGAGTCTGGCTCTCCTGCTCTTTCACCACAGCCCTGAAAATCCTTTTCAAATATTTGACCATTTGCCTATTGAAAGTTACCACCAAACCTACATTCCAGACAACAACCGCTTGGAGCTGAAAAACAAAAACTGCTCATGTCACCACTGTTTTTTTTTTCCAATCACCTCAGATCCATGTTCTCTGGTCCCTGACTCTCCCATCAGTGGAAACTGATTTCTCTCCATTTACTCAATCAAAATCTGTCACCAATTTCAACACAATTCCATTTTCTCAGGTGAAGCAGTTGGAAAAGCATTTTGTAATTTGCTTCTTGACGCTCAGGGTTCGCTTGGAGTTGGGATTGTCCGACGGAACAACATTCCAAAACACTAAGAGTTTTCTTGTGTTGCTTCCTTGCAGATCAGATAATAAAGACAGCAGCTGACCTGGACAATACACGTGTGATCTGTATCCTTGATGTGTGCCATCACGGTGAGGGCAAGTCTGAAGTGATTCTACACAAAATGTATAGAATGACTGAATAAAATCGTCTAAGACCATTTTGAGGACTTCATTTCAACAACATGCATTTCCTTTCCTGCATTCCGGAAACTGTATTTACCTTTCCCGCAACTGCCTTAGAATGATAACCTCAAGTTGAAGACTTCATAGTATTTTATCATAAATATTTTCTGTAGCAGTTTATTTAAATTAAACTTTCACCAATGGGTGTGTACATATTCAAATAAATCTATGGATTAAATCTGGTCTAGAGTGAACAATGGCATCAATGAATCAAATTGCTTCATAGTTCATGAGGCTAGCTTTTTTACTACAAACCCAAGGATTTTAAATTTGCTGTTGCTCTGGTGGGATACCCTGGATGATCAGTCCATTCTGTCTTCTGGATTTCTAGTCCAGTGACATTAACACTGTGTTACACTATTCTCTCAATGTTGGTCATGTAGGAGATACATGCACATTAGCAGGCTGGCACTCATCATGTGATTTTGCTCACCGGTTCAAGACAGCTCACTATCACCTTCTCAAGAGCAATTTGGGATTGCCATTAAATGCCATGAACAAAGTCTGTCCAAAGACAATGCTCAATGGGACAATGCCACCAATGCGTGATTAAGTCCTCATGTGGTTCTGTGTCATTCACATATGATGTGGGTCTAAATTCAACCCCTTGACAGAACACCAGCTCTCTGCAGTGACCCCAAGTAGGGGACATCATTGGACAACAAGGCTGGGTGGACTTTGGTGCTTGTGTGAAGCAACAACTTTTGACGCTCAATGTCTAAACTTACAAATGAAGACAAACAACTCCTGTGGCACAGTGCTAGTGTCCTTGAAAGGCCTAGGTTCAAGTCTTACCTGTCCAAGACATATCATGATCCACCTGAGCAGGTTCATTAACAATAGCCACAAATGAAGGTTATCCTTGGATGAAGTGAAACATGTAAATCCCCTCAGAACAGGAAGAGGAGGATCAGTGGAAGATGGAGGTTGATGATATAAAATGCCCAAGTCATGGACCATAATCATTGGGTTGGTTTAATTTTACACATTAACCTTTCTGATTTCTTTTTATTTTTGGATAGGCTTGTGGGTTTTATTCTGCAGCTGGAAGCAATGAAACTGGTTAATATTGTTCACTTGCAGCATGCTTTATAGTTTAATGTTTCGGTACAATTTAGTGTACTGCACCACCAGCTTCAGCTGAGCTGTAGGATGTGTGGTTCTTGCCTGCTGTTTTATTTTGTGGCCAACATGTTAAGTGGTCAATGAGTCACAATAGTAAACAAGTTGGCATCCGGCAATCTGTTTGGAATGGTCTCATTTCCAGCCATCTTGTTAGCAATGATACATTTCATGTATAATGAAAGACAGCAAACGTGACAAATTAAGGTTTGTGAGCTTTCCTTCAAAATTTGTAGGGAATTGGCAACAAAAAGACTGATGAAGTTTTTCCTTTGAGAGTAATTCCGTTTATGTGTCTCAATATTTGCTGCTCAAAGACATTGTATTTGGCCTAATCCAGGCACATGAAATAAGGAAATTCTTATAAGGGTCTGAGCAACGTGGGCTACGGTGAGATTAGTAACAGAATTCAATGAGATGTCCAGCAAGGCCAATCTCACCATGGGGATTGTCTCGCTCCATCTTTTTTTGCTTTTCACAAATTGTGTGGTAGGTTTCTCGGTAGGTAGCAATGATTTGCTAAGGAAGGGGAATTATTGCTGATTAACTGCCTTGTTACTGGCTCAACTCACCTCCTTACTATTCAGCATTCTACCTCAACCAACTTCCAAAATAAACAAGACATTTGAGAAATCTGAACATATAAAACCAGAGCAGGTACCTGGTGAATTCAGCTTGCTATTTGCAAATGTGATGTTTGTGCCACTGGCAAACCAGCATTTACTGGCCATCCTTAAAAACTTTATTTGTTCAAAGACCATTTCAGCTGGTAGCTAACAGTCAGCAACTTTATTTTGGGTGTGAAATCACGTAAAACCAGGTGACACGGTGACTCAGTGGTTAGCACTGTTTCCTCAAAGCACCAGGGACCCGAATTCAATTCCAGTTTCAGGTGACTGTCAGTGTAGGGTTTGCATGTTCTCCCCGTGTTTGCGTGGGTTTCCTCCAGGTGCTCCGGTTTCCCCTCTCAGTCCAAAGTTGGATTGTTATGGTAAATTGCCTGTAGTGTTCAGGCTAGGTGCCTCAGCCTTGGGAGGTACAGAGTAACTGGGATAGAAGAGGAGCTTGATGGGCTGAATGGCCTGCTTCCATACTGTAGGGATTCTAAATGCCAGAGCAGATAAGGGTAGTGGGTTTTCTGGCCTAAACAAAAAGCTAAAAGAACTGTAGATGCATGGAAATCAGAAATTGCTGAAAAAACTCAGCAAACCTTTTCTATTGGAAACTTGAAAGGGTTCAGAAAAGATTTACAAAGATGTTGCCAGGGTTGGAAGATTTGAGTTATAGGGAGGCTGAACAGGCTAGGGCTGTTTTCCCTGGAGTGTCAGGGACTGGGAGTTGACCTTATAGAGGTTTATAAAATCATGAGGGGCATGGATAAGATAAATAGACAAAGTCTTTTCCATGGATGGGCAAGTCCAGAACTAGAGGGTGTAAGTTTAGGGTGAGAGGGGAAAGATAGAAAAGAGACCGAAGGGGCAACCTTTTTATGCAGAGGATGGTGTGTGTATGAGTGTATGGAATGAGCTGCCAGAGGAAGTGGTGGAGGCTAGTACAATTGCAACATTTAAAAGGCATCTAGATGGGTATATCAATAGGAAGGGTTTGGAGGGATATGGACCGTGTGCTGGCAGATGGGACTAGATTGGGTTGGGATATCTAGTCGGCATGGACAGGTTGGACCGAAGGGTCTGTTTCTGTGCTGTACATCTCTATGACTCTAAATAGAGTAGATCTGGCAACATCTGTGACTTCTGCAGTTGTGTGTAATGTTCGCCGGGCTGGGAATTTGGTTTTGCAGGTGTGTCATCCCCCTTCTCGGTGACATCCTCAGTGCTGTGGAGCCTCCTGTGAAGTGCTGCTGTATTGTGTTGGTTGGAATTTATTTGGTTTCATTCCCGGTCCTTCCAGTTGCCAGTTCCGGTTGTTTGTTGCAGTGGTCGGTGTATGGGGTCGAGGTCAATGTGTTTATTGATGGAATCTGTTAATGAGTACCAAGCTTCTAAGAATTCTCAGACTATCCTCTGTCTGGCTAGTCCTAATATTGTTGTGTTGTCCCAGTTGAATTTGTCGTCCTTGTCACCTATGTGTTTAGATACTAAGGATAGGTGGTTGTGGTGTTGAGTGGCTAGTTGGTGTTCATGAATGCACATGCATAAGGTTTCTTTGCCTGTTGGAAATGAGTGAACCATTTGGGGCTTTATGTCAGTTTCACTAGTTCTATGTTCATTGTTACAAGTACTAGATGGATTTAATTAACTGAATTTAAACTTCTCAGCTGCTGCCATGGAATTTGAACTCACTTCTCCGGATTATTAATCCATGACTCTGGATTGCAAATCCAGTTGCAAAGCCATTATATTATTGAAGCCTCTGCTACTATAATTTCCTTTGTTCACTGGTTAAGTGCATATTTGTGATTCTGTGTCAGAGAAACTAGTGTGTGCCTCAAATTGGGCATTTCTCAGTGATGCCCTCAGCATTCACAACATATATTTTGGCCCCGCTGTGCCCAAAGATAGCTCCCCCCACCCCAAACTCCACATTGTAAATATTTACTTATTTACTAGGATCAGGGAGCATCAAAAATACAATGCAGGGACATGCAAGTAAAGTAAGGTTCTAGGGTCTAAGTGTTGCAGTTTAGAGGATCTTAGGTGCATTGTTACCCGATAACCATTTGGGATGTTCAGGTTCTGACAGTATGGAGGTATTGCTGAGGATTTGCAATGTTGGGGCAGTGGACAGGGCCTGTCCATAGAATCCCTACATGTGGAAGCAGGCTATTCGGCCCATCGGATCCACACCATCCCCCCAAAGAGCGTCCCCAAGCTTCCCCTGTAACCCACGGCTGTATACCCCTAGATACTATGTGGCAATCTACCATGACCAACCCACCTAACCTGCACATCTTTGGACTGTGGGAGGAAACCGGAGCACCCAGATGAAACCCATGCAGACACGGGAAGAACATGCAAACTTCACACTGACAGTCGCCCGAGGCTGGAATTGAACGCAGGACCCTGGTACTGTGAGACAACAGTGCTAACCACTGAGTCACCCCAATCTGGTCGGAGCTTTGAACAATGGTGAATGTCAGGAGCAAGTTGAATCTTTTGGAAACAGTAGAGACAGATGACACTGCCAGTCCGCGAGGCGGCCAGATCTGTCAATCAAACGTTGGCGTTGAGGCAGAGCGGAAGAGTCGCACATCGGACAGAGCCGTGGTAATAGGGGACTCCATAGTGAGAGGAACCGACCGGGGTTTTTGTGGCAGCAGGCAGGACTTAAGGATGGTGTGTTGCCTTCCTGGTGCCAGGGTTAAAGACATCACAGACAGAGTGCAGGAAATCCTCAAGGATGAAGGTGAAGAGCCAGGGGTGGTGATACATGTCGGCACAAATGATGTCGGGAAGAAGAGGAGGAATATACGACAGTGGGACTTCAGAGAACTAGGAAGAAGGCGGAAAAGCAGAACATCCAGGGTGGTTATCTCCGGTTTGCTTCCAGTTCCTCGGGCTGGAGAGGCCAGAAACAGGGAGATAATGGACTTGAACGTGTGGCTGGGGAACTGGTGCAGGAAGCAAGGATTTAAATTTTTGGATCACTGGGGTATGTTTTGTGGTAAGCATAAATTCTACAAGAGAGACGGTTTGCACCTTAATAGATTAGGGACCAGCATTCTGGCAGGCAGGTTTGCTACTGCAACACAGCTACGTTTAAACTAAGTAGTGGGGGGTAGGGAACAAACTGGATGTTTAAGAAGGAAAAGTTAGAACAAGGGAAGTCAAGAAAGACAACTGTGTCAATGAGGCAGAAAACTCAGAAAGGGATCATGCTGTAAGGTTGAGTGAAATAGGAGTTGATGGGAAGGGTGAGGGCAGTAACAAATTAAAAATACTATATATGAATGCACGAAGCATTAGAAATAAGATGGATGAGCTTGAGGCTCTTTTGGAAATTGGCAGATACGATATTGTGGGGATAACTGAGATGTGGCTTCAAGTGGACAGGGCCTGGGAAATGAATATTCAAGGCTACACGTGCTATCGTAAGGACAGACTGACGGGCAGAGGGGGTGGCGTGGCCATGTTGGTAAGGGATGATATTCAGTCCTTTGCGCGGGGTGGGGGGACCTAGAATCAGGGGATGTAGAGTCAGTATGGATAGAGCTGAGAAATTCTAAGGGTAAAGAGACCCTCTTGGGAGTTATCTACAGGCCCCCAAAGAGTAGTGTGGATGTCGGATGTAAGTTGAATCAGGAGCTGAAATTGGCCTGTCGCAAAGATGTTACTACAATTGTTATGGGGATTTTCAACATGCAGGATGACTTGGAGAATCAGAATGGTGTTGGACCTCAAGAAAGAGACTTTGTGGAGTGCCTCCGAGATGGATTCTTAGAACAGCTGGTGCTGGAGCCGACCAGGGAGAAGGCAATTCTGGATCTGGTATTGTGCAACGAACCAGAATTGATCAGGGACCTTGAAGTGAAGGAGCCATTGGGAAGTAGTGACCATAATACAATAAGCTTCAATCTGCAATTTGAGAGAGGGAGGGTACAATCAGAAGTGACAATATTTCTGTTGAATAAAGGGAATAATGGAGCTATGAGGGAGGAGCTGGCCAAAGTTCAATGGTGCAATACCTTAGCAGGGGTGACAGTGGAGGAACAATGGCAGATATTTCTGTGTATAATGCAGAAGATGCAGGATCAGTTCATTCCAAAAAGGAAGAAAGATCCTAGGAGGAGGCATGGGATGCCGTGGCTGACGAGGGAAGTTAAGAAACATATAAAGTTAAAAGAGAAAAAGTATAGCATAGCAAAGATAAGTGGGAAAACGGAGGACTGGGAAGCTTTTAAAGAACAACAGAGGGTTACTAAGAAGGAAATATGCAGAGAAAAAATGAGGTATGAAGGTAAACTGGCCAAAAATATAAAGGGGGATTGTAAAAGCTTTTTTAGGTATGTGAAAGGAAAAAAAATGGTTAAGACTAAAATTGGGCCCTTGAAGACAGAAACAGGGGAATATATTACTAGGAACAAAGAAATGGCAGAAGAATTGAATTGGTACTTCAGATCTGTGTTCACTGGGGAAGACACAAGCAATCTCCCTGCGGTAACAGTGGCGGAAGGACCTGAACTTAAGGGAATTTATATTTGCCAGTAATTGGTGTTGGAGAGACTGTTAGGTCTGAAGGTTAATAAGTCTCCGGGGCCTGATGGTCTACATCCCAGGGTACTGAAGGAGGTGGCTCGAGAAATCGTGGATGCGTTGGTGATTATTTTCCAGAGTTCGATAGATTCGGGATCAGTTCCTACGGATTGGAGGGTGGCTAATGTTGTACCACTTTTTAAGAAAGGTGGGAGAGAGAAAACAGGAAAGTATAGACCAGTTAGTCTGACCTCTGTGGTGGGAAAGATGCTGGAGTCTATTATAAAGGATGAAATTACGATACGTCTGGATAATAGTAACAGGATAGGTCAGAGTCAGCATGGATTTATGAAGGGGAAATCATGCTTGACTAATCTTCTGGAATTTTTTGAGGATGTAACTCTGAAGATGGACGAGGGAGATCCAATAGATGTAGTGTACCTGGACTTTCAGAAAGCTTTTGATAAAGTCCCACATAGGAAGTTAGTGAGCAAAATTAGGGCGCATGGTATTGGGGGCAAAGTACTAAATTGGATTGAAAGTTGGTTGGCTGACAGGAAACAAAGAGTAGTGATAAACTGCTCCATTTTGGAATGGCAGGCAGTGACCAGTGGGGTACCGCAGGGATCAGTGCTGGACTGCAGCTTTTTACAATATATGTTATTGATATAGAAGATGGTATTAGTAATAACATTAGCAAATTTGCTGATGATACTAAGCTGGGTGGCAGGGTGAAATGTGAGGAGGATGTTAGGAGATTACAGGATGACCTGGAGAACTGTGGAATGCAGATGCTGGAGATCAGAGCTGAAAAATGTGTTGCTGGAAAAGCGCAGCAGGTCAGGCAGCATCCAAGGAACAGGAGAATCGATGTTTCGGGCATAAGCCCTTCTTCTGGACAGGTTAGGTGAATGGTGCATGGCAGATGCAGTTTAATGTGGATAAATATATGGTTATCCACTTTGGTGGCAAGAACAGGAAGGCAGATTACCACCTAAATGGAATCAATTTAGATAAAGGGGCAGTATAAAGAGATCTGGGTGTTTTTGTACACCAGTCAATGAAGGTAAACATGCAGGTACAGCAGGTAGTGAAGAAGGCTAATAGCATGCTGACCTTCATAACAAGAAGGATTGAGTATAGAAGCAAAGAGGTTCTTCTGCAGCTGTACAGGGCCCTGCTGAGACCACACCTGGAGTATTGTGTGCAGTTCTGGTCTCCAAATTTGAGGAAAGACATTCTGGCTATTGAGGGAGTGCAGCGTAGATTCACGAGGTCAATTCCTGGAATAGTAGACCATTTAGGACAGAGATGAGGAGAAACTTCTTCATCCAGACAGTGGTGGCTGTGTGGAATGCTCTGCCCCAGAGGGCAGTGGAGGCCCAGTCTCTGGATTCATTTAAGAAAGAGTTGGATAGAGCTCTCAAGGATAGTGGAATCAAGGGTAATGGAGATAAGGTAGGAACAGGATACTGATTAAGGATGATCAGCCATGATCATATTGAATGATGGTGCAGGCTCGAAGGGCAGAATGGCCTACTCCTGCACCTATTGTCTATTGTCTATTGATAAGGTATAGCACATCTCACTACTTCTCCTCTCATAGCCAGTTACTGTGTTTACACTCTGTCGTTAAACTATGGAAGGCATAGCTAGTAAGTCTGCCAACTTAAATTAGCTTTAGTAAATACTGAAATTAACAAAAGTCACATCATAAAGCTTTCAAAAAGTTAACACCACCGGCTAAGCCCCAGTTAAAACGTGAAGAAACCTGTTCCTTCATTCCAAAATTGTCAGCAGTCAAACAATATTTTTAACAGGAATATCAAAGAGGCAAGTTTTGTGATAACATAAATGACAGCCAATCAATAAGAGTACAATAATTCAGGAAGTGCTCAAAATGCTCAGCAGGTCTGGCAGCACCTGCAGAAATGGAAGCAGAGTTAATGTATTGAGTCAAGTATGTCTCTTATTCAGAATTTTTCCAACTTCTAAAGTGTTTTGCTTTTATTTAGAATCCCTACAGTGTGAAACAGGCTCTTCAGCCCAACCCTCCGAAAAGTAACCCACCCAGACCCATTCCCCTATATTTGCCTCTGACTAATACACCTAATCCACACATCCCTGAACACTATGGGCAATTTAGCACGGCCAATTCGCTTAACCTGCACGTTTTGGACTGTGGGAGGAAACCCAGACACAGGGAGAATATGCGAACTCCACACAGTCCCCCTAAGGCTGGAATTGAATGTGGGTCCCTGGCACCGTGAGGCAGCAGTGCTAACCATTGAGCCACGGTGCAATGAGCTGAGGTTAAGTTAATTGGGAAAGATTCACCTGCGCCATTGTAGATATTAACCTAGAATTTGCTGAATTAGTCAAAATGAAATGAAATTGAGAATCAAGAACATATGATGTTTGCTCGATTGAACAGTAATGGTCAGGTGATGGTCTCATGAATAGAAACGTAACTGGTCTTATTGTGTTTCTGTATTTTTCTAAGGAATAGGTGTGTTTAAATCAAGTGCTGAAAACTTAG
Organism: Chiloscyllium plagiosum; assembly: GCF_037043375.1. NCBI lineage: Eukaryota > Metazoa > Chordata > Chondrichthyes > Orectolobiformes > Hemiscylliidae > Chiloscyllium > Chiloscyllium plagiosum. The sequence continues at coordinate 15,768,693 of NW_028270149.1, forward strand.
CAGTGATAACTGAACTGTCACAGAGTGTCTGGCTGAACCAAATACAGAAATTGCTGGAGAAACTCAGCAGGTCTGGCACCATCTGTGGAGAGAAAGCAGAATCAACATTTCAGGTCCAGTGACCTTTCTTCTGATTTTGTTTCTGATTCATGGTTTCTGTGGTTCTTTGTTTTTTTTTTGTTCGGTGTCTGGCTGAAGTTCTGTTCAGATCAGGACATTAGATGTGATATTCTGGATTTTTTTTATCAGTGAACAGAGTGCTTGATCGCAGATTTGCACTGTGTAACTATCATTATCTTGATTGAATGGCAAACAAAGGTGGCAACAGCATGAGGAAAATAAGGCTGAAGTCAAAGTTTATTGAAATCAGAAGATAAGCCTCTTTCCAGGGAAACAAGCAAGTTTGAAACAAGCAATTGATAAAACCAGCAGTGGGAAACACAGCACATATGTGATGTTGCCAGTGGTCCAAATTGATCAAATAGCTGGAAACTGGACCGTGACAAAGTTTGAATGCAACACCTGTCTATGTGGGGAAAAAGGTATAAGAAAGCTTGCTTCAGAGCATAGTTAGTTAACTCAAGAGGTGGTTGAATCATTGACTGGGGGTTGGATAGAGCAAGCTGATCATCTCTTCCGATCTAATCCTCAGACACATCCACTTAAACCTGTTAATTTAAGACTAAAAGCACTGTATGGGTAAGACAGCAATATTATGACATGTAATTTGCTTTACTAAAGAACATTAGTTAATATCCCATTGTTAGATCTGCCTTGGGTTGTTGATATGCAGAATAAATCCGTCAGACCATGGGAAATATGAACACAAGCTTAAATCAGTGGACTGGGAATGGAAATGTATTATGAAGTATTTTTGTTTTCTCATTGATTTTGCACAAGGTATTCCTTCTGGCACCTTGGTTGATAAGTTCTCCTGTGCCTGAAGTACTATTAGTTCTCTACTGGTGTCAAGAGGGAAGAAGTGCTTGGCAATTACAATGCGTACTAATTCAACTGTACAGGCCATTGATTAATCCCCTGCTTATTATTATGTGTTCCTGCTGAAAGTGCAGTTCAGTCATCAGTAAACAATACCAATGATGACTCCAGAAAAATTTTAATAAAGGTTCCACACAAAAAGCTAATGGCTAAATGCAAAGCCATTGGCAACAAAGATATTAATTACAAGCTTGCTGCAAGATGTGATACAAAAGGTTTTCATCACAGACTGTCAGTTGAGGACTGGAAAGACTACTGGGCATGGTGACCCAGGCTTTTGGTGTTGGGAACTCCATGTTTCTTGTTAATGTCAATGACCTGCATTTAGAAACTGAATGCAAGGTGGCAAACTTAGATTATACAAAAGTGAGTGTGTGTGTTTGTGGTTATGGACTAGGCCAGACCACGCAAAACATTCTTCAGCAGGCAATCCAGACCATGATTTCGCAATTTTTTTTCGGTCAGTATATAGTGAGAATTACTTGGTGTACGTTAGCGAGGTTGAGTACCAGGTTTTAAAACAAAATAACACAATAAAATACAAAGAACAGAATAAAGAACACTAGAGAACTCAGTCTATCCAAACTAGATGTAATTATGCTGTTCCGAATATACTCAACAGTCCCAATAAGCAAACCCCCTTAAAAAACAGTAAAAATGGAACAAATGCTTACAGGTTGAGGTTAGAAGGGCAGAAGGAGAGAGAGAGCCTGATTCCATACAGGTGAACTCCTAACTAGTTCTGGACTGAGCTGCTCAGCCCACTCCCCTTTCAATATATAGGTCACTTTTAAAACATGACCACTTTGGCCAGAAATCTCATCTGTTTACATATAAACAAAAAGGCCTCTCAATATCCTTTCATCTCTGGACCAAACCAGTCATTTTGTTTTCTATCAATCAGGTCATAAATCTAAATAACTGATTTGTACAATTAATGTTCATTATGCAACGTTTGTGAAGGTTTGTAGCTCAAGTTGAGGTTTAGGGTGCAGGTTTGCTCGCTGAGCTATAGGTTTGATATCCAGACGTTTCATTACCTGGCTAGGTAACATCATCAGTGGCGACCTCCAAGTGAAGCGAAGCTGTTGTCTCCTGCTTTCTATTTATATCTTTCTCCTGGATGGGGTTCCCGGGGTTTGTGGTGATGTCATTTCCTGTTCATTTTCTGAGTGGTTGATAGATGGCATCTAGATCTATGCGTTTGTTTATGGCATTGTGGTTGGTGTGCCAGGCCTCTAGGAATTCCCTGGCCTGTCTTTGCTGAGCCTGTCCCAGGATAGATATGTTGTCCCAGTCGAAATGGTGTTTTTTTTCATCTGTGTGTAGGGCTACGAGGGAGAGAGGGTCGTGTCTTTTTGAGTCTAGCTGGTGTTGATGTATCCTGGTGGCTAACTTTCTTCCTGTTTGCCTACATAGTGTTTGTGGCAGTCCTTGCATGGAATTTTGTATATGACGTTGGTTTTGTCCATGGGTTGTACTGAGTCTTTTAAGTTTGTTAGTTTTTGTTTGAGAGTGTTGGTGGGTTTGTGTGCTACTAGGATTCCGAGGGGTCTTAATAGTCTGGCTGTTATTTCTGAAACTTCTTTGATGTATGGTAAGATGGTTAGGGTTTCTGGCTGTGTTTGATCTGCTTGTCGTGGTTTGTTCTTGAGGAATCTGCATACTGCATTATTTGAGTATCCGTTCCTCTTGAATACATTGTATAGGTGGTTCTCCTCTGTTTTTCGAAGTTCGTCTGTGCTGCAGTGTGAGGTGGCTCGTTGAAATAGTGTTCTGATACAGCTTCGTTTGTGTGTGTTGGAATGGTTGCTGGTGTAGTTAAGTATTTGGTCAGTGTTTGTCGGTTTTCTGTATACGCAGGTTTGTAATTCTCCCTTGTCCTTTCTTTCGACTGTGACGTCCATGAATGCGAGTTTATTGTTGGTTTCTTCCTCCTTGGTGAACTTTATGCCTGTGAGGGTGTTGTTGATGATGTTGAATGTGTCATCCATCTTGTTTCATTTTGTGATGACAAAGGTGTCATCTACGTAGCGGACCCAGATTTTTGGTTTGATGATTGGTAGGGCTGTTTGTTCTAGCCTTTGCATTACCACTTCTGCTATGAATCCTGATAGCGGAGATCCCATGGGTGTGCTGTTGGTTTGTTTGTAGACTATGTTGTTGCAAGTGAAGTGGGTGGTGAGGCACAGGTCCACTAGCTTCATGATGTTTTCGTTGGTAATGTGATTGATGGTGGTTGGTGTGTGCGTGATGGTCTCTTCTAAAAGTGTGGTGAGTGTTTCCTTTGCTAGGTCGATGTTGATGGAGGTGAACAGTACTGTTACATCGAATGAGATCATTGCTTCGTCTTCCTCTATTTTGGTGTTTTTGATGATTTTTAGGAATTCCTGGGTGGAGTGGATGGAGTGCTGTGACTCTTCTACTAGGTATTTCAGTCTTGCATGTAGTTCTTTGGCCAGTCTGTAAGTTGGTGTTCCGGGTAGTGAGACTATAGGTCTGAGAGGGTCTCCTGGTTTATGGATTTTTGGTAGTCCATAGAATCGTGGGGTGTTGGTCCCATCGGGTTTCATTTTCTGGAATTCCGTCTAATTTAATTGTCCGGAATTGTGTAATTTTCTTCGGAGATATGTAATTTTGTTTCCTAGTTGTGGGGTTGGGTCTAGCGCCACCTGTTGGTAGGTGTTGGTGTCTGCGAGTAGTGCATTGGCTTTCTCTATGTAGTCCCTTCTGTTCAGGATGACTGTGAGCCGACCTTTGTCTGCAGGTAATATAACAAAGTTTTTGTCTTTTTTGAGGTTTTCTAGGGCTTTCTTTTCTTGTGTGTTCAGTTTGTTTCCTTCCCTCTTTCGGCTCAGAGTAGGTGCAACTGTCTGTCTGATAGTTTGTTGTGTTTCTTCTGTGAGATTGTTGTCCTTCAATGTGGTTTCTAATGCCGCTAGGAAATCCTTCTTGTCAGCGTCTCGGTAATTGAAATTTAATCCTTTGACTAGTACCGCTTTTTCTGTGTCTGATAGGGTCCGGTCTGATAAGTTCTTTAGCCATGCCCCTGTGTTATCGGTTTTGTCTTTGTTTGAGAGTTTGTCCCTCATAGCCCTACACATGGATGAAACAAACCACCATTTCGACTGGGACAACACATCTATCCTGGGATAGGCTAAGCAAAGACATGCCAGAGAATTGCTAAAAGTCTGGCACTCCAACCGCAACGCCATAAACAAATGCATAGATCTAGATGCCATCTATCAACCCATCAGAAAACGAACAGGAAATGACATCACTACAAACCCCAGGAACCCCATCCAGGAGAAAGATATAAATAGAAAGCAGGAGACAACAGCTTCGCTTCACTTGGAGGTCGCCACTGATGATGTTACCTAGCCAGGTAACGAAATGTCTGGATATCAAACCTACAGCTCAGTGAGCAAACCTATACCCTAAATGTTCATTATTATCTGGTTGCCTGGGTGTGATTGGGACCGTAATAGAACATATGAAGGCATCCAGTGGAAAGAATGAAATGGTTCCAAGAAGCAAAAAGGAACTGCTTCAGTTGTATTTTAGTAAATAGGGACATCTCAGTAAAACTATATAAGGCACTGCGAAACAGACTGCAGCTGGAGTATTATGAACAGTTTTGGTTCCGCCTTATCTAAGGAAAGATATACTGTACTTGGAGGCAGTCCAGAGAAGATTAACTAAGCTGAGACATGTTTATTCTTTTACTGCTGCATATCTCCAGTATCCTCAGTTGTTTTCCATTGATCCTGTTTTTTTCAACCTTTAATTCCCAGAGAGGATCTGTTGAACTGAAAAAAATGCTTTCCTCATTTTGATGACGTGTCACTTTGCTTCTCCTAAGTTCAACCTGCACAAACATTCAGAGCTGAGAAAGGAAATTAAAAATTAGCATTTCTGTCGGCTGGTATCCTTTCTGCTATGGTTGGCATGACATTAACTAAGATGAACACGGAAAATGCTGAACATTTGTGGATCAGGGAGCATCTATGGAGAGGAAGGCAGAGTTGGTGTTTTGGGCTGTTGATCTCTTGTGAGAACAACAACAACTTATTCTGTCAAAGGCGCTATATAAACATGAAGCATCTAAAAACAAAAGAGGACTCCGAAAAGTATTTGATCAGAAGATCAAAACCTGGGTCGAAAGAGTAGGTTGAGTGAATTAAAAGGAGGAGAAGGAGGTGGAAGGATGGAGAGAGGAAATTCCAAAGCTCAGGTTGAGATATTAAAGAGTTAATTTGCTCTGCTGACCTGAAGGAAATTGGATGTCCCGAGGCTAGGGTGGGATGCCTCTGACTTGCAGATAGATTGTAAGGAATTGCATTCTCATCCCTTGCTATTCAAAGCCATTTGCCTGGCCATTTCCTAGTTATTCAGAAGCCAATTTACGTTGTCATCTGCCACTATTTACATTGCCATCATCTCCTATTCAGAAATCAATAAGAATATTATAGTTGGAATTTGACTACTCTCTGTAGTTAAAAAAAAAGATTAAGAGATGATTTACATTATATTGTTTCTGGAGATGGTCAGATCACTGCATTATGTCTTGGATGGCATGTGACTGTGGGGGAATGGCTGTGGGTTGTCTTGTGGGCATTACTGACTGTGATGAAAAGATTTGATATAAAGAAAGGACTGTTTCCTTTGTTCAGAGAGAGCTTTGACATGACCCTGCAAGCCCTGTGAGGTGTGTGTTACTAGTTTCTCCAAAGTTTGTACTGTATGTGCTTATCAAATTTTGGTTGTTGTTCACGGACGTTGGTGTGCTTCAGTTGTGTAAAAATCTCAGGAAAAAGAACTTCAGGGGAAAGAACTTAACAAGTCCAGGGCAACTGATTCCAGGGCTCCAGTGATGGAGTGATTAAAATTGGGAATACAAGGAGGCTAGAATTAGGTCTGGAAAAGGGTAGAGACATAAAACATTTTATGCAATTGCAACAGACAGATGAACAGGCAAAGGGAGCAGGAGGGAACAAATGGAAAGTTCACTCATAGTGTGGAAGGAAGGAAAGGTTAAATGGTGGGAACCATGATTGAACAAGTGGTTGGAAAACCGCTCCAGCATCAATAGTATTTTGTTTTTCTCCCAATTTTAACTTCCAGGTCAATGCTGTGCTTAAGGAGAAGGTTGGTTGGTGAACTGTAAAGCCTGGAGAGTGTTAAGTACCAGGTGTCAGTGCGTTTGAGGTCAAAACATTGTATGTTTTCAAGGAAGAGTTAGATGTAATTCTAGAAGCTAAAGGGATCAAAGGATATGAGGCGAAAGTGAGAACAAGGTACTGAGCTGAATGATCAGCCATGATGATATTGAGTGTTGGAGCATATTCTAAGGACTTAATGATCCACTCCTGCTCCTACGTTCTATGTTTCTATGTTATCTGCACAGAATTAAGCAGGGGAACACAATTCACTACTTGGATCTGGCTCAAAACACCCAACAGTATGGTTCGCTCAAGATATTTATACTGAACATCCGGAAATCCTCAGGCCTTCATCTTTAGTTGCAGAGCTTATACCCTGTGAAGTTGGTTAGCTCAGTTAGCTGGGCAGTTGGTATGTGATGCCAACAACAGGGGTTCAATTCCTAAATTAGCTGAGGTCACCATGAAGGTCCTACCTTCTTACCTCGCCCATGGCCTGAGGTGTGCTGACCCATGGGTTAATCCTCCATCAGTTACCTCTTTCCAATATGAGGGTGAGACTTTGGTTACTACCAAGCAGTGCCTAAACTATTTGCTAGGCCTCTTGTTCCAGGAAGAGGTTATATAAAACCAAGACACCTAAGCTAAATATAGCATGTGTTCTTTAAAGACTTGTAGTTTTTAGAGTCATGCAGTTTGCTTGCTGTCTGTGTGTCCTTAATCAGAAAGCCACAAATGATGCATAATTAAACCAAAAAAAGCAGTATCCTAGTCAGTGCGGTGAAGAATTTTTTTTTGTCCTAAGTTTTCACTCCAGAATCGATTGCTGCAATCTATTTATAACTTTTCTTTTGGTGTGTTTTTTTTTAAATAGAGGCTTTTGGATTTGGATACCATTTAATTTCCAGCTGTTCCTGTATGGTTTATTCTGTTACCTAGAGCGGTGTAACCCAAAGCTGATCTCATTTTAAATGATAAACTGGGGATAATCCATGTGGCAAAATAAATCACATGACAGAAAAATAAACTGAATGGACAATACAGTGGTTTCATTACTGGATAATGGGCTACAGGGAGAAGGCAGGAGAATGGGGTTGAAAAACACATCAGCCATGATCGAATGGCAGAGCAGGCTTGATGGGCTGAATGGCCTATTCTGCTCCTATACCTTATGGTCATATGGATCTTGGGTTCAAATCCAGACTGAGGGGGGGAGAATTCATTGCTGACTCCCTAAGAAAAGGATTTCCCCAACCTCAGTATGTTTCAAAGCATTTACATACAATGAAGGAAGTACAGCAGCCAGTTGTTGCCAGTCAAGCCCACAACCACGATTATCTGCTTGTATGATGTTGGACCACATTTTGTCATAGAGTCACATACATGTACAGCATGGAAACAGACCCTTCGTTCCAACTCTTCCATGCCGACCAGGTATCCTAAATTAATCTAGTCCCATTTGCCAGCACTTGGTCCATATACCCTTCCTATTCGTACACCCATCTAGCTGCCTTTTAAATGTTGTAATTGTACCAGTCTCCACCACTTCCTCTGGCAGCTCATTCCATCCATGCACCACCCTCTGCATGAAAACGTTGCCCCTTAGGCCCCTTTTAAATCTTTTCTCTCTCACCTTAACCTATGCTCTCCAGTTTTGGACTCCCCTACCCTTGGGAAAAGATCTTGTCTATTTACCCTATCCATGCCCCTCATGATTTTACAAACCTCTATAAGGTCACCCCTCAGCCTCCAATGCTCCAGGAAAAACTGTCCCAGCCAATTCAGCCTCTCCCTATAGCTCAAACCCTCCAACCCTGGCAACATTCTTGTAAATTTTTTCTCAACCCTTTCAAGTTTCCTGCGGTACTCCGGTTTCTTCCCACAGTCCAAAGATGTGCAGGTCAGGTGAATTGGCCATGCTAAATTGCCCGTAGTGTTAGGTGCATTAGTCAGAGGGAAATGGGTCTGGGTGGGTTAATTTTTGGAGGGTCGGTGTGGACTGGTTGGGCTGAAGGGCCTGTTTCCACACTGTAGGGAAACTAAAAAAAAGTTTCACAACATCCTTCCTGTATCAGGGAGACCAGAATTGGACACAATATAAGTCTTGGAAATCAAGCTGAAAGCATGTTGCAGCATTGAGGGAGGCACTTTCCTTGAAGGTCTATAGAGGGAATGCCTCAATAATCAAGAACCCTTGAAGAACTGCAGGAATAGTTGTGGGAGGGTAGGTTGTGGGGAAAAAAAGGAGGACCCAGCAATCAAGCATGGAGTGGTTGCATAGCTAAGGTCCCATATTTGTAGTGATGCTGGTTTCCCCAAGGGGCATGAGGTATCCCCTCACCCTAGCTAGCTGGAGGCATTGGGATTCAATTTCCATCCTGACCTCCCGAAGTTCCCAATGCTCTCCGCAGTGGGAAGTGGCCTTAAGTGGTTCTCAAGTGGGCATTATAGCAGGCAGTTGCAAAATTGGCAGATTTCCCCAGTAGGGGCACAGTAGCAGGAACTTGTCTATCCCTTGCCAAAAACCTTTGCTTGCCAACTTGCCAGCCCTCTCACTTCCACTCTGCCCAAAAGCCCAAGGACGGATCCAGCCTCAATGATCAAGGGCTGAATATTGGCCAGGACATCATGGAAATTCCTCAACTCTTTTTCAACCTTGTGTTGGGCATCATCTACATCGACTTGAGACAGCAAGTCTATTTTACCTTATAGGGTCCGATGGGAAATGAATCCAGCCAGTTTTAATCATGGTTTACGATCGAGGCTCATTGGCAATCACACTTGGATAAAGGAGGTGAGTGACTCATGCGGAAAAAATTTACAAACTATTTTTGCCTTCACACTTCCTGCAGCCACTGCGCAGTGTACTTCTGCATGAAACACAATCAGGAAATGTACAACTGGCACTTATATCACACCTTTAACTTGGAACAATCTGCCTTGCATAACTCACAGAAATACAACATGAAAAAAATAAAATGAAACTGATATTAAGAAAGATTCATTGGAGGGAGTTTGCCTAATAGGTAGGTTTTTACTGAGAGTCTTTTAAAAAAAAGGAGAAAGAGGAGGGGAAATTAGAGTGGAATTTCAAAAGTTTAAAGCGTATAAATGGGCGGCACGGTGGCTCAGTGGTTAGCACTGCTGCCTCACAGCACCAGGGTCCCAGGTTCGATTCCAGACTCAGGTGACTCTCTATGTGGAGTTTGCACATTCTCCCTGTGTCTGCATGGGTTTCCTCCCACAGTCCAAAGGTGTGCAGGTCAAGTGAATTGGCCATGCTAAATTACCCATAGTGCTAGGTGCATTGGTCAGAGGGAAATGGGTCTGGGTGGGTTATTCTTCGGAGGGTCAGTGTGGATTTGTTGGGCCGAAGGGCCTGTTTCCGCCCTGTAGGGAATCTTATCTAGTCTAATACCTCACTGAAGAAGAGATGAAGAAGATGAGGATTACAAAAGAGCAAAATTGGAAGACATCAGAGTTCTTAAAGGACTGTAGGTGCTTACAGAGTTGGGAGCATCAGAAGGATTGTTTTAAGTCAACAACATAGCAAAGACGTTTATTTGTGTACTGTGTTTAATATCATTGGTCCAATCCTTTGGGAAACTGTGAATCAAAATAATGAAACTTATCGAGTGACTCCCAAATTAAAACAATGGAAGATTTCCCCAGTAGGGGCCCAGTAGCAGGAACTTTTTAAAACATTGCTGACAAAATTTCATTCTTCGTAACTTTTATTTAAGCATGAATCAGAATTAATATAAATGAAAATTGAAATATCTGCTGATGCTGTAAATCAAAAGCAAAAACAGAAATTGCTGGAAAAGCTCAGCAGGTCTAACAGCATCTGCCAGAAAGGTCTCCCGATCTGAAACATTAACTCTGATTTCTCTCCACAGATACTGCCAGACTTGCTGAGCATTTCCAGCAATTTCTGTTTGTGTTTCAGAATTAACATAAATTAATTTTCACACAAAGCAATGAGTTTCATTTCAATGGGCAATTGTGACAGTGATATTTTTAATGAAATTACATGTAGTGGTGTAATTCACATGTGGCACCACGTGCAGTTCCAGAGTGCTCAGTGAAAGATCTGTCACATTTACATGCAATCAATTAAGATCCTCAAAACGTATTCACTGCTAACACATTCCATCTAAGGTTCATAGCTATGGCTCACATCAAGAAGTTACCCATCAGCAAATTTGCTTCACTTCAATCATGTCACTCCTTCTGGCTTAACTTTCCAGAGTTCCTCTTTAACATATCAATCTACATTAGTTTCCAATCTGACATTTAACCTTTATACATTTAATTAAAAATTAAGGTTTGTGGGAATGTAATTTCTTTTAATGGTTCACAGATTAATTTCAGTTTGAGTTGCCCTGCCAGATTGTTACCACTTTAACTTTTTAATTATTCACATCCAAGACATGGCTCCATGGATCCTGGGTGAGGTGCCAAATGGAGCTCATGAGGGGAGCATAAGAACTCTATGCGGCAGGGGAAGGCATGGAGATATCAAACAGGTCATGAGGGATGTTTGGGAAGGAGGTATGGGGGAGATGTGGAGGGGCTCCATTCTGTGTGCAACTCCCTGAAACAAAAATATGATGACAGAGATCTTTTATATGAAGATGACCCTATCAAGTTAAAAAGTAAATTGGGCATTAAGTTTTTAGAATGTAGAAAAATGGGAGGTGATCACATTGAAGCATTCAAGTTCATGGAAGTGCTTTATAAAGAAACCTAGTCATAGAATATGGGCTTCCCTTTATCATCCAAACCTTGAACTGAGTGATTCACTTGGCATTTCAGAGGGCAGAGAAGAATCAACTGCTATGTATTTGGAGCCACATTTCAGCCATGTACAAATGGCAGACTTGTCCATATTTATGACAATTGCCACGTTGCCACAAGGCTAGCTTTTAATTCCAAGTTTTTAAAATAAATTTAATTCAAATTTCAACATCTTCCATGTTGGTGGTTGAGCTATTTCCCTAGAACATTAGTTGAGCACTCCGGATTACTAGTTCGGTGATATTACCACTCCTCCATTGCTTGGCTTGATTGATGGACACTGAGAGGTTTTGTTTTGCAATGTAAAATCAGGGGGCAAAGTCAAAGGATAATAGGCCAAGAGGAGGAGAAATCACTTCACTTGAAGGCACATGAATCTTTGAAATTCTCTATTCCAAAGGAGCATGGATGCTTCACCAATGAATCAATTTAAGGCTAGAATAGACAGAGTTTGGTCCCTTGGGGAATTAGAGGAAATAGGGAGTGGAGAAGAAATGAAAGTTGAAGTCCAGGATGAGCCATGACCCCATTAAATGGCAGAGCAAGATCATTGGGTGATAAGGTCTACTTCTGGTCATATCACTTGTGCTCTTATGTCTGGCCTGGAAAATCTGGCCTCAGATGATCCCTACTAGAAAACCCACATATAAAGAGAAACTTAAAATCAGCAGTTGACTTTCTATCTGGAACTGCAACCAGTTTGTGCTGCAATTTTAGTCATTAAGGCCTCAAATTGAAGCAAACTGCCACCAGAGAGGAACCACTTGCTGCAGAAGTGACAAAACCTTTTTAGTCTGACAGGTTTATTTTTCAAGGCTGTGTTTTTACACAAAGTAATACATTGGCATTATGACCAACTCACTATCGCAGCAGCTAAAGTCGCCCATCATGTGACTTCCTCTTTTGTTCAAAAGAGGAAGTCACATGATGGGCGACTTTAGCTGCTGCGATAGTGAGTTGGTCATAATGCCAATGTGTTACTTTGTGTAAAAACACAGCCTTGAAAAATAAACCTGTCAGACTAAAAATGCACTGCATTCTTCTAAACCCCTTCTGTGAAACAAAGTATTAAAATCATCTCAAAGAAGAACATACCCCACTCAGTCAGAAGCAGAAATGTTGTAAATACTGAGAAAAATTGTAACAGGATATAGGTAGATGTGTAAATGGATTGGGGTCAAAACAATGTGGCGCTGGAAAAGCGCAACAGGTCGAACAGCATCCAAGGAGCAGGAGAGTCGATATTTTGGACATTCCTGATGAAGGGCTTATGCCCGAAACATTGACTCTCCTGCTCCTCGGATGCTGCCTGACCTGCTGTGATTTACCAGCACCACACTTTTTGTCTCTGACGTCCAGCATCTGCAGTCCTCACTTTCTCTTGTTTAAATGGATGGACTAGTTTAACACTTCAATGCAATATTAAAGAAGTTCCATATTTTTGCAGATTGCATTTTGCAGAAGCTTTGTACTAAGTATTAAGAGTTTTTCACAAGGCTGTCATTAATCCAAAAAAGGCAACAAAAAAAAAGCAGTGGTAAAACTTTGAGTTCAAAATATAGTAGAGAAAGCTGAGTGCAAAACTTACTGAGAATAATCAAGGAAGGAAATGTAAGTGACTCATGGAGATTTCGAGCATAGATGTATAGGCAACATAAAAGGCAACCAACTGATCGTGCATTTAACTGTAGCGTGCAATCAACTGTTAAATTAGTGCCTGCCTGTAAATTTCAACATATTAGAGTCTATTGATTAATTTATCGATGATTATTCATTGCTGACTCATTTCTCATATCAACCAGCTGCTGGTTCCCCTCCAAGCCTTGGAAATATATCTAGACTTGGAAATATATCTCCTTTCCTTGACTGTTGCTGGGTTAAAATCTGGGAATTCCCTCCCTAACAGTATTGTTGGTCTACCTTCAGCACATGGACTGCAGTATTTCAAGAATGCATCTCAACAACTCCTTCTCAAGAGTAACTGGGGTTGGGAATAAATGCTGGCCCATTCAGGTGATGCCCATGTCCCAAGAGGGAATAAATAACATTTGGACTGATCTTATGTTGGTAGAGTGCATGGAAAAAGTGTTGGATCAATACTATCTTCAAATTGTTTTTTAAAACATCATTTTTGCAATAATGACCCTTTGAAGGGAAGTCTCGGACCAGAGAGCATAAACTCAGAATAAGGTGTTGCACATTCAAGGATTATCAGATCAGCCACGAACTTGTTGAATGGCAGAGCAGACTCGATGGGCTGAATGGCCTCCTCCCACTCCTATGTTTATTTTTAGACGAGGAGTGAGTGGTGGCAATTTAAAGTTATGGCATCACTCTAAAAGGTGTGGAGCAACAGAGAGACATATGGGTTGATATACACAAATCTTTGAAGATATCAGGACAAGCTGATAAGTCTGCTAAAATAATGGAGTCCAAGGCTTTCTAATATTGCAACTGAGACCTGATTTTGTTTTTGTCTCCTTGCACTCAATGACATGATTTTCATCAGACACAATTTTGTGTCATTGCTCTCTAACCAGAGTTAATTTTAAAGTATCGCCATTTTATTCATAATTCATTGTCTACACATCTGAAATACTAGTTTGATGCCAGTGAAGCATTTTAAAATGTCCTTTGCCCTGCATGAACTGTATATAAGCTAAATGGAATGTAAATATTTCCTTTTAATTGATCTGGAATTCAGATAACCTGGGGTACTGCTGTCCAAATGTTTTTTATTCCCTCTTGGGATATGGGCATCACCCGAATGGGCCAGCATTTATTACCCGCCCCTATCTACTCTTGAGAAGGAGTTGTTGAGATGTATTCTTGAAATACCGCAGTCCATATGCTGAAGGTAGACCAACAATACCGTTAGGGAGGGAATTCCCAGATTTTAACCCAGCAACATTCAAGGAAAGGAGATATATTTCCAAGTCTAGATGGTGGGTGGCTTGGAGGGGAACCAGCAGCTGGTTGATATAAGAAATGAGTCTGTAATGAATAATCATCAATAAATTAATCAATGGACTCTAATATGTTGAAATTTAGAGGCGGCCCACTACTTTAACGGTTGATTGCACGCTACTGTTCATGATTAAATGCAGGTACTTTAACTTGCCTTTGGAATCTGTGTTGTCATCAACTACAGTATCATTGCCATGAGCTAGCAGTGGTGCATACATCATAGAGGTCTACAGCACAGAAATTGGTGAGATCACACCTGGGACATTGTGCACAGTTTTGGTCCCCTTATTTGAGGAAAGATGTAGTGGCATTGGAGGCAGTTCAGAGGAGATTCACTAGATTGATCCCAGAGATGAGGGGTCTGCCATGTGAAGAGAAATTGAACAGTTTAAGCTTATTGTCTCTGGAATTTAGAGGAAGAGGGGAGATCAAATTGAGTTATTCAAGATGATAAAAGGTGTGGATAAAATAGATGTGCAGCTGATGCTCCCTCTTGTGGGGAATTCTAGGACGAGAGGTCATAGTCTCCGGATAAATTTAAAACAGATTTGAGGAGAAACTTGTTCTCCCAAAGGGTTGTGAATCTGTGGAGTTCTCTCCCTCAAAGTGTGGTCGATGCTGGGACAGTGAGTAAATTCAAAGAGGGGTTAGACAGATATTTAATTGGTCATGGGTTGAAGGGTTGTGGGGAGAAGGCAGGAAGATGGGGATGAGGATCATATCAGCCATGCTCGAATGGCAGAGCAGACTAGATGGGCTGAATGGCCTAATTCTGCTCCTACATTGTATGTGTTTATGAACTAAAAAAAAGGCCCTTCAATCCATTGTGTCCATTCCAGTTAAAAACAGTCACCTCACTATTCTAATCCTATTCTTCACCATTTGGTCTATAGCCTTGTATGGCTTGGAATCGCAAGCACATATCCAAGTACTTCTTAAATGTTATTTGAGTTTCTACCTCCTTGCCAGGCAGTGTGTTCCAGATTCCCAGCACCTCTGGGTGAAACAGATTTGCCTCACATATCCTCCAAACTTCCTCCTCCTTATTTTAAATTTGTAAACCCCCTCCAATCCTCCTCTGCTCTAACGAAAATAATTCCAGTCTGTCTAATCTCTCTTCATCATATCTTCGTGTAAGATCTTTGTCATTAAGTATTCCTCAAACCAGGATAAATTGAGGAGATTTGAAGGAATTGCTTTATTTTATCAATGATTTTGATACAGTAAAAAGGGGAATCTGTTTCCTGTGGCAAAGTGGTTATTCACCAAGTGAGTTCATGTAATCCTGGAAGCAATGTTCTTTTTGCAGAAACATATTTTACACATCAAATTGTTATGATCTGGAGTGTCTGAAAAGGTGGTGGACCCAAATTCAACAATAGTCTTCTGTGAAGGGAATTGGATAATTGCTGCTTTTTTTTGATTAGTGCTCCTAATGAGTTTCTAATCACATTGCGCTGAGTAGGACCATGCTAAAAGAAAATCACTTTCTGAAAAGGAAGATTTTGAAGTGATGTGCTAATAAAGTAGGGGAATGTAAAACAAAAGTTTGCACTCAGTGAGTGGTGAAGAGTCTGGAATGCTGTGCCTGAGAATCTGGTGGAGCTGAAAATGTGTTGCTGGAAAAGCGCAGCAGGTCAGGCAGCATCCAAGGAACAGGAAAATCGACATTTTGGGCATGAGCCGTTTCTCCTGAGAATATGGTGGAGGCAGGTTCAGTTGAGGCATTCAAGAAGGCATTGAATGGTTATTTGGATAGGAATGGTGAGCAGGGAAGTGAAGAAAAGGCAGGAAATTGACACTTGGGAATAGAACTATGAGAGGGATAATGAGCTGAATGGTCTCTTTCTGTGCCGTAATCATCCTATAATTTTGAATATCACGATAATATTGGTGGTCTCTAATTTTTACAATAAAAGAAATTGCTGCCTTAAATCTAACTGACCCAAAATTCATCTTTCTACTTACTAACTTACTATTCTTAGTAACTTAGTGTTCTTACTAACTTACCACCCTTTCTACTCAAGTCACACTCAGTTCACTGTGTCCTACTTAATAACTTCCTGCTGTCTCCCACCTGCCACCTCACCCAATCCTCCTGCTCACTCTTTCCCACAACTAACCCCCTTACTCACTCCAAAACGCTGCTCCTCTGGCCACCTCACTCACTCCTGACTGCTGTCATCCGCTCAGTGCCCGAGCATTGTCACTGACCTCTTACCTCCTCTCTCCAGTGCCTTTATTGACAGAGAGTTTTAGGGGGGGTAGTGACCAGGAAGTAGGGAGGGAGTGTGAGTGAAACAAATTGTTGGAGGAAGTGAGGTGATTGAGAGAGGGAACGAAAGAGGGATTTGTGAGAGGGAAGTGGCAGGGATGTGGAGATCTGGTGACCAAAGCAACGATAGAAGCCAGACTGAGCATATGATCTTTGGTGCATGCCAGAATTACACCCGCAATAACCACATGAAATTAAAATGGAGACAGTGCTATTTGAAAACTTGCATTATTTCTTGAATGAAAACATGGTAATAGAACACACTTTAAATGGGGGATACCTGCACTCGAAAAGATTACAGATGGCGATGGAAAGAGTATGTCCTAGAACATACATCTTTCAAAGGATCAGTGCTAAAGTGATGGATTGAATGGCCTCTTCCTGCGTTCGATTGTTATTATGAGGTGTTCGTTGAAGATTCTATGTCGAGTGCTGCTCCTTCATCAGGTGGTTGTGGAGTGCACAACTGTGTTCCGAAAGCTAGTGCTTCCAATTAAACCTGTCGGACTATCATCTAGTGTTGTGTGATTTTTAACTTTGTTGAATATTGTTCCACATCAAACGCACCCAGCAATTAAAACAACCGCGTTGGTTGAGAACTTTGAAATGTACTACACTGAGCCACAAGAGTGAGGCTTCGACAATGGAAGTTCACCTCAGTCACTGCTAAAATGCCTTTGTTTTTGTTTTAAAGGAAGTCTGTTCACACTGGACCCTTGATTTTTAAAACATCGGTCAAATTTCAGTTCCCATTTGAGAGAAGATTTCTGAACGTCTGGGATAGAAATCCGAGGGGCTGGTCAAGTTCAAAGAATTTCAACTGAGAAGACAGATTTATTTTGTTTTCTCTCTCCTTGTCTGTCTCTCAAACCAAATTCTATTTATAATGTGACGGGGAAAAGTGGTTTGTTTCTGCAGTTTTGTGTTTTTGCGTCTGGAGCCAAGAGAAAATAAAGCGAAGGCAGCGTCTGGGAAGTTGTGTGTGTGTCCAGGAGTGTGTGTATCCAGGAGTGTGTGTGTGTGTATACAGGAGTGTGTGTATAGGAGTGTGTGTGTGTATACAGGAGTGTGTGTGTATTTGGAGTGTGTGTATACACAAGAGTGTGTATGTGTGTGTATACAGGAGTGTGCGTGTATACAGGAGTGTGTGTATTTGGAGTGTGTGTGTATACAGGAGTGTGTGTGTATTTGGAGTGTGTGTGTATATACAGGAGTGTGTGTGTATTTGGAGTGTGTGTGTATTTGGAGTGTATATGTGTGTGTGTGTCCAGGAGTGTGTGTCTAGAGGAGTGTGTGTGTGTGTGTGTGGAGGGGGCGGGGAGGCAGTGAAATTCATAGCCGCATGGTTATTCTCACCTGGCAGCACTCTGAGCAACGATAAATGTCCTTTGAAACTTAGCGGCCAGGTTTATCTGCAGGGAGGGAGTGTTGTATGACACTCTGTTATCGGGTTACAGTATTAGACAGAAGGCAGAGCAGAAAGCGCGGGCTGGACTCTCGAATTGTGCGACCCCCGGCCACCCATCGGGAAATTAACAAAAAGAATAGCGCCGGGAAATCTGAAACGAAGGTTGCTGGAGAAACTCAACAGGTGGGGCAGCTTCTGTGGAGAGAGAAAAGCAGGGTAGGTTTTAACTGGAACCACCCCCAAGCACTCCCCCTGCACACACAAAAACAAACAGCCTTTGTGTTGTCAAATTGCAGTTGCACTGGGGACGGAACCAAGTGATTGTCTAAGCCAGGATTTAAATTTGTACCTTTGGACTGGGATCAAAGTTCAGTGTGGTGGTGGTAGGAGGGAGGGGAGGCTGGAGAAATCAAACTGAGTGTTTCTGAACAACTACTTCGCAAACAATGCGAAATGCATTGCGTGTAGGAAGCTCATTTAAACAGCAGAGAGACAAGGTAACACACACACACACAGGTTAGTTACTGCGTTAAACCTCTCAGCGTCATTACAGCTGTCTCTCTCTCTCTCTCTCTCACTGACCTCAATGTTTGTTTGCCTTTGTTTTTAGATATTTACAAATACTCCGGGGCTTGGCTTGTGAGAAGGAGGTTTTCTCCAGCGGACGATGAAGGGCTCCCAGGGTGATGGACCACCCATGGCGTGGTTGATGCACTTGGCAGTGTTGTGCCAGGCAGCGGTACGCGTGCAGCTGGCACAGTCTATTGCCATTGTCAATGTCACCAACTTCTCCGCCAGCGCCAACCGCACGCTGACCACCAGCGTGCCCGGCAGGTACGGCAATAACTCGCCCGTCAAAGGGGCCAGCGGCGTGGTGGGCATCCCGACCACACAGGATGCCCTCGCCTGCGAGGAGGACGTGGACTTCAGCGCCACCCAGAGCCCCTGGATCGCGTTGGTGGAGCGGGGCAACTGCACCTTCGCCAAGAAGATCGAGAATGGGATCAGACGAGGGGCTGCCGCTGTCGTAATCTTCAACTCAGCAGGAAAGGGCAACAGGACTGACCCCTTTATCCATTATGGTAAGAGCCAAGTCCCTCTGCTGTTCCCTCACTGGCTTCTCAGGGTGGCATGCTGGACTGGACACTCTGTTTCTCTCTCCTGAGAGATGCTGCCAGACCTGCTGAGTTTCTCCAGCACTTTCTGTTGTCGTTTCATTCAGAGCCTTCAGTGTGAATGAAGTGAGAACAAAGTTAAAAATCACCCAACACCAGGTCTTCATCCAACAGGTTTAATTGGAAGTATTAGCTTTCAGAGCACTGCTCTTTCATCATCTAGGACAACCAACTGGTGAAGGACCGGTGCTCCGAAAGCTAGTGCCTCCAATTAAACCCGTTGGACTATAACCTGGTGTTGTATGATTTTTAACTTTGTACACCCCAGTCCAACACCGGGTGCACCTCCGAATTGAGAACAGCGCTGAGTAATTCTATTGAATGTAGCTTTGATGTGAATGATCGTTGTAGGTGCCTGTCTGCTGCCAGTGAAATTGCTTATTAACATCTGTCGGACGTAAAAAGAAATCTGTTTTCCAGCAACTTTCTGTTCTGAGGTAGTCACCCTGAACTCCAAACGTTAACTCTGTCCCTGTCTCCACAGATGCAGGCTGACCTGCTGAGTGTCCCCAGCATTTTGAGTGTGTATTGCTGAAAGGCCAACCATATCCAAAATTAGATGACGTTTCCTTTCCTAATAACCTGTAGATTTTCCTGACCCTGCTGTAAATAGGTTTGTCACTCATTGGGCTATATTTCAACAGACTCGATCATTATGGTGTTGGGAGAGAGAGACAGTTCAGCCATATGACCCTGCTCTGCATTCATTCAGATCATAGGATGATCCCTGATATGGAGGGATTGTCTTGTGAGTAAAGCATAATCAGGCTGGGACTCTACTCACTGAAGTTTAGAAAAATGAGAGATGATCTCATTGAAACATATTGGATACTAAACAGAGGAAATGCTGAGAGAATATTTCCCCTCATGGGAGAGTCTAGGAACAGACTCTCAGAGTAAAAGGGCACCAATTCAATACTGAGATGAAGAGGAATTTATTTTCTCAGAGAGTTGTGAGTTTTTGGAACTGCATATCACAGCAAGCGTGGGGGCAGAGTCATTGTTTATATTTAATTCTGAGATTGATAAGATTCTAGATCAATCAGGAAATCAAGGGGTACAGGGAAAGGGTGGGAAGGTGGACGTTAGGAAGGTCAGATCATCCGTGATCCTATTGAACGGCAAAGTAGACTCAAGGGCAGAATGCCGACTCCTGTTCTTATCTCTTATGGTCTTAAAATCATAGTTTCAGACTGAATTGAGAGAAAAATTCCAGCAGATTATGGTCACTCTTCTCTAAGGGCTCCTTTACTTTGACATTGTTAATTAGTCCTTTCCCAATGTACAATACCAGATCTAAAATGGCCCAATCTGTACTTGATTCTTCAACACACTGTTCTGGAAAATCATTTAGTACACATTCCAGGAATTTGTTTGGCACAGCATTAGTACTAATTTGTTTTAGCCAATCTATATGGAGATTCAAATCCACTATGACTACTTTATTACACAATGAATATTTTATTAGTTGCTTTCACCTTTAATTTTCTGTTTATCTTGTGCCTTACATCTTGTGCTGTTGTTTGGTGCTGGTTCCTGATTTTGTTCATATATCAGTAGCAAAGGTGCTATAGAGTCATCATAGCAGAGGAGGCAATTCAATTTATCAAGTAAATCCTGGTGGATATAAGGACTGATTTTCCTCAAACACAAACTCATTCAAAACTCATTGGCCCCTAGTTTTACACCATTTCTGTACTTGCTATCTTTCACCTACCGTGATAGTATCCCAATTTGCAATAAGACCAAGGCATTTGAATGCTTTAGTATCCTGACTTGATTGTTATTTGTGTGCAAACAACTGTAGAAACTGGTGAATAATGTCATATTAAAGACGGATTAATGTGGAAACTTTAAAACCTAATGTGCTAGTAAATAATGACCTGGTCCAAAAACTTGGGACAAGAGAAGCAGTGAATGGAAGGAAATAATTAAAGCAACAGTCTGTGATGGGATGGAAGACAGAAATGATAAATGACAATGATAAGGCAAATGGAAGTGGTAAAGCAAAGTGACAAATGATGGGTCTCCAGGAAATATAAATGACAATATAGAGTCATTCACAAAAAAACTGGGAGTAATGGATATGATCTGAAATTGTTCAACTAGATGCCTGGAAATGTTTAAGCAAAAGACAAGGAACTGTTTCTTGTTTTATTGAGCTTCAACCAAACAATGTGGGTGATCAAGAGAGGAACTATGGTGAGGAATTAAAATAGTAAGTGTCTGAAAGCTTAAGGTAGCATTTGTGAACCGACCCATGATTTATAGCAAAGCAGTCATCACTTTACAGTTGGTTTAGAAGTGTTGAAGAGACCTCATTGTGAGCATTGAATTGAAAGATTAGGTTAGATTCCCTACAGTGTGGAAACAGGCCCTTCGGCCCAACAAGTCCACACTAACCCTCCAGGGAGTAACCCACCCAGACCCAGTTCCCTCTGACTAATGCACCTAATACTACAGGCAATTTAGAATGGCCAAATCACCTGACCTGCACATCTTTGGACTGTGGGATGAAACCTGAGCACCCAGAGGAAACTCACACAGACACGGGCAGAATGTGCAAATTCCACACAGACAGTTGCCCACGACTGGAATTGAACCTGAGTCCCTGGCACTGTGAGACAGCTGTGCTAACCACTGAGCCACCATGCCGCCCCATGAAAGAAGTATACTACTCTGGAAAGTGTATCTGGGACACAGATAGATGAAAGAGAGCAGATAAAAGCACAGGTCTACATCTTATGCAATTGAGCAGGAAATTATGATAAGAGAAAGGATTGTTCAAGATGATTATAGAATAAACCCAGTTGTGTAAGAGGGTATGGCCCTCTGCATTGGCTGAAAAGAAGGATTTGGGGTGCTATTGTATCGGAAATGGTAAATAGCAGCAAATTATCCATTATATGCAGAGATTGATCGGTTGGAAGGTGGGGAAGTCTATCACTTCTCCGCAAAAGAAGGGAAGGAGTGAGAGTGGAAGTGTGGGGAATAGAACTGGCAAAATCAGTGGCCTTATGAACCATGGTTGAGGGGAATACTTGGTTGAGCAGAAAGAGAGATGTGGAAAGCATTGGTGTAAAAGACAGCATTGTCAGATCAGATGCAATGGAGAGGGAAATCCTGGAGAATCGAAAATCTCCCAACAGAAAGCTGAGTGTAAGAAAGTATAGTCAAAGAATTGTGTGACCCAGTGGGCTGCTAATGAATATTAATTGACACCTATTTCCAGACATTAAGAAAGAGAGTACACAAGGAGGAAGGGATGATTTGGAAGTGGTCCATGAGAAGGCTGGGGAGAGGTAGAAATTAGCAGCAGTGCAAAAGAAATATTTCCATTCAGGAGAAGGACAAAAGTGATATTGACACTGGAAAATGAGAAGATGGAAGTGTTGGGGAAGAACTACGTAAGGCTGGAACAAAGAACATTCCACCTGCAGATCCATAAAAGTGATACATTTTATTTGGAGGAAATTTTTTTTTTCGCTATGTTTTTCTGGGAGGAGGGCAACCCAGGCATGGCCATTTTTGTTGCCCATTCCTGTTGGTCCTCTTGCTCAGCTGTATCAGAGGGTGCAGAAGAGTCAGCCAAACCAAGTAAGGATTAGAGATTTAAAAAATTGCAAATGCTGGAATCCAAAGTAGACAAGGAGGAGGCTGGAGGAACCAAGTAAGGATGGCAGATTGTCTCCTGTAAAGGACATTAGTGAACCAGATGGGCCTTTACATGAATGGTAATTGTCATAGTCACTATTACTGAGCCATGCTTTGTAGTCCAGCTTTATTGACTGAATTACAATTTGACCAGCTGTCCTGGTGAATTTTTAACCCGTATTTCCACAACTTTCATCTGGAAACCAGTCCTGTGGATTCCTAGCCCAGTGTCAACATTACCACTGTCTCCCTGCCCCCTTGAAGCAAAGAGCGTGGTAAGGGACAACCATGCAGTGGGACTGGATATTAATGATGAAAAGGGGATAGTATGGACAAAACAATTGGGAATTGCCAGAAGACATCAAAAGATGGAGGTGGAAAGATAGTGGACTGGTAAGAAGAAAAGAATGAGTCAAGATAGGTAGACATGAGCTCCGTTGGTGAAGAGTAAACTGAAACAATGGGTCTACCAGTGCAGGGAGTATCATGAATAAAATTGGGAACTGGAAGAAGAAATCGCTATGGGGGAGTTATAACATAGTAATATTGACAGTAATGTGGCTCAAGCTGGAACAGGACTGGGTACTTAATGTCCCCGATTATAAGGTTTTTAGTAGAACAGGGTGGGTAAAAAGGGAGGGGGTAAAGCAGTCTTGGTCAAATATAGTATCATTGTTCTCGAATGAGATGCCGTTCTTGAATTAGAATCGTTACGGTTGGAGGTGACAAACTGGAATGAAGCGGTGACTTTGTTGAGTATTAGTGGGGAGGAAGTAGAAGAGAGCATTTGTAGGCAGATTATAGAAATCCCCATGAGAAGAAGGATTGTGATAATTACGGTAGGGTAGACAGGGCACAGAAGGGGAGTGATTCCTGCAACGTGTGCAGGAGAACTTTTTGGAACAGTACATTTCCACTTTGACCAGGGAGGGATCTGTGCTGGATCTGGTCCTCGGAAATGAGGCAGGCTAAGTGGTGAATGTCAGATGTGGAAACATTTCGGAAATAATGATCACAATCCAATCAGGTTCAAGGTTAAGTTGAAAAAGGATAAAAATCTGACAAGGATTAAGGTTTCAGACTGGAAAAGGGCAAATTTGAACTGGAGCAGGTTAATTGGAAATGCATTTAGTGGATAAAACAGTGAATGAAAAATGGGAGAATTTTAAAGGCGAGATGGATGCGGTGCAAGCTAGGTACATAAACAAAGCTTAGTGGTATTATCACTAGCCTGTTAATCCAGAGACCCAGGTAATGTTCTAGGGACATGGATTCAAATCCCACCATGGCAAATGGTGGAATTTGAATTCAATAAATTTGGAATTAAGAGTCTCATGATGACCATGAAACCATTGTCAATGGATGGAAAAAGCCATCTGGTTCACTCATGTTCTTTAGGAAAGGAAACTGCCGTCTTTACCTGATCTGACCTGCATGTGACTCCAGACCCACAGTAATGTGACTGACTCTTAACTATGCCCCTCTGGGCAATTAGGGATGGGCAATAAATGTTGGCCTAGCCAACAATGCCTCATCCTGTGAATGAAGAAAAATCCACAGGGTGTCAACGCTAGAGTACCCTGGATGACTAAGGATATTGATGAAAAAATAATGAACATAAAGGATGCATATGATACATACTAGAACAATAATAGCAATAGGAATCAGGAACAGTATCACAAATGCAGGAGAGAGGGTAAGGCTGAAATAAGGAAGGTTCAGAGGAAGCATGATGAAAGGATAGCAGGCTGAGCAAAAACAAATGGTAAAATGTTCTTCAAATATAATAATCATAAAAAATTAGTGAAGGAGAGAGTAGGGCCTATCGTGAACAAGCAGGGTAAACTGTTAATTGAAGCAAAGTAAATGGCCGAGATACTAAATGAGTACTTTGCTCCTATTTTTAACCAAATTAGGAAATGCTGACAATGCCAGAGTTGGAAATGTGAGTGTTGAGCAACTGAGCAATATCGTGACAGATAAAGGAGAGTCCAGAACTAGAGGGCATAGGTTTAGGGTGAGAGGGGAAAGATATAAAAGAGACCTAAGGGGCAAGTTTTTTACGCAGAGGTGGTGCTTGTGTGGAATGGGCTGCCAGAGAAAGTGGTTGAGGCTGGTGCAATTACAACATTTAAAAGGCATCTGGATTGGTACATGAATAGGCAGGGTTTGGAGGGATATGGGCCAGGTGGGACTAGATTGGGTTGAGATATCTGGTCAGCATGAACGAGTTGGACCGAAGGTCTGTTTCTGTGTTGTACATCGCTCTGACTCTGTGACTAAAAAAGTTGGCAGCACTCAATGTAGAGAAGTTGCCAGGCCTGGGTAGATATATCCTTGATTGCTGAGCTATTTCACATTAATTTTCCAGGTGTCCTGAACACAGAGTTAATCCGAGGGGAATGGAAGATGGCAAACATGATATTGTTATTTAAGAAAGGGGCAAAGGATAAGCAGAAAATTACAGATCTGTTAGCTTGTCATCGACAGTAGGGACATTGGTGGAGGTCATTACAGGATAAGATAAATATATACTTAGAGAAAAACAAGTTAATACTTGACAGTCAACATGGCTTTGTCAAGGGCAGGGCAGGCACCAGGCAGATGAATTTCAATGCAGAGAAATAATGCATTTTGGTCGAAGAAGCCTTGACAATATAGGCACAACAGTACAACTTTGAGTAGAGTATTGGAGCAGCGGGTCTTTGCGATTCACCTGCATAATTCTGAAGCTACCCAGGCAAGTTGAAACAGTTGCTAAGCAGGCTTCCACATTCCTTCCTCCTCTCTCCCTTCCCTTTCCTCCCCTTCCTTCCCTATCTTCTTTTCATTGTTATCTTCCTTTCCTCACCTTCGTCCCCTTTTTCTCTGTTCCAAAGAAGTGTTTCCAGAACAGGATATATATTATTCTTGAGATAACCCTGCAAGGCTTATTTACCTTTGATCGAAGACCAGTGGAAAGTTTTGTTTGCGAATCTTACTTATCAAGGAATAAATGCTCTACCTCTAAAGCAGTAACCATACCTACATTTTAGGCTGGTACAGTTATTGACAGCAGTGACAGCTGTGATTTACTGCTTCATACCATGCTACTGTTGGTAAGTCAACATGTCCAACAGGAAGTTAAGGCCACTTAAGCTTACTGCTTTCCCTTATTGCCAACTGACATAAGCAAACAAGTGTCTTCTTGATAGTCTTCATTTCAAAGGGTGGTGGTGGACAGTTGAATATAACAGACTGCATTTCAATGAGGGAAATTTCTAAAACATGCACTTTTCAGAATGTATGCAATAGCAAAGAAATGCTGAAAAGATAGGACTATAATGGGCACTAAAACTTTTCAAACTGCCGTTAAATTCAAACCTTCCTGGGGAAAGGAACAATGATTGAAATTTGCATCATTTAATTTATTGATGGATGACAATGGTATTGTCCGTGCTCTCCAAACAAACAAATTAAGTCGGAATAAGTACCCAATCTGATCAAATTCCAAACCAGGATAACAATGATATTTCTCATGATTTACATCCTGAGACATAATTATATACTGTGTTTTGGAAGCTTTTCATGATAGCTTGTTGAGGAAAATTCAAAGTGAAGGAAACAGATAATTAATAATTTGATTAAATTTAGAGAACACAAAATCTGTATGAGTTAAATGAAATTCAGGAAGGGATACCAATGACAGTATTACAATATATATTTTTAAAAAGCATGAGAAAAATAAATAGTTTGGTGACTGATGTACAGATAATACGATTCTCATACATAAAAAGTGAGCTTGATCAAGTCCAAGAAGCTATTAACCAATTAGTTTAAGATTGCAAATGATTGAAAAGGTAGCTGATTCTTTGATCTTGAGGTGCAGTCAGGAAGACATTGAGAAAGAGAAAATATATTAAACAGTTGTCAGCATAAATTTCAAAGAAAGTAACACTTGTCAACTTTATTAAATTCTTTGCAGAAAGCATCGATAACATTAATGTAGCAGATAATCTATTTTGAGTCCCGAAAAGCCTTTGATACGTTAATGTATAGTGGACTCATAACTAGGCTCTGAAATTGTGGTGGAAGGGTACATCTACAAAGGCCATCTGCAAAGCAGAAAATACAGAGTAGGGATTGAATTTTGTCACTTGAATGGATTAACAGTGGGACGTGGTGTTTCATAAGGATCAGTACTGTTATTCATTGTTCACATAAACTCAAGAATCAGAACTTCAACTTGTGCAGGTGACACCAAATTGGGACTTGCAGCTAGATGAGAAGAGAACTGCAATAAAATACAGGAAGATATTAATGATCTTGAAGAATGAGAGTAAAATTGGCATAAGAACGTGAATATAGAGAAATAGTGAGGGAGTGTGTTTTAGTTGGGAGAGTAAAGAAGTCATATCCTTGTTGGTAAGTAATCAGATATAGGTAAAGACCAGAGGGATCTGAGACTATAGATACGCATGTTACTGAATGAATTACAACATTAATACGACCAGAAAGAAGAAAAATGTATCTGGAGTTCATTTCCAGAAGAATAGAATTGAAAATTGGAGAAGATTTATCAAACCTGTATAAAACCTATACACTTGGAGTGCAATGAGCAATTCTGTTCTCCATGTTACAGCAAATAAATATAGAAAATAAATAGATCAGGAGTAGGTATGAAAAAAAAAATTATTGTAAGGATACTGGAACTGAGAGATTCTAATATCAAGAATGACTTAACAGGTTGGGACTCTTATCTCCAGAAAAGTATAGAGGTTGAGGACTTTCATATCATAAAATGGTTTGATAGGGTAGAGATCAAGCAGATATTTCCACTTTTTTGGGTGAGATGAGAACTTCAAGCTATAAATAAAACCTAGTCACTAATGAATCCATTTGGGCATTCAAGAGGAACCTCTTTACCCAGAGAGTGATGAGAATGTGGAACTCACTACCACAGGGAGCAGATGAGGAGAATAACAGGTATGCGTTCAAGGGGAAACAAATAAATTCATCAGGGAGAAAGGAGTAAAAGGATATGTTGGTGAAATAAAATGAAGAAGTTTGGGTGTCAGCTTGTGTGCATTAAAAATATCAGAAAGTAGCTATCGGATGGAATGCCTGTTTCAGTGCTGTGGATGTCTTGTAAAATGCTGGAAGTGACAGTCACTTGCACCATGCTAAATCTGCTTACCAGTGTTCATCAAACCATTAAGCTGGGAACTCAGGTGTACAGCACAATTATTTGTTCTGCATGACCAAATAAATTATTACTTCTTGAAGAGATTCACTGTATAAACACTGTTAGTTTGTAACTGAATCACAAAACTTCTGCCTTGTTACTTTGATGCCTTTGCCTTCTAGGTTGTATCTAATTAGGGTGCTATCAGGTTCCTTATTTCATTATGTTAAAGACCCTACATAAATTCAAAATGCTTGTGTCGTTGTTTGCATCATCAATGTTGACTTGAGAAGCCACAGTCATAGTTCAGTGGAGTAAAAGGTAAAGTTGCCATTGTCTTACCAGGTCATAGTGCTGCTTGCTCATTAAAAACAGTCAACTGGTAGTGATGATGGGACAGTTTGAGAAGGAAAGTCCTTCAGAGTAACCTCAGCAGGTGTGGGATTTGAACCTGTGCTGTTGGCAATGCTAACTTAATTTGTTAATTCATTACTGATTGATTTGTCAGGTGACCTCAAACATTTTGGTCAGTGCGTCTTCTCTAAACTGTGTCCTCAAAGCTCTTATTTAAAAGATGGACTTGAATTCATGGAGAATTTTTCAAAACCTCTGGTTGTTCCAAAGTAGTGAAGTATATCACAGGTAGTCAGTTATAATGCAGCAACAGAGGAGCCAACTTAGCAACAGAAATGTGCTAACAGCAGTTACATAAATGGCTGCTCCTGAAGATGACAGTGAGGACGAGCTGGTTCTGATTAAACAATTAATTGACTGAAAGAAAGTAAGGAGTAGCAGAAGGAGACAATAGTCAAAACGGGAACAACTGGGAGATTTTGTTGGGGCAGTGTAGAGGAGCTATACTTTGCAGCTAACCCCACGCTGTACTTGTCCTGGGGCTATATAATGATGGTTTGGGAGAAATGGTGATGTAGAGGAAATGTCATTTACCCTATATCTAACATGATGCCGAAATATGAAGGGAACACTGCCGTAAGAGGAAACTTTAGTTGTCTGTGTGTATATGAATTTCAACTTCAAAAATGATGCAGTGAATTCTAGTGCAAAGTAAGATTTTATGCAGAGCTTCATGTGGCATTTGTATCTTTAAATCTTGTATGTAATTGTGGCTTTATAAGAAGCCAGATGTTCTGCTCAAATTGAAGTTTGGTTAATTGAACAAATTCCTTGGTGGAGGCTGGTGTACAATTCCAACATTTAAAATGCATCTGGATGGATATATGAATAGGAAGGGTTTAGAGGGAGATGGGCCAAATGCTGGCATGTGGGACTAGATTAATTTAGGACGGACAAGTTGAACTGAAGGGTCTGTTTCCATCTTCTACATATCTATAACTCTATGATCTGAGTAGATTTGCTTTATTACAATTACGATTTTAATTTTGAAAATGTGTGTGCAGTATGTCCAAACATTTCACTATATTGCCTGAATTACTTAAAACCTTTGCAAAAGCGGTGGATAATAAAGGAATTGATTTTGAAAGATAAAAAAAGAACTGGGCACGTGCTTCAGAGTTCAGAGACCACTTGGTTGCTCTTTCTCTATTAATATCCTCCTTGCATGGATCTAGAGGTATCAGTCAGCTGTATTCGACAGGCTACCTTGTCTGCTCGTCAGACTTAAGACTTCCAAAACAATGTCTCTAATTAAACCTTTGTCAGGGCTAGAGATTATCAGGAGGGCAGAGAAAATACTTCAAACTCCCGAACACCCATCCTTCAGGTATGAGTGACAGCAGATAATTCGACCGATAGAGGTATCTAACTAAGCCCTGGTGTTGTCCTCATCTGACAGACACACATACACACTGGCCAGCAAATGGGATTGCAGTACATTTTAAAACCCCCATCCTGATAGGGGATAAATAAACCATTTAAAGACTTGTTGAAAAGCTACCAATCTGAGTTTCAATAATTTGCACAAGTCTAGAATGTTCTGGGTGCCACATAGTAGCAAAGTCCTTAATCACTGTACCATTGCACAGTTCTCTCTTACCCTCTTCAATACTTTGTTTCGTTATATCCTTCTGTATGTATTTTATTGCTCACTACAATTTGTTTCATTCTATCGTTTTTTTAAAAAAAGTCAGCTTCTTTGTAGGTTAGGTATTGCCTTATTGACTGAACATTGATAGAACATAGAACATAGAAAAGTATGGCACAGAACAGGTACTTTGGCCCATGATGTTATGCCGAGGTTTAGTCCTAATGTAAAATATAATAATTTAACCTATGCACCCCTCAACTCACTGCTATCCATGTGCATGTCCAGCAATCGCTTAAATGTCCCGAATGACTCTGCTTCCACCACCACTGCAGGCAACGCATTCCATGCATTCACAACTCTCTGCGTAAAGAACCTACCCCTGACGTCTCCTTTATACCTTCCTCCTAATATCTTCAAACTATGACTCCTCATACCAATCAATCCTGCTCTGGGGAAAAGTCTCTGGTTCATAATAGCTGATTTATTTTCATAAGCTGTGGGTGCACTGTAATGTAATTTGAGGGCAATCCCAAATAGACTAAACATTTGTTTTAAATCCAGCCTGTCAGATGTCCATGTTACTTCAGTTCAGTCTATTCTTTTCATAGGAGAATTCCATATATCTCTTCGCAACGCATTGTTTCGGCATCACAAAGGAAATCTTAAAATTGCACAAATTGCTAAGGACCTCGGAGAGGTGAAGCTGAATAGATTTATTAGAGTAGTACTAGAAATGAGGGACTTCAGGTCGGTTAAAACACAGAAGAGTCTGGGATTGGTCTTCTTATAGCAGAGAAAATTAAGGAAAGATTTAATAGAATTGTCTAAAATTATGAAGACTTTTGATAGAGGAAATATGGAGAAACTATTTCCACTGGCTGGAAGCTCAGTCACCAGAGAATGAGATTTTAAGATCATTGACAAAAGAACCAGCTAAGAATTAGAGTTATTGTTGAATGCATGTGGTTGTTGTGCAGTGGAATACAGTGAATCAGAGGGAGCAGACACAACAGCTATTATAAATAAAAGGATGTGAAAGTGGAAGGAAGGAAAAAAAAAATGTCTGCAGCCTTTGGGAAGACAGGGGGAAAGAGCCAGCAAATGGCGATGGGTCTCCTGTGACCTCTCCTGTATGATTCTGTGACAGTACAGCAAAGTCTCCCATTGGTACCTGTAATAAAGCATCGATAAAATGTGGAGCTGGAAAAAGCACAGCAAGTCAAGCAGCATCAGAGGAGCAGGGGAGTCAACCTTTCAGGTCAGAACCTTTTCAGAATCCTGATGAAAGATTCCAACCTGAAACATCAACTCCCCTGCTCCTCTGATGCTGCTTGACCTGCTATGCTTTCTCCAGCTCCACACTTTATCAACTCTGACTTTCCAGCACCTGCAGTCCTCACTGTCTCCAAGCCTGTAAAAAAATCCTTACTGAAACTCCTGACATGGATCCCCAAAGGAAACTTACTGGAAATGATGCACAGTGCTTTCGCCAAGCCTGACAGTAATTTCCAACTCAAAGGAAACTCCTGACAGTAACTGCCAAGGTTGCTTTGAACTTTGACACAGGTTCTCTCTTGGCAAATGAGAGAGCTCCCTGTCACATTCCTAACCCACAGTCCACAACTACGTCAAGCAGATGATTGCCGCAGTGTTTCCAGGGTCAGAGATTTCATTACCAACAGACAGCTGCAAAGCAGGGCTACACACGACATTGTGCATCATTGTGCCGAAAGACAGCCTATTCACGAAGAGAAAGGCCACACGTCCGACCTAGTGTGCAGGCTGTGTGTAATTACTCAAACAGGATCATCTGACTGAAGAGGCACTCGCCTGACTGATGCCAATTATTTATTTACTTTGGAACAGCCCACAGGATCAGCCTACTAACAAGAACAAGGTAACATTTTTGGTGGCGTTCTGAGGGGGGGAGGACTGGAGGCAGCCATCCAATATTCTCCAGTGTGTCTGGAAATTTGGAAATCTGCTTCATAATACTGTGTAAGTGAGGCCTCTGCTCCTGCTCCCAGACTTGCAGAGGCCCCCTCGCGTGTGGGAGGAAGAGGACGAGACATCCAGGGCACTTTTGCTCCCATCATTGGCATCAATTCAGACTCCAATTCCATCAGACGTGTGCACAATTCTTAATCCCCTCCCCACCCCCGAAATGGTCCACTGACATGCAGTTCACAGATTGGTAACTAGACAGATTTCTACACCATAGGGTAGACAGTGGATCAGGGAGGTGGTGAGTTCTTACCCTAATGTGACCATTCATTGACCATATAAGGGCTTTAATTGGTGGCAGGTCAGAAAGTCATCGATGGACCTTCTCCTCCAGAACCTAACCACCCTTTATGCAACCTTCAGGGAGGGGAAAGTCATGCTTGTTTTTCAAAAGGGAAGAGCTCCAGCAAATATTTGGTCTTTCCTGATGAGTATGGCCTCCTGCTTTTGGTACCATTTGCCATTGGGGCTTATGGAACCAATGTGATACACAAGAGTTAGAGCTGGGGAGAGGTACAGTGTGACCTGTGTAGCCACGTGGGTTACATCTTGATATCCTAGCAATGCAATTATTTAGACTGATCAAGGTCTATTCTCAAGTATAAAAGATTACTAAAGGCCAGGAAGATGATTAGCCATATCTGTGTCAAAGGTCTAATGGCAAAGTGGCTGGAATAAAGAAGGCAAGAAGCTGAAGAAGACAAAACGCACCATAAGGGAGCAGTGTTGTCTGCTGAACACACTGTTCAGGCTCCCATTGTCACCAGACACAATCATATAATTTCTTCCAGCCAATGCTTTCCAGTCCTCCCTCATGGAAACAACTCCCCCATGGATCCAGCATTATATCAGCAACTACACTTCTCCTTGATAAATGGATCAGCCTTGTATTAGAAGAACTTTTGTGACTTATTTCAGCATTGATGAATGTCACTTATATTGCATTTTGCAGTTTTCAATTGAAAAGGTTGAATGGGTGTTTTGCTGCTGTCACTTCTTATTCAAAGCACGAATTATTCATGGGTGGCACAGTGGTTAGCACTGCTGCCTCACAGCGCCAGAGACCCGGGTTCAATTCCCGCCTCATGTGACTGACTGTGTGGAGTTTGCACATTCTCCCCGTGTCTGCATGGGTTTCCTCTGGGTGCTACGGTTTCCCCCAACAGTCCAAAAAAAATATGCAGGTTACGTGAATTGGCCATAGTGTTAGGTGAAGGGGTAAATGTAGGGGAATGGTCTGGGTGGGTTGCGCTTCGGTGGGTCAGTGTGGACTTGTTGGGCCGAAGGGCCTGTAAGTAATCTAATCTAATTTCCATAGTTTGAGATTCATCTAAGGCTCCCACATGGGAGGAGGCAGTGAGCGGGACAGTAGTTTCTATCTCGCAGGAGACAGGTCTAAGGTCATTCAATCATGACATACATTGGGGAACTTCAGTCCTTTCCATTTGTGCCAGCCCTTGGAAAGAGGTACCAATTAGTCCCTTCTATTTCCCCACAGCCCTGTAAATGTTTCCATTTTAAGGATATGTCCAAATTCCTTTTCAAAGTTAAAATTGTATCTGCTTCCACCACTCTTTCAGTCAGTACATTCCAATTCACAACAATTCACAGAATTAAAATAATGCTGCTTATCTCATCTCATACCCTTCTACAACTAATTTGAAGTGTCACTCTCATTGAGGTATTATTCTGCAAATCAAGCTCCACTATCACAAATGTTAGGAGATTTAGTCACACTGTCCAAAGACCCCAATTTATCTGACTGATGAACTGAAGGTAAAAAATGCAGTCACCCAGCTTCTGTTCTTAACAAGAAAATAACTGTTTATTATGAACAAATTATCTTTAACAAACAGCAATTAGGAAATGTAAATTGCTAAGTTGTAACGTCAAGAATTAAAATCGATCTCTTTTTAAACTCCCCTATTCACAAGCAGACACACAAAAACAAATAAGACATGGTCAATAAAGGTGAAAAAGGAAAAACACCAGTGAAACACAGTTTGGTAGCACCAGTCTGGCATTAAGACCATAAGACCATAAGACATAGGAGCGGAAGTAAGGCCATTCGGCCCATCGAGTCCACTCCGCCATTCAATCATGGCTGATAGGCATTTCAACTCCACTTACCCGCATTCTCCCCGTAGCCCTTAATTCCTGGTGACATCAAGAATTTATCAATTTCTGCCTTGAAGACATTTAGCGTCCCAGCCTCCACTGCACTCTGCGGCAATGAATTCCACAGGCCCACCACTCTCTGGCTGAAGAAATGTCTTCGCATTTCTGTTCTGAATTTACCCCCTCTAATTCTAAGGCTGTGTCCACGGGTCCTAGTCTCCTCATCTAACAGAAACAATTTCCTAGCATCCACCCTCTCCAAGCCATGTATTATCTTGGAAGTTTCTATTAGATCTCCCCTTAATCTTCTAAACTCCAATGAATACAATCCCAGGATCCTCAGCTGTTCCTCATACGTTAGACCTACCATTCCAGGGATCATTCGTGTGAATCTCTGCTGGACACGCTCCAGTGCCAGTATGTCCTTCCTGAGGTGTGGGGACCAAAACTGGACACAGTACTCCAAATGGGGCCTAACCAGAGCTTTATAAAGTCTCAGTAGCATATTGTTGCTTTTATATTCCAACCCTCTTGAGATAATTGACAACATTGCATTCGCTTTCTTAATCACGGACTCAACCTGCATGTTTACCTTTAGAGAATCCTCAACTAGCACTCCCAGATCCCTCTGTACTTTGGCTTTACGAATTTTCTCACCGTTTAGAAAGTAGTCCATGCTTGTACTCTTTTTTCCAAAGTGCAAGACGTCGCATTTGCTCACATTGAATTCCATCAGCCATTTCCTGGACAACTCTTCCAAACTGTCTAGATCATTCTGCAGCTGAAAATGTGTTGCTGGAAAAGCGCAGCAGGTCAGGCAGCATCCAGGGAACAGGAGAATCGACGTTTCGGGCATAAGCCCTCCTGTCAGACAGCCAATCCTCAATCCATACCAGTAGCTCACCTCGAACACCATGGGCCCTCACCTTGCTCAGCAGCCTCCAGTGTGGCACCTTATCAAAGGCCTTTTGGAAGTCTAGGTAGACCACATCCACTGGGTTTCCCCGGTCTAACCTACTTGTCACCTCTTCAAAGAACTCCAACAGGTTTGTCAGGCACAACCTCCCCTTACTAAATCCATGTTGACTTGTTATAATCTGACCCTGCTCTTCCAAGAATTTAGAAACCTCATCCTTAATGATGGATTCTAGAATTTTACCAACAACCGAGGTTAGGCTAATTGGCCTATAATTTTCCATCTTTTGCCTTGATCCTTTCTTGAACAAGGGCGATCTTCCAATCATCCGGGACTTTCCCTGACTCCAGTGACTTTTGAAAGATCTCAACCAACGCCTCTGCTATTTCCTCAGCCACCTCCCTCAGAACTCTAGGATGTAGCCCATCGGGGCCAGGAGATTTATCAATTTTAAGACCTTTTAGCTTTTCTAGCACTTTCTCTTTTGTAATGGCAACCATACTCAACTCAGCCCCCTGACTCCCTTTAATTGTTGGGATATTACTCATGTCTTCCACTGTGAAGACTGATGCAAAGTACTTATTAAGTTCTCCTGCTATTTCCTTATCTCCTATCACTAGGCTTCCAGCATCAGTTTGAAGTGGCCCAATGTCTATTCTTGCCTTCTGGATTTGATGAGATGTTTTCTTTTTCTCCTTTTCAAATTGTTTTGAATTCTTTGCTTTTGACACAAGGTTGTTTGCACGGGGAAGCTCTCTTTCATACGTTGGTTGAGAATTCATCCTTCCATTCTCTGTGAAGGTGTTTAATTTCTCTTTCAGTTGGGGATTTGCAGAACAAAAAGTGAGCAGCAAACATCTGGAAGCTTTCCAGTACCTCCACATGACAGACAGAGAGGGAGATGTTTCAATGCTTTCTCTTTCTAAGTTTTATGGTTGTCTGCTGCACAGCTTCACACAAGCTATGGTCACCTGGTCAGAAGCCACTTAAAACACTGTTGTCAGGCAGATTTCCTTCGCTCAGAACCCATCGGCTCCCTGATGACTGCTCCCACGAAACACATAATGTACATTTAGTGTACAACTCACTCAATGCTCCAGTAAATATGACTTTTAAGACTGCAGCCATCTCTTTGCACAGTTTGCTTGGATTAAAGCAGTATCTTCCTAATTGAGTCCTACAATCCAAAAACAAAGGAACTAAATACTTTGCATAAGTTTTTATTGCTTGTTTAAGACCATAAGAAACCATAACACATAAGAGCAGAAATTAGGCCATTCAGCCCAGTGAGTCTATTCTGCCATTCAATCATGGCTTATAGTTTTCTCAACCTCATTCTCTTGCTTTCTCCCTATAACCCTTGATCCACTTGACAATCAAGAACCTATCTATCTCCATCTTAAATATACTCAATGACCTGGCCTCCACAGCCTTCTGTGGCAGTGAATTTCATAGATTCCCCACTCTCTGGCTGATGAAGTTTCTCCTTAGCTCCGTTCTAAAAGGTCTTCTCTTTACTCTAAGGCTACGCCCTCAGGTCCTCGTCTTTCCTATCAATGGAAACATCTTTCCAACATCCACTCTGTCCAAGCCATTCAATATTCTGTAAATTTCAATTAGATTCCCCACTCATCCTTCTAAACTCCATCACGTGTAGTCCCAGAGTCTTCTAATGTTCCTCATATGTTAAGCTTTTCATTTCTGGGATCATTCTTGTGAATCTTCTCTGAACCCGCTCCAGGGCCAGTACGTTCTTCTTGAGATATGGGGCCCAAAACTGGACATAATACTCCAAATGTGGTCTGATCAGAACCCTCCTGCCAGTAGAAAGTCTTTCTCCCTGCAGTTTGTATCAAACTTCAAACTCCAAACTCCCCAAGGTTTCACATTTTTTGACAATGGGTTCATGGTCATCATTAGACTCTTATTTCCAGATTTTTTTATTGAAATCATATTCAACCATCTGCCATGGCAGGATTTGAACCCAGGTCCACATAATATTACCTGGGTCTCTGGATTCACAATCCAGCAATAATGCAGGCCATTCTGCTATAATGCATGTTTCATCAGCCCAATTTGCTTTAACATGATTGACGAATTGTGGACGTTGTTTGGATAACACGGACTTTCAACTGAATGGGTAAAGCGATTTTCTATTAGCGGTGGTCTACAGCATGATTTTCTATAGCGGTTTTCCATAGTGAAAGGCTGCAGATTGAATACAAGTGTCACATTATAGCAGAATGACCTGTACCACTAGGCCATCCCCTCCCCTCAAAGGTCCTTGAGGGGTGGAGATCTCAGACCCTGTAACGAGTATCAATGATTGAGACATCTCCATTAGGTGACAGTGAATGGAATATTACAAATCTGCAATTGTTTGTGGACTCCAAACTGAGATCAAGATTTTACTTCAAATTGAGATGGAGAGAGAAACTGGGGTCATGGGAAATAGGAGATATGGTGGCTGAAGAGAGGAGAGACCACGAATGGGAGCGATTAAGTCATAAAGAAGAAGGCAGAGAGAAATAGCAGTGGATATGAACATGGACATATGGCCAATTAATTTTCCTCCTTCAATTCTTAGCTCAGTGCCAGTGTGTTTAATTCTTAACTGTCCCCTGATGTGGCCCAGCAAGTAGCGTAATTGTAGTCTAAGGACAGGTAATAAATGCCAGCATCACCAACAAGATTCATATGCCCAAAGCTAAATCTATTTAGCAACATCTCCATGTTGCTTCTCTGCTGCCACTTTATAGAGAGGGCAGTTGCTGATTTTCCAGTTTGCAGCCCTCAGGTTCTGGAATGTTGTGTCACATGCACAGTTGGTTGATTCCCTTCATCCTGATTTCATTAATATATTTATGCAAGAAGTTCCTCAACTCGTGCCAGTAGGAATATAACAGTTCTTTTCTCCACAAACTTGCACAAAATGTCCCTTGATGACAGTGCAATGGCTTTAAAAGGACTGTTTTTCAGGGTAAAGCAGAAGTGCTGGTTTTTGACTGTATGAGGGAAAAAAAACCCATTTGGAGCTTAAGTGACAATGATTCTCACAAGTGGTGGAAAGTGGTTGGTTATTGTAATGTTATTTAGATCCTTATAAAAGACAAAATTAGTGTACTTAGTGAATCATAAACTCGTACAGAAAAGGTGGCCATTTGACTCATCCAGGCGAAAGTGAGGACTGCAGATCATGGAGATCAGAGTCAAGATTAGAGTGGTGCTGGAAAAGCACAGCAGGTCAGGCAGCATCCAAGGAGCAGGAAAATCAACGTTTCGGGCAAAAGCCCACTTCTGATGAAGGGTTTTTGCCCGAAACGTCGATTTGGCTCATCCAGCCCATGCTAGCTCCTTGAAACAGCTAATATAATTGGTTCCACTTGCACATCCTAGAAAATTTCTGCTTTTTAATTATACAAACAGTCCCTTAAGGTGATTACTTTGTGAATAATTAAACCCATCATAATAAATGCAGAGCTTTTACCATTAAGGCTGCACACTGTTTTGCATTCACCTCCACTGTCATTATTGTTCCTAGTCCCTGCAAGCTCCAGTGGCTTTGAACATCTCAGAAAACTGACATTAAGATTACTAGTCTGATGTTCAAATGTCTCCATTTATCAAAGACTTACAATGTCACCAAAAACCATCATATGCATGAGAATAAGAATATAGAAGCCTTTTTCATTTCATTTCAGAAAGTGGCTAAACAAATGAAATTGCCGCTGACCATGTGGGTATTGTTGATCCAAACAAAGTTCATAGGTAGAGCTAGTGATGTATTTGCATCATTATCAGAGGAGATACCTGGGGAGTTAAAAAAGGTGAAACATGCCATCTTCAGTGCATATGAGGTAATACCGGAAGCCTACAGGCAACATTTCAGGAATCTAAGCAGGGAACCTGGTCAAACATACATTAAACTTGAATGGAACAAACAAAGGTAATTTTGATAGGCAAGGAAGAGCATTGAAAATATATCAGACATATGACGCTTTTAGAGAGAGGATTATTTTGGAGGAGTTCAAAATTTCACTTGCTGAAGTAGTGAGAACTCGTGAAAAAGCAGAGACTTAAGATAGCAAGTTTAGCAGCAGAAATGGCCAATAATTATAAGTTGATTCATAAATCAAAGTTTGGCCTCTGACAATCTGTGAGGGATAGAAATTGGGGAATGAGAAATCCTCAGATGGTATGCAAAAAGGAAATCTCATTGAAGATAGGAAAGATAGTTTACCACAGGTAAATAGGAAACCCAAGAGGGGGAGACAGTAGTAAAAAGGCTCAGGTGTTTTCACTATAATAGAGTAGGTCACATGAAGTCACAGTACTGGTGGTTTAGCAAAAGCACTGAGAGGACGGATATGGGAACACAGCATAAGGCAGTGAGTTTTATTGAAGTAGTAAAGGAAAGCACAGTGGAAGCTAAAAAACGGCAAAAAGAATGTACTACCTGGTTAGGTGTTGGTTAAGAAGAAAATGCTGCGAGAATTGTATGTGAGACAATCTATTTTACTGGCCTTGCTTTTGCTGCAGGGGTGCTTATGGGATGATACTACATTGGAACAGCCATTAAGTAGTTTATTGTTTTATTAAGTATTTCAAAAGAGTTACAGTTAACCAATACTTTTATTTTATTTTTATTTTGTCTGTGTAAAGCATGTTTTATTAAATCATAGTCATAGAGTCATATAGCATGGAAGCAGAGCCTTCAGTCCAACCAGTCCACGCCAACCATGTTCCCAAACTAAACTAGTCCCATCTATCTGTATTTGGCCCTTATCTCTCCAAACCTTTGTTGTGTGATTTTTAACTTTGTACACCCCAGTCCAACATCGGCATCTCCAAATCATTTTAAACATTGTAATTGTACCTGCATCCACCACTTCCTCTGGCAAACCATTCCATACATGTACCACTATCTGTGTAAATAAGTAGACCTCATGTCTTTTTTAAATCTTTCTATTGTCACCTTAAAAATATGCCCCCTATTTTTGAACTCCCCCCACCTTAGGGAAAGCACCTTTGCTATTCACCTTATGAATGCCCCCCATGATTTTATAAATCTATATGTCACCCCTTAACCTCCTACGCTGTAGTGAGAAAGGTCCCTGCCTGCCAGCCTATTTTTATAACTCAAATCTTCCAATTCAAGCAGCATCCTACTAAATATTTTCTAAGCCCTCTCCAGTTTAATAATATCCTTCCTATAACAAGGCAACCAGAACTGAACACAGTACTCCAGAACAGGCCTCACTAATGTCCTGTCTAACTTCAACATTATGTCCCAATTCCTATACTCAAAGGTCTGAATAATGAGGGCAAGTGTGCTAAATGCCTTCTTAATCATCCTGTCTACCTGTGATGCAAAAATCAAAGAATTATGTACCTGTTCTACAACACTACCCATGTCCTAACCATTAACTGTACAAGTTCTGCCCTTGTTTGATTTACCAAAATGCAACACCTTGCAGTTATCCAAATTAAACTCCATGTGCTACTCTTCAGCCCGTTGACCTAATTGATCAAGATGATAGTTTGACCAATTGAATTGCATCCGGAATATGATGCTTGGCATTTGCCCTTTAAAATAAGAAGTAGTACAGATCTAGACTATCTCCTTGACATGTCTTGAGGGGATTTGTTTTGGTCCATAACAGGTTGAAGGCAATTGTCACACCAGGAACTTAAAATTCTCCTCTTTTCCCTCTATTCCAAAAGACAAAGATTTTGTGATTCACTAAAAGTTGCCATACACGTGCAAAATCAGTTAGTAAACATATGGTAAATTGGTCTTCATTGTAAAAGGACTCATATTAGGGGTAAAAATATTCACTTGAAATTGTTTAGAGCCTTGGTGAGACAACTCCTGCAATATTGTGTACAACCTTGTGGTCCACCTGAGCAACTACACCCTTGGCACAGAGGAAATACAATGGAAGATCATCAGGTTGTTCCCTGGGATGACGTGATTGTCTTATGAGGGTGAGGTTGAAGAAACCGGGCCTATATCCTCCAGAGCTTTGAAGCATGAGAGATGATCTCATTGAAGCTTATAAAACTCTGACAGCGCGTGACAGGGTGGCTGAGAAAAGGATGTTGCATCTGCCTGGTGAAACTAAAACCAGGACACTTAACTTCTGAATAACGGGCAAACCACATCAGTCTGGGATGAGGAGGAATTTCTTCACTCAGACAGTGGTGAATCTTTGGAATTCTTTATCGCAGATGACTCCAAATAGGTAGGAAGGCAAATTATAAGGTAGGCAGAGTCTACAAAGGGATATAGACAGGTTAAGGGAATGGGCAAATCTTGGCAAATGAAATTAAATGTGGAAAAATATGTTCTTTGGCAGGAAGAAGAGAGGAGCTGAAAATGCTTAAAATGGGGGATTTGGGATAATTCCTCATCATAAATTCTTCACCAGCATGGTGGCTCAGTGGTTAGCACTGCTACCTCAAAGAGCCAGCCTTGGGCGACTGTCTGTGTGAGGTTTGAATACTCTCCCCGTGCCTGCGTGGGTTTCCTCCAGTGCTCCAGTTTCCTCCCACAGTCCAAAGATGTACAGATTAGGTGAATTAGTCAGGGAGAAATGTTGGGGAATGGATCTAGGTGGTTACTCTTCAGAGGGTTGGAATGGACTTGCTGGGCCGAAGAGCCTGTTTCTACACTGTAGGCCATCTAATTGTAATAATAAAAAGCTCGCATACAAATTTAGCAGGTGTACAATAGAGAAGGCAGATGAAATGCTGGCCTTTATTTCAATAGGCAACTTTACAAGATCGGAATAATGTAAACAGTTTGGCCCCTGTTATCTGAGGGAAAATATGCTGGCATTGGAATGTGTCCAGAGAATGTTCACTCAGCTTATGCAGCATATGAAAGGTCTGTCTTATGAACAGGGATTAAGTAGGTTGGGCCTGTACTCATTGGAGTTTAAAAGAATGAGAGACATTCAAAATTCTTTGTGGACTTGATAGGAAAAGCATGAAAAGGTTGTTTCCCATTTTGGAGAGTCCAGGAGCAGAGCTGTAATCTCAGAGTAAGGGGTCACCCCTGTAAGACGTAGATAAGAAGGTATTTCTTCTCTCAGAGGGTAGTGAATTCTTTACCGTAGAAGGCTGAGATAGACAGTTTTCCAATTGTTAAGTCATGGGGAAAATTCAGGAAGATGGAGTTGAAGATTATCAGATCAGTCATGATCTCACTGAATGGTGGAGAAGACTCAATGGCCTCTTTGCTCTCCTATGTCCTAAGGCAATGGAAGGTCCATCATTGAGCAGCTTCAAGATAGGAATTCAAAGATTTCTGGATACTAATGATGTTAAGTGATATGGGATAGAGAGGGAAGATGGTATTGAGAGTGGATGATCAGTCAGGGTCTAACTGAATGATAGAGTTGGATCAATGGACTGAATGGCCTACTCCAACTCCTATCTCCATGTATTTCTCACTGATGCAGGGCGGTGAGGGAATGAATTGAGTGTTGGGTGGCAGAGTGAAGCTGCCTGCCTCATTAATTGGTCAGATGGGTGTCATTGTGGAAATCATTGAGAGTTCACTTCCATAAGACTGAGAGCATG
Source organism: Chiloscyllium plagiosum (assembly GCF_037043375.1). NCBI lineage: Eukaryota > Metazoa > Chordata > Chondrichthyes > Orectolobiformes > Hemiscylliidae > Chiloscyllium > Chiloscyllium plagiosum. The sequence goes on from NW_028270149.1 coordinate 15,810,927, forward strand.
AGACTGAAAATAAATGTGACCTGAAGATTATCTCATGGTTTTTGTCTGCACCTTGTGAAATGTGATTTTCAACCCATCAAGCAATTAACTAAACTGCAGTAGAAGCTGGTGAAAAGCGTTGAGATTGTAAAATTTCTTATTAAGTGCACATTTCTCCTCTTTCCTCATTGTGTTGCTCCCGCAGAACAATATATTTTACATTAAAAATGAGAAATGATTGGAATTACAGAAGGGGCACAGCTCCAGCAAGCAAGAGAAGAGGGAAAGGGAATGAACCATCAAAGGAAGGCAAAATTGGCAAGTGAAGAAGAGATGGCACGATGCAATTGTGAAGGGAAGTTATCCAGCAAAGAGCAGGGGAGAGAACAAAATGGCATGGAAATAACGAGGAGAGTGGGCAAGTGGAACTAAAAAATAGAGATATTGGCACGCAAAGAATAGAGAGTTTGACAAATTGCAAACCAAAAGGGATGGGGGTGGTTGCAGAGAAATTTAGAAATGGATGAGTGAGTAAACCAAGAAAGGAGAGGGAAGACACATAGAAAGGTGGGCGGCACAGTGGTTAGCACTGCTGCCTCACAGCACCAGAGACGCAGGTTCAATTTCTGCCTCAGGCGACTGACTGTGTGGAGTTTGCACGTTCTCCGTGTCTGCGTGGGGCTCCAGTTTCCGGGGGCTCCAGTTTCCGGGGGCTCCAGTTTCCTCCCACAGTCCAAAGATGTGCAGGTCAGGTGAATTGGCCATGCTAAATTGCCCGGTGTTAGGTAAAGGGTAAATGTAGGGGTATGGGTGGTTGCGCTTCGGCGGGTCGGGGTGGACTTGTTGGGCTGAAGGGCCTGTTTCCACACTGTAATGTAATCTAATCTAAATCTAAATCTAAATAATGTAATCTAATCTAATCTAAAGGGAGAAATTTGGTAATCCCCAGGAAGAAGTGACAAATATCAAAAATTGAGGAGGAGGATCCGAAGTTTGTTGCAATGATTTTTATGCATTTTCTAAACTTTATTTTAATCATTATATTTTCCTTTCATCAAACTTAGGGTGAGAGGGGAAAGATATAGAAGAGACCTAAGGGGCAACTTTTTCACACAGAGGGTGGTGTGTGTATGGAATGAGTTGCCAGAGGAAGTGGTGGAGGCTCGTACAATTGCAATATTTAAAAGGCATCTGGATGGGTATATGAATAGGAAGGGTTTGGAGGGATATGGGCCAAGTGCTAGCAGGTGGGTCTAGATTAGGTTGGGATATTTGGTCAGCATGGGTGAGTTGGACCAAAGGGTCTGTTTCCGTGCTGTACATCTCTATGACTGTGACTATGAATGTCAAGCCAACCATCCTTAATTGCTCTTTTCCTTATTGCATTTCTTCAAACTAACTTATCTTTATGACTTATAACCCTGTTTTTCAATCAAAGTTGCGAAGGTCCTTTAGCAAGTTGCCCCCAAGATATCTACACAGTTAAAATATCTTTCAGAAGAGTTTCCAGATGATGCTGGTGTTTAACGATAGCAAGTTGGGGCTGCATTTGTTATCACTGACCGTGACCTCAATGTGTAGTGAAATATTATTCTGGTTGCTTAGCTCTATTGAATTTGACAGCTGGGTAAATTGATCCAATTCCCTCCCACATGATGTCTGGGCTACACAAGGAGCATTGTTGATGTGTAGGTCAGCTACTGGCAATGGACCAGAAATGAGGATCAGCTTTTGGGGAAGTAATTTTGTTGTAGTTTCAATAATTACACAGTCTAATTTCTATTTGTGAATTGTGTTTGTTCCTCAAACCATGTTGGCTGAAGCAAAGTTTGAGTCTTGCCCTTGTGACCCTCCATGGGAGGGAGGCTAGTTACACTTTGAAGCAAACTCAAGAGCGAGCTGAATGTTAGGATTTAAAGGAACTGCAATTGGAAGGTCCAAAAGGTCAGCCTGTCAGTATTTGTGACACTATAGAGTACAGTCTACATTGTATAATTACAGCTCTTCACCTTGGTGGGAATACATTAAAATCAGCATGACCTCCTTCTGCACTCTTGGTGACTTCTTAATATTGACAACATAGCAATCCATTTTGAAAGCATGGATGTCGGCTCTGAATCTTCCTGGGTGAATTCCCAGCTTCTTCAAAAACTGAGATCTCCAGCAAATTATGAGCGTTGGAACTGCGGAGTCCCTAGTGTCAAGTCTGTGTCAGAGCACAGCAGTCTACATATAGTTAAAAACAATGCATACATTCAGCTTAGTAATTAGAACCGAACAGTGTATGAACATCCGTACTGATACACAAATTTAACATAAAATACAAGCACACCTATTGCGGCTAAATTTGATATTTCACTGGGAGAGCTGTGAGTTTCTGTCGATGATAATGGGCATGCTGTCAAATCTTGGAGGGGATGGGAGGGAGGTTGGAAGATTGGAGGAAGCAGTTCAGGAGATCAAATGCATTGTACAAAATATGTTGGCAATCTAACTGTGATGAGACAAGTGCAAAGTGCTGCCCGGAAGGTGCAAAAATAATTAACACAATGAATGCTGTTGAAATAACTACGCCTGAAGTTTAATGAGACAGGTGGGTGGACTCAACACTAAGGATATCCAGATTACTAAGGATATCCGACCATGCAGAGCAGCAAATCTGACAGTGGGTGTCCGCCTCATGACTCTTCTCTGTACTCCCTCTTACATTGAGTGTTTCCCTTGTGTCTCACTGGCCAGAAGTGGATTTGATATTGAAGGCACTGTCTGACCATTATACCTCAGATTGAAATATACTGACTATGTAGCCCCACCTACTGCTGGCTTTAAATATTGCTACTGTGTCGTGGTGATGTGCTAAGATCTATTTTAGATTTATTCTTTCTGAATTCAGTAACTGTCATGTGATCAGTTTTGCCTTTGTGTCTAACACTTGCTGGCATTCAATTTTTATCTGCTTGACCCTTGTTTGATCCATTTACATATTTTCTTAGTGCATTCTGTGGTCTCTTGGCTGCCTCCTATGGTTCCATAAGTCCCCCTTGTTTGCTAGCCTCTGAAAATTTCACAGTTTACATTCAGCTTCAAATTCCGATGATCCGCACAAATTTGAGGCGTGGGTGTTAACTTGGGAATTCTGCGCAGAGGAGAGCAGGAAGTGCTCTTCATTGATTTCAGCCTCCAGACACCAGAGAGTGTACAACGCCAGGTGAGAAGTAGGTGAGATTTAAGGTAGTGAGACGAATCTTTTTTTGGCGAAGTGGGAATCTCTCCAAAACGCTCAGCGCACTATGAGGCCTAGAGGGATTTCTCGCTGTTTATTACCAAAGTTGCTGCATTAACTACCCATCATGCTCTTTTGGTGTCCATCATGTCCTACCTCAACACATTCCAGTCCCAGGACAACTCACCACTCAATGGGTATCTGCTGGAAAAAGCAGCACCCCTTATGCCTCTGCCATCTTTGTGAGGCCAGTGTGCACGCAAGTAACGTTGGCAATCCAGTGTTGCCCTTCCCTGGCAATGTAACGGTATAGCAGCCACAATGCCACACAGCAGTGCCACTCTTTTGCAGGTACAACCCTTTTCTGTCACCCTAGTTGCTGTTGTCTTTAGATGCACCCCATCAGAAGAGTCTCCCTGATACTCATTCCCCAACCTCAGCTTTTCATGGTCACAGATAGCAAGCATTTGTACAAGTCCAAACATGAGCTTTTATCTGCAGTTACCAAACGAGAACGCAAAGCAAATGGAAAGTGGCTGCAGTTCACAACCGCACTGTAAATCAAATATTGGCATCAAGAATTCGATCAACCACAATGGTCTTCTGCAACTAGCACACATCTCCTGAGACTCAGATTAGATTAGATTACTTACAGTGTGGAAACAGGCCCTTCGGCCCAACAAGTCCACACCGACCCACCAAAGCACAACCCATCCATACCCCCTTACCTAACACTATGGGCAATTTAGCATGGCCAATTCACCTGACCTGCACATCTTTGGACTGGTTGGCCAAGAAAGAAAGAATGCAGCTGAGTTCCATCATCCACAGGGAGAGCTTCCTCCAGCTCAATGTCCTCATCCTTTTCCTTAGGCAACTGTCCCTATTGACCCCGACTCGTCAGCATCCTCCGATCTTCTAGTTTCTTGCTGCAGTTGTGCAGAGCATAGTCCTGCAGGCTGTTGCGATGCATTCTGTCTGGACTCTACTTGAGATCCCTCCACCAGTCCAAACAGTATAAAACTGGGTGGTGTAACCTACTCCATTGGATCATAGCCTGTGCACCTCGTTGGTGAAGCTGTTGCTCGGGATGAGTCACCTCCACATTGCATCGAAAAGGAAATACCTGCTGTGCTCTGACCCCCCCCCCCCCCCCCCCCCCCGTCCCCCATCCCATCTGAGACCCACCAACCATTCCGCTTTCAATTGCATTCACTAGACTCCACCATCATACTGACCTGACTATGAGGCACTGAAGAGACTGCAAGGAGTGCGAGACAAATGGACCACAGCACTGTGGTGCAGGAAACTATTCAAGTGGTCATAGAGTCATAGAGCTGTACAGCACGGAAACAGACCCTTTAGTCCAACTCACCCACGCTGACCAGATATTCAAAATAATCTAGTCCCATTTGCCAGCACTTTTATATCTTCCCCCTCTCACCCTAAATCTATGCCCTCTAGTTCTGGCTCCCCCATCCCAGAGAACAGACTTTGTCTAATTATCCTATCCATGGATGTAGGTTTGCTCACTGAGCTGGAAGGTTCGTTTTCAGACATGTTGTCACCATACTAGGTAACATCATCTGGCAGCTTATTCCATACGTGCACCACCCTCTGTGTGAAAAAGTTACCCCTCACCCCAAATCTATGCCCTCTAGTTCTTGACTCGTCCATCCCAGGGGAAAAAACCTTGCCTATTTGCCCTATCTATGCCCCTCATGATTTTATAAATCTCAGTCTGGCCACCCCTCAGTTTCCAACACTCCAAAGAAAACAACAGGGCAGAGCAGTTAGCACTGCTGTCATGATCCATCTGGACAATGTGGACATAGGGAGGACTGAGAACAAGGTTTTACCAAGAATGAGCAGCTAAGGAATAAGTTTAAAGCAGGTCCTCCTTTGCTTTCTTGTAACAACTGAGCTGTGATGAACTTTGTCTTAATTTTATTTCTTTTTATTATTACATATGACTTCTGTCATTAATATAGGAGCCGTGGTCTGGCGACTGACAAAACATTTCACTGTATTGTTCATGTAAAGTGTAAGTCACAGTAAATTTCTATTCTGAAATAAATAATCTCTGGAGGGTTCCAACCAAGCTATGAGCAAATTGAAATAGGGTAAATAAGATTGTAATAGTGAATACTGGATACAAAACAAAGGGTAAGGGTGAAATGGTTTCTGAATCAGAGGGACTGGCACCAATACTTTGGAAAGATAGAGCTGTACCATTGGGAAGGTCTTCACCTGAATCATGTTCAGAACAGTGTAAATCGTCAAACTCAGACTGTAAACGAAATGAAAGAGTTGACAGCACCAACCCTAACTTCTCCAGTATCTGCAGTCTTCACTATCTCCCTGTTGAGGTAAAAACAATGACTGCAGATGCTGGAAACCGGATTCTGGATTAGTGGTGCTGGAAGAGCACAGCAGTTCAGGCAGCATCCAAGGAGCTTCGAAATCGACGTTTCGGGCAAAAGCCCTTCATCAGGAATAAAGGCAGTGAGCCTGAAGCGTGGAGAGATAAGCTAGAGGAGGGTGGGGGTGGGGAGAAAGTAGCATAGAATACAATGGGTGAGTGGGGGAGGGGATGAAGGTGATAGGTCAGGGAGGAGAGGGTGGAGTGGATAGTGGAAAAGGAGAGATAGGCAGGTAGGACAAGTCCGGACAAGTCATGGGGACTGTGCTGAGCTGGAAGTTTGGAACTAGGGTGAGGTGGGGGAAGGGAAAATGAGGAAACTGTTGAAGTCCACATTGATGCCCTGGGGTTGAAGTGTTCCAAGGCGGAAGATGAGGCGTTCTTCCTCCAGGCATCTGGTGGGTGAGGGAGCAGCGGTGAAGGAGGCCCAGGACCTCCGTGTCCTCGGTAGAGTGGGAGGGGGAGTTGAAATGTTGGGCCACGGGGCGGTGTGGGTGTCCCGGAGATGTTCCCTAAAGCGCTCTGCTCGGAGGCGCCCAGTCTCCCCAATGTAGAGGAGACCATATCGGGAGCAACGGATACAATAAATGATATTAGTGGATGTGCAAGTAAAACTTTGATGGATGTGGAAGGCTGCTTTAGGGCCTTGGATAGACGTGATGGAGGAGATGTGGACGCAGGTTTTACAGTTCCTGCAGTGGCAGGAGAAAGTGCCAGGATGGGAGGGTGGGTTGTAGGGGGGCGTGGACCTGACCAGGTAGTCACGGAGGGAACGGTCTTTGCGGAAGGCGGAAAAGGGTGGGGAGAGAAATATATCCCTAGTGGTGGGGTCTGTTTGGAGGTGGCGGAAATATCGGCTGATGATTTGGTTTATGCAAAGGTTGGTAGGGTGGAAGGTGAGCACCAGGGGCGTTCTGTCCTTGTTACGGTTGGAGGGGTGGGATCTGAGGGTGGAGGTGCGGGATGTAGACGAGATGCGTTGGAGGGCATCTTTAACCACGTGGGAAGGGAAATTGCAGTCTCTAAAGAAGGTGGCCATCTGGTGTGTTCTGTGGTGGAACTGGTCCTCCTGGGAGCAGATCCGGCGGAGGAATTGGGAATACGGGATGGCATTTTTGCAAGAGGAAGGGTGGGAAGAGGTGTAATCCAGTTAGCTGTGGGAGTCGGTGGGTTTGTAAAAAATGTCAGTGTCAAGTCGGTCGTCACTAATGGAGATGGAGAGGTCCAGGAAGGGGAGGGAGGTGTCAGAGATGGTCCAGGTAAATTAAAGGTCAGGGTGGAATGTGTTGGTGAAGTTGATGAATTGCTCAACCTCCTCACGGGAGCACGAGGTGGCGCCAATGCAGTCATCAATGTAGCGGAGGAAGAGGTGGGGAGTGGTGCCGGTGTAATTACGGAAGATCAACTGCTCTGCGTAGCCAACAAAGAGACAGGCATAGCTGGGGCCCATACGTGTGCCCTTTGGTCTGGAGGAAGTGGGAGGATTCAAAGGAGAAATTGTTAAGGGTGAGGACCAGTTCGGCCAAACTTATGAGAGTGTCGGTGGAAGGGTACAGTTGGGGACATCTGGAGAGGAAAAAATGGGGGGCTTGGAGGCCCTGGTCATGGCGGATGGAGGTGTAGAGGGATTGGATATCCATGGTGAAGATGAGGCGTTGGGGGCCATGGAACGGAAGTCTTGGAGGAGATGGAGGGCGTGGGTGGTGTCTCGAGCGTATGTGGGGAGTTCCTGGACTGGGGGGATAGGACAGTGTCGAGGTAGGTAGAGATGAGTTCAGTGGGGCAGGAGCATGCTGAGACAATGGGTCGGCCAGGGTGGTCAGGCTTGTGGATCTTGGGAAGGAGGTAGAACTGGGCAGTGCGGGGTTCCTGGACTATGAGATCGGAAGCTGTGGGAGATATCCTGAGGTGATGAAGTTCTGTATGGTCTGGGTGATGAGGTTCTGTATGGTCTGCGAGATGATGGTTTGGTGATGGGGTGTGGGGTCATGGTCGAGGGGGCAGTAGGAAGAGGTGTCTCGAGTTGACATTTGGCTTCAGCGGTGTAGAGGTCAGTGCGCCAGACTACCACTCCGCCCTCTTTATCCGCTGGCTTGATCGTGAGGTTGGGATTGGAGCAGAGGGATTGGAGGGCTGTCCGTTGTGAGGGTGAGAGGTTGGAGTGGGGGAGGGAGGTAGACAGGTTGAGGCGGTTAATGTCCCGGCGGCAGTTGGAAATGAAGAGGTCAAGGGCAAGTAATAGGCCAGCGCGGGGTGTTCAGGTGGATGCAGTGTGTTGGAGGTGGGCAAAGGGGTCCTCGGAAGATGGGCGGGAATCCTGATTGTGAAAGTTAGCTCGGAGGCGGAGGCGACGGAAGAATTGTTCGATGTCACGGTGTGTATTAAATTCATTGATGCGTGGACGGAGGGGGATGAAGGTAAGTCCTTTGCTGAGGACTGATCATTCATCCTCAGTGAGGGGGAGGTCTGGGGGGATGGTGAAAACTCAGCAGGGCTGGGAGCTGGGATCTGGTGTGGTTGTGGAGCTGGGAGTGGGGGCGGGGCCTGTAACTGGAATGGGTGTGGTGGTGGGGGGAATTGGGATGGAGTCATGAGCAGGGGTGGTGTTCCCCTTGGGGTTCTGGGGGGTGGGGATAGTGACAGTGGGGTCTGTGGGGGGCATGTCAGCAGAATGCAGGTGAGTGGCGCTGGTGGGGGCGGAAGTGGTGGTGACCACGGCAGTAGGGGTGGCGGAAGTCACTGAGCATGTGGCATCAGCGATGATGTGAAGGGTGGAAGTGATGTCACGTGTGATGCATGAGGAATTGAGAGGGGTGGAAGTGGTTGTGGGAGTGGCGATGAAGGGGGCGGAAGTGACATCATCAATCAGCGTGGGGGTGGCAGCTGCATCAGCCGCATGGCTAATGGCGGAATAGATTCCGAGGCCAGGGGAATCTTCTGGAAAGTTTGAGGAGCGCTGGTTATGGAGGTGGGTCGATAAAAGTTTGTTGTACTTACAGTTTTTGATGTTTGAGATGGAATTGAAATACTGTTTGTTGAGGGAGTCCCTCTCCACTGCAACTCCCAGGTCATTTCCTCTGCCCTGAAGCTCTTCAACCATGTCGTGAAACAAACTTGCTACCACAGCCACATTTGCTTCCTCAGTGCCTGCCTCCGTAACCAACTCATCCCACACGGACTCCGGACCACCTTTAAACCAGCAGAGTTCGGTACCGAACAGGACAAACAGTACAGACTACAGATTCAAAAACACCAGCAACAGTTCTCCTTCAAGATCCTCCGCTCCACGCTTGCAGCAATGCGCCGGTACCTAACCTCTCTACAGTCTGCCCTGCCTCAGCTGAGGGCCACACTCTCTCAGAATTGCAAGGGACCCACTCGGTACTACATCTTCAGGAGAATTCATACTCTCAACAAACAGTATTTCAATTCCATCTCAAACATCAAAAACTGTAAGTACAACAAACTTTTATCTACCCACCTCCATAACCAGCGCTCCTAAAACATTCCAGAAGATTCCCCTGGCCTCGGAATCTATTCCGCCATTAGCCATGCGGCTAATGCAGCTGCCACCCCCACGCTGATTGATGATGTCACTTCCGCCCCCTTCAGCAAAGGACTTACCTTCATCCCCCTCCGTCCACGCATCAATGAATTTAATACAAGCCATGACGTCGAACAATTCATCCGTCGCCTCCGCCTCCGAGCTTACTTTCACAATCAGGACCCCCGCCCACCTTCCGAGGACCCCTTTGCCCACCTCCAACACACTGCATCCACCTGGACACCCCGCGCTGGCCTATTACCTGCCCTCGACCTCTTCATTTCCAACTGCCGCCGGGACATTAACCGCCTCAACCTGTCTACCTCCCCCCCCCCCCCCCAATCCAACCTCTCACCCTCACAACGCGCAGCCCTCCAATCCCTCTGCTCCAATCCCAACCTCACCATCAAGCCAGCGGATAAAGGGGGCGCAGTGGTAGTCTGGCGCACTGACCTCGATACCGCTGAATTCAAACGTCAACTCAAGGACACCTCTTCCTACTGCCCCCTCGACCATGACCCCACACCCCATCACCAAACCATCATCTCCCAGACCATACAGAACCTCATCACCTCAGGAGATCTCCCACCCACAGCTTCCGACCTCATAGTCCGGGAACCCCGCACTGCCCGGTTCTACCTCCTTCCCAAGATCCACAAGCCTGACTACCCTGGCCGACCCATTGTCTCAGCATGCTCCTGCCCCACTGAACTCATCTCTACCTACCTCGACACTGTCCTATCCCCCCAGTCCAGGAACCCCCCACATACGCTCGAGACACCACCCACACCCTCCACCTCCTCCAAGACGTCCGTTTCCCTGGCCCCCAACGCCTCATCTTCACCATGGATATCCAATCCCTCTACACCTCCATCCGCCATGACCAGGGCCTCCAAGCCCTCCGTTTTTTCCTCTCCAGACGTTCCCAACAGTACCCTTCCACCGACACTCTCATTCGTTTGGCCGAACTGATCCTCACCCTTAACAATTTCTCCTTTGAATCCTCCCACTTACTCCAAACCAAAGGGGTAGCCATGGGCCCCAGCTATGCCTGTCTCTTCGTTGGCTACGTAGAGCAGTTGATCTTCCGTCATTGCACCGGCACCACTCCCCACCTCTTCCTCCACTACATTGATGACTGCATTGGCGCCACCTCGTGCTCTCGTGAGGAGGTTGAGCAATTCGTCAACTTCACCAACACATTCCACCCTGACCTTATATTTACCTGGACCATCTCTGACACCTCCCTCCCCTTCCTGGACCTCTCCATCTCCATTAGTGATGACCTACATGACACTGACATTTTTTACAAACCCACCGACTCCCACAGCTACCTGGATTACACCTCTTCCCACCCTACCTCTTGCAAAAATGCCATCCCGTATTCCCAATTCCTCTGCCTCCACCGTATCTGCTCCCAGGAGGACCAGTTCCACCACAGAACACACCAGATGGCCTCCTTCTTTAGAGACCGCAATTTCCCTTCCCACGTGGTTAAAGATGCCCTCCAACACATCTCGTCTACATCCCGCATCTCCGCCCTCAGACCCCACCCCTCCAACCGTAACAAGGACAGAACGCCCCTGGTGCTCACCTTCCACCCTACCAACCTTCGCATAAACCAAATCATCAGCCGACATTTCCGCCACCTCCAAACAGACCCCACCACCAGGGATATATTTCCCTCCCCACCCCTTTCCGCCTTCCGCAAAGACCGTTCTCTCCGTGACTACCTGGTCAGGTCCACGCCCCCCCATAACCCACCCTCCCATCCTGGCACTTTCCCTGCCACCGCAGGAACTATAAAACCTGCGTCCACACCTCCTCCCTCACCTCTATCCAAGGCCTTAAAGGAGCCTTCCACATCCATCAAAGTTTTACTTGCACATCCACTGATAATATTATTTATTGTATCCGTTGCTCCTGATGCGGTCTCCTCTACATTGGGGAGACTGGACGCTTCCTAGCAGAGCGCTTTAGGGAACATCTCTGGGACACCCATACCAATCAACCACACCGCCCCGTGGCCCAACATTTCAACTCCCCCTCCCACTCTGCCGAGGACACGGAGGTCCTGGGCCTCCTTCACCGCCGTTCCCTCACCACCAGACGCCTGGAGGAAGAACGCCTCATCTTCCGCCTCGGAACACTTCAACCCCAGGGCATCAATGTGGACTTCAATAGTTTCCCCATTTCCCCTTCCCCCACCTCACCCTAGTTCTAAACTTCCAGCTCAGCACTGTCCCCATGACTTGTCCGGACTTGTCCTACCTTCCTATCTCCTTTTCCACCTATCCACTCCACCCTCTCCTCCCTGACCTATCATCTTCATCCCCTCCCCCACTCACCCATTGTACTCTATGCTACTTTCTCCCACCTCCACCCTCCTCTAGCTTATCTCTCCACGCTTCAGGCTCACTGCCTTTATTCCTGATGAAGGGCTTTTGCCCGAAACGTTGATTTTTGAAGGTCCTTGGATGCTGCCTGAACTGCTGTGCTCTTCCAGCACCACTAATCCACTATCTCCCTGTAGTTGTGTGTGCCAATCAGGCAACTTCAGACCTTTGCCTGGCATCAGGACCCCTACTGTGGGGTAATATCCCATCAGAGGCAGGCAGCTCTTTTGAACGTCAGTGCTATTGAGGCAGGAAGAGGTTCCTGAGCTTAGTGCCCGAGGGCAGCTGAAAGCACAGTCACCTATGGTGGAACTATTAATATCCAGTGGCTGGTTCAATCGAGATACTTATAAGGGAATTAAGTCCAGGGCTACCGAGTTGATGTAGCGTTTCCCCTGCCACAGGTAAAATAATAGTGAGGATTGGGATGATCCATGGGTGGTACAGTTTACAGTCAATTGGCCTTTAGCCAGTGAATTATGAACTCATTACCATGATATGCCCACCATAGATAACGTATTGCCCATCTCTTGTCACTCTGAGAAAGTGGCATTTTCTTGTTTATCTGCAGCGACATGATAGAGCAAATGTCTTCCTAGGTTACTTCAGTGATGCTGTGCAACTGAAGTCATGCTGTGGACCAGCTAAATAAGCATAGTGTGTTTCTTTTCCTAGCGCATGTTAATAAACCTGCAGGGTTTATGTTTTAACAGCTTTTCCAGACACTTTTATCAGTATCACAGGGGGATTTTATGGATCCAGCAGGAGCTGGATTCAGACCGAAGCCAAAATTTTGATTTCTAGATCATAAGACAAAGGGACAGAAGTAGGACATTCAGCCCATCATGTCTGCACTGCTATTCAATGAGATCACTGCTGATCTGGTAATCCTCAGTTCTACTTTCTTGCCATTTCCCCTTAACCCTTGATTCCCTTACTGATTACCAATATATTTAGCATTAAATATAGTAAACCAACCAAGACGAGTTGAGATGTGGAGATTAAGTCAGTGGTGTGTCTGTGGCCTGTCAAACCTAATGTCATACTCTTAGCAAGTTCTCACGCGATGTATTTGCCTGTTGCAAATACTTGTTAGCATAAAACTTCATAAATGATGTCTTCAAGATAAAATCCATGGTGCATGAGAATCTTGCTCACATATGGAATGAACTGCTATAACAAGTAGTGGAGGCTGGTACAATTGCAGCATTTAAAAGGTTTCTGGATGGGTACATGAATAGGAAGGGTTTAGAGGGAAATGGGCCAAGTGCTGGCAAATGGACTAGAGTAGGTTAGGATATCTGGTTGGCATGGACGAGTTGAACCAAAGGGTCTGTTTCCATGCTATACATCTCTATGATGCATACTGGTTGGCTGTGTGTAGTGCTGTGGAAAGTTTTAGCTTGTTTAACACAACGGCACAGGCGAAGGCAGTAGTAGAATAGCAACTTCCATAGAGTCAGGGACCCAGCTTGGGAGGGTCATGAGGTCAAAGTGAGGACTGCAGATGTTGGAGATCAGAGTTGAAGAGTGTGGTGCTGGAAAAGCACAGCCGGTCAGACAGCATCCGAGGAGCAGGAGAGTCGACATTTCGAGCATAAGCTCTTCATCATGGCTGTGATTTCAGTGGGGAGGAGCAGGACGTGGGGGGTGTTGTGGAGTGGGTCGGAGGTGTGGAGGAATGCAAGAAGGTTCCAAGAGAGGGGCAGAGGCTGAGGTCAGGTGCATGGAGGAGTGGAGTGGAAAGGGCCTTGGGTCCTGGAGGTGTTAGGTATTGGCAGAATCAATGAGTCAAGATAGACAAAAATGAGAGACCTCAAAGGTGGTGTCAATCGTGTCCATACCAGAGGATTTTATTTCTCATTCACGGGATGGAGACATCGGTGGCTGTGCCAGCATCTATTGCCCATTCCAAGTAGCCCTGAGGGCAGTTAAGAGTCGACCACGTTACTGTAGGTTTGGAGTCTCATTTAGGCCAGAGCAGGTAAGAATGACAGATCTGCTTCCCTGAAAGGCATCAGCGAATGAGATCTGGTATCACGATAAAGTAAGCACTAAACAGGTCGCAAAGACCCTCCAGGAGTGCTGGAGCAAAAGAATTGAGATTAGTGGAGACACATCAAAATTAAATCAAACTGTCATTAACAGGAATGAGGATGCATCTCAAGCCCAGAAACACCCACAGAAGGTCTTCATTGTTCCAGTGGACTCCAGGTCTGGACGTAAACATGGAGGAGAGTTAGGCAGTCAGATACTGAGACACCATTCCCTTCCTGGACCTGTTGATGGCCACATTGACCAGACCCACCAGAGGTTCCTCCAATTTGCCCCATTCTTCACATGGCGTCCATCAATAGGAGCACGTGGCCGAGGGCTAGTTGAAGTCCCATTAAAGAAACTCGATATCGGCTTTGAACAAAAACATTGAAGGTAATATAAGAAACAGTTTCCTCCAAGCCATTAAAAAACAGTTTCTTTGGTGTCGTGCAATCCTACTTAAATGTTTATTGTGCAGGACTGAAAGCAACTGTTTTCCTCCCGTTCCCAAAGAGAAAGAGAGAGCAATCCTTTATATAGAGCACTCTGGTGGGGAGCCCTGCTTAGGATGGTAGGATATTCAGGTGGTGGAGAAAGGTGAAGAATTGGAAAGTGTGTGTCAGCAGCAGCAGTCCACAAGAACAGCTCTCTTGAGTTGTTATGAGGAACATAAAGGAACTTTCCTTGAGTTCAGATTGTGGGGTGTAGGATCCTGCTAGAAGGTTCAGTTTGCAGAGTCAATGTCAAATTCTGGACAGATGGGAAATCAGTTCATCTGGAGGCTCACTGTCTGTTTGATCTTTTGCACATTCTTAGGGCAATTTGCCACAGCCAGGAGCCTCTGGATGGCTTTGGCCATGTACTGGACACTAAAGATGGTCCCCTGTCTGGTCACCCAGTGTCCTGACCGCTCTCCTCCCCCAACTACAAGAAACCCTCTGACAGTGACAAATGAAAGATCGTAGATCCCTGAAATGCAAAGGGATCTGGGTGTCCTCGAACATTGCCCATTGTTTAGGTATGTTAGTCAGAGGGAAATGGGTCTGGGTGGGTTAATCTTCGGAGGGTCAGTGTGGACTTGTTGTGCTGAAGGGCCTGTTTCCATACTGTAGGGAATCTCATCTAATCTAAATAGTGGAGAAACTCAGCAAGTCTGGCAGTATCTGTGGAGAGTAAAATGGAATTCACGTTTCAAGTCTGCTATGACTTCTTCAGAACATTATACTGAAGAAGTTGTGTAGAAGAGTCATATCAGACTTGAAACATTAATTGTTTCTCTCTCCACAGATGCTGCCAGAGCTGCTGAGTTTCTCCAGCATTCTCACTGTTCAGTCCTTAGAACCTACCCCCTTGGTCTTTGGTCACTTGTCTTATCATCGCTCTATGGTGAATTGCTGTTAATTTTTTTTCAAAGCTACGCCAGCTTTTGTTGAACATCCCTAATTGCCCAATAGAAGGCAGTAGTGAGCTGCTATCTTGATCTGCTGCAGTCCCTGATATATCAATATAATCACAGTGCTGTTAGGTAGGGAGTTCTAGGATTTTAGCCCAGGAACAATGAAGGAACGGTGATATAGTTCCAAATCAAGACGCTATGTGACTTGGCGGCAAAATTGCAGGTTCTCAGCTGCCCTTCTGCATCTAAGTCATAGAGAACACATGTTTGGAAGATACCATTGAAGGACACTTTGTCAGTTTTTTTGTATGATAACATTTTGTGAAGGCATGGATGGGTTGGACTGAAGGGTCTGTTTCCATGATGTACATCTCTATTACTCTATGACCTTGTGATGTTTTACAATGTTAAAGGTGCTATACAAATGTACATTGTTCAACTGATCATGCTAAAGATATTCTGGTTGAACCACACTCTCTTCTTGCTTGAACAACACTCACTAACCTCAACAGTACCCAGGACAAAACATCCCACTTGATTGATGCCCCATCTAATGTCTTCATTCTGTTCACCACCACTGCACAGCTGCAATAGTGTCTACCATCTACAAGATGTACTGCAGTAACTCACGTGGCACTGTGGCTCAGTAGTTAGCACTGCTGCCTCACAGCACTGGGGTCCCAGGTTCAATTCCAGCCTTGGGCAACTGTCTGTGTGGAGTTTGCACGTTCTCCCCGTGTCTGCATGGGTTTCCTCCCACAGTCCAAAGATGTGCAGGTCAGGTGAATTGGCCATGCTAAATTGCCCATAATGATAGGTGCATTAGTCAGAGGGAAATGAGCCTGGGTGGGTTACTCTTCGGGGGGGTTGGTGTGGACTGGTTGGGCCAAAGGGCCTGTTTCCACTTTGTAGGGAATCTAATCTAACTTGATTAGATTCACGAGGAAAGGCTGAGGTACTTGAGGCTGTTATCGCTGGAGAGGAGTGGGTGAGAGATGACTTAACTGAAACAGAGAAGATAATCAGAGGGTTAGATAGGGTGGACAGTGAGAGCCTGTTTCCTCGGAGGGTGCTGGCTAGCACGAGGGGGCACAGCTTAAAATTGAGGTGTGATAGATATAGGACAAATGTCAGAGGTGGTTTCTTTACTCAGAGAGTAGTAAGGGTATGGAACACACTGCCTGCAACAGTAGTAGACTCGCCAACTTTAAGGGCGTTTAAATTGTCATTGGATAATCGTGTGAATGAAAATGGAATTGTGTAGAGTAGATGGGCTTCAGATTGGTTTCACAGGTCGGCATAACATCAAAGCCTGAAAGGCCTGTATTGCGCTGTTCTATGTTCTAGATTCTGCCCAAAGTGTGGACAGGGAAATCAGGGATAAACAAGAGGACAGAGGTAGAGGAAGTCAGAAATCTCAAAGAATTGAACTATGGAGGTAGCAGGAAGGAGTGAGGCCATAGGGAGAATTCTATGAACAAGTTTTCAGTTTAGCTGAATATTTATTTGCTTTATTGATCTGTTATTGTGCAATGACTGAACCTTGCTGTGCTCAGACTATGATATTGCCAACATGTTTTGTGGAGAATATCATGACGAAATTAGTTTTAAAGTTTTCAGGGAAATTAAACTGCCCTCATCTGATAGGAGACACCAGAACATGAAGAGGAAAATGCAATAGCAGATTGAAAGACAGAGGTTAATGAGGTCAAGAGTGATCTGTGGGAATTGAAAGGAGACTAGATAATCTTTGAATTGAGGCAGGGACAGAACATTTGATCGAGTCAAAAAAAAAACAAAGAACTATGGATGTTGAAGATTTGAAACAAACACAGAAATTGCAAAGAAACTCAGCAGATCTGAGTAGACAGAGAAAACTGAGGTAATGCTTTGAAACCAGTGACCCTCCTTCAGAACTGTTAGCAGCTCGGAGAGGATGGCATTCATGGTTTGTTATAAATGTCACCTTTTACTAGCTACTCTCTGTTCTGAAGAAAGGTCACTGGATTCAAAAAGACTGAGGATCCGTCACTCGAACTGAAATGTCAACTCAGATTTTTCTCCACAGTCGCTGCCAGACTTGCTGAGCTTTTCCAGCAATTTCTATTTTTGTCTTTAAGAAACTCAGTTGGGTGAGAATGCAAACTTTCAAATAAAGAAATAGTAAAAGAAGAGATCGGTAGAAATGTGGGAAAGGGTCTAAAAGCAGCCTGGACATGGACTTGAATTCAACTGCGCAGAGAAGGAAAATAACGAATTTGAAATGAAAAGTCGCTTTATCAGTATCATTTCTGCCAACAGCACAGATATGTATATTGACACACACACATACATTTGTTGAGCTGCTGACAAGAGAAAAGCGGTAGTTATAAAACTGTGGCCGCAGTTGGAAATGTTGGCATTTTTGTCCCGATCAAACCAAGAACTAAAACAAAAAGGAAGGGACCCGAGACAAGCAAAGTCTGTGTTTTAGTTTGGGTCTCACCAGAGCAGCCGCTGATGCCCGGCTGGAAATTGGGTCGGTCCCAGGAGGAAGCGGGCGGTGCATTGCCTTTTTAAGTGAAACCCGGAGCCTGAGAGGCTGGTGTGCACTGGATCGGGTTTCAGGACTCGCTGCTGTTCATACCTGGGGGCAGGTTCAAGCATTTGAGGAACGTGCTTTTTAAACTTCCTACATCCGCAGTGGAAGCTGACACCTGGGAGTGGGAGTTGTTCTGTTGTCGCTCTGTATCTGTACAGATTGTATTTTGTTTTGTTTTAACCTTCGGGAAACTGGCTGAGGGGAGAATGTTGAGTTTGTTGGGAGTCTCTGTCTCCCCCCGGGCTTTCAGCCTGACTGTGGGGCAGTGGTTGTGTCTGTACAGCTCAGTGGCCAGCTCCTTCTGGACTGCCTACATTAATGTGAGTTTCCCCGAGCCCAGCAGCAATCGGACTCTCTGGCAAAAGACCGAGAGCGGGGTCTACGGCCAGGACTCGCCGCTGGAGAGTGTGCACGGGCTCGTGGGGGTCCCGCAGTCCCCCCGGCCGTACGGCTGTGAGCCCGGGGTGCCCTACCTCCGGCCCGATCCCTCGCAGCCCTGGGTGGCCCTGGTCGAGCGGGGAGACGGCTGCACCTTCGCCGAGAAGATCCTGAACGCCGCTCAGCAAGGGGCCAGCGCGGTGGTCATCTTCAACTACCCGACCCCGGCCAATGAGGTGGTACAGATGTCCCACCTGGGTAAGGAGACAGAGCCGTGTGTGTGTGTGTGTGTGTGTGTGTCCCTGTCTCCACCCATACCCTACACCGTCACCCCCCACACACACCCTCACCCCCCCCACACCCTCACCCCCCCCACACACCCTCACCCCCCCACACACACCCTCACCCCCCCCACACACCCTCACCCCCCCCACACACACCCTCACCCCCCCCACACACCCTCACCCCCCCCACACACACCCTCACCCCCCCCACACACCCTCACCCCCCCCACACACCCTCACCCCCCCCACACACCCTCACCCCCCCACACACCCTCACCCCCCCCCACACACCGTCACCCCCCCCCACACACCGTCACCCCCCCCCACACACCGTCACCCCCCCCCACACACCGTCACCCCCCCCACACACCGTCACCCCCCCCACACACCGTCACCCCCCCCACACACCGTCACCCCCCCCACACACCGTCACCCCCCCCCACACACCGTCACCCCCCCACACACCGTCACCCCCCCCACACACCGTCACCCCCCCCCACACACCGTCACCCCCCCCCACACACCGTCACCCCCCCCCACACACCGTCACCCCCCCCCACACACCGTCACCCCCCCCACACACCGTCACCCCCCCCACACACACACCGTCACCCCCCCCACACACACACCGTCACCCCCCCCACACACACACCGTCACCCCCCACACACACACCGTCACCCCCCCCACACACCGTCACCCCCCCCCCACACACCGTCACCCCCCCCACACACCGTCACCCCCCCACCATACACCGTCACCCCCCCACCATACACCGTCACCCCCCCCCACACACCGTCACCCCCCCCACACACACCGTCACCCCCCCCACACACCGTCACCCCCCCACCATACACCGTCACCCCCCCCCACACACCGTCACCCCCCCCCACACACCGTCACCCCCCCCCACACACCGTCACCCCCCCCCACACACCGTCACCCCCCCCACACACCGTCACCCCCCCCACACACCGTCACCCCCCCCACACACACTGTCACCCCCCCCCCACACACACCGTCACCCCCCCCCCACACACACCCTCAACCCCCCCCCCACACACACCCTCATCCCCCCCCCACACACGCACCCTCATCCCCCCCCACACACGCACCCTCATCCCCCCCCACACACGCACCCTCATCCCCCCCCACACACGCACCCTCAACCCCCCCACACACCGTCACCCCCCCACACACCATCACCCCCCACACACACCGTCACCCCCCACACACACACCGTCACCCCCCCCCACACACACCGTCACCCCCCCCACACACCGTCACCCCCCCCACACACCGTCACCCCCCCCACACACCGTCACCCCCCCCCACACACCGTCACCCCCCCACACACCGTCACCCCACACACACACCGTCACCCCCCCCACCATACACCGTCACCCCCCCCACACACCGTCACCCCCCCCCACACACCGTCACCCCCCCCACACACCGTCACCCCCCACACACACACACCGTCACCCCCCCCACACACCGTCACCCCCCCCCCCCCACACACCGTCACCCCCCCCCCCCACACACCGTCACCCCCCACACACACACCGTCACCCCCCCCCACACACCGTCACCCCCCCCACACACCGTCACCCCCCCCCACACACCGTCACCCCCCCCCACACACCGTCACCCCCCCCCACACACCGTCACCCCCCCCACACACCGTCACCCCCCCCACACACCGTCACCCCCCCCACACACACTGTCACCCCCCCCCCACACACACCGTCACCCCCCCCCCACACACACCCTCAACCCCCCCCCCACACACACCCTCATCCCCCCCCCACACACGCACCCTCATCCCCCCCCACACACGCACCCTCATCCCCCCCCACACACGCACCCTCATCCCCCCCCACACACGCACCCTCAACCCCCCCACACACCGTCACCCCCCCACACACCATCACCCCCCACACACACCGTCACCCCCCACACACACACCGTCACCCCCCCCCACACACACCGTCACCCCCCCCACACACCGTCACCCCCCCCACACACCGTCACCCCCCCCACACACCGTCACCCCCCCCCACACACCGTCACCCCCCCACACACCGTCACCCCACACACACACCGTCACCCCCCCCACCATACACCGTCACCCCCCCCACACACCGTCACCCCCCCCCACACACCGTCACCCCCCCCACACACCGTCACCCCCCACACACACACACCGTCACCCCCCCCACACACCGTCACCCCCCCCCCCCCACACACCGTCACCCCCCCCCCCACACACCGTCACCCCCCACACACACACCGTCACCCCCCCCCACACACCGTCACCCCCCCCCACACACCGTCACCCCCCCCCACACACCGTCACCCCCCCCACACACCGTCACCCCCCCCACCATACACCGTCACCCCCCCCACACACCCTCACCCCCCCACCACACACCCTCACCCCCCCACCACACACCGTCACCCCCCCACCACACACCGTCACCCCCCCACCACACACTGTCACCCCCCCCCCACACACACCGTCACCCCCCCCCACACACACCGTCACCCCCCCCCACACACACCGTCACCCCCCCCCACACACACCGTCACCCCCCCCACACACACCGTCACCCCCCCCACACACACCGTCACCCTCCCCCACACACACCGTCACCCCCCCCACATACACCCTCACCCCCCCCACACACACACACCCTCATCCCCCCCCCCACACAACACCCTCACCCCCCCACACACACTCACACCCTCACCCCCCCCACACACCCTTACCCCCCACACCTTCACCACCCCAAACACTCACCACCCCACAAACCAATACCCCCAACTCTCACCACCACCCAACCCTCACCCTCCCAGCAATCCAATGCTCACCAAACCATCACCCCCCCCCCCCCCACAATCCAATGCCCCCAAACCCTCAACCCCCCCCCCCCCCCCCAATCCACTCCCTAACCCTGCCCAACCAACCCTCTTTCCTCCTCAACCCCCACCAAATCCTGCCACAATCCAACCCCTGTGTGTCAGGACCTCTGTGACATAGTATTCAGGCACTGTTAGAGTTAATGTGTCAGGTCAGCACAGACATAATGGGCAGAACAGCCTGTCTTTCAGTGCTTTATCATTTTGTAGCAAATGCATTGAAATAATCTTTTGCGCAGTGCAAAAGCTCCTTGGGACTGTCAGGTGGGGCTGTATAATAAAAGTGTGAATGCAAGCACAGATCAGGCTTGCATCAGATTACCTGAAGTTACCTCATACGCTCTGATGATTGGTAGACCTGGCAATTACTAAATCATCACAGTTCTAAGGTATGAAGGCCAGTTTGCAGAAGATTTTCCCAGGGAGTTCAAATCCTTTTGTGGTCTCTCTTCTACTATTGCCATGACCACCTACAGCTTTGGCTCTCTGTGCTCCTCTCCAATTCTGATCTTTTAGAGCTTCCTAATTTTTCTTTTCTCCGTCCAAACCATGTCTTCAGACTGCTTATCTGACATCCTAGAAGACTAATGCCCCATCAACCTCTGTGTCCACTCCTGTTTTGGACTTGAGAGCTTTGGCTATTAACCCATCTCCATTTCTCAAATTTGTTTGAGCAAATACTCCAGTGAGGCACCTTGTACAGTAACAGTGCTGTATAAATGCCCCATCAACAACAAATTGCAATGAACCGAGCCACATTGATGAGGTTTGAGATGAAGTAGATGAGTTGAGCAGTGGCTGGTGTTGATGAGCTGGATTAGTTCGGTCAATCTCTGGTAGAATTAAAGACCTAAGTGCCTCTCAATTTAGCAGGGTCAGAGTTTATCCAGTGCTGCCAGTCCTTGAAAGAAGTTGTGTCTTTGCGAAATGGCAAAGTAATCAGAAGTGAGTGTGGTTTACCCAAGTTAGAATAGCATTTCGCTTCTTGGGTGATAGAGGATGCCAGTATACACAAACTTTAATCTCATAACTTCAGATTTTGAAAAGTTGTTTTTCATATTGAGACTGATCAGTTTATGATTATGCCTATACAGGGACATAATGGTTTTAGATATTTTTAATCAACCTGTTTGCAGATGTTACTGTAAACGTTTGAAGTAGGTGGGATTTGAAATGAGACCTCCTGGTTCAAAGGAAGGGACACTTGCTCGAAGCATGACAGCTGCCTTAGCATAGTGATTTTATTAATGAACTGGTCATCTGGAAGCCTAAATAGTCCTGGAGGCCTAAATAGTCCTGTGAACATATTCATATTTCACCATGGGAGTTTGGGGAATTAGATTTCAGTTTTCAGAAATAATAAAAATTAACATAACTAAGAATTGCTATGTATAGCTAAGATAATTTGTTCTGTGTGTTTGTTTGTTTGAGGGATGAATATTGGCTAGGACTCTGGTAATTAGTCCTCAGCTGCTCTTCCAAATAGTGCTTGGGGATCTTCTGGATTCTTCGAGGAGAAAGTGAGGTCTGCAGATGCTGGAGATCAAAGTTGAAACTTTATTGCTGGAACAGCACAGCAGGTCAGGCAGCATCCAGGGAACAGGAGATTTGACGTTTCGGGCACAGGCCCTTCTTCAGGAATGAGCAGAGAGTGTTCAGCAGGAGAAGATAAAAGGTAGGGAGGAGGGACTTGGAGGAGGGGCGTTGGAAATGTGATAGGTGGAAAAAGGTCAAGGTGAGGGTGATAGGTCGGAGTAGGATGGAGGCGGAGAGGTCAAGAAGAAGACTGCAGGTCAGGAAGGCGGTACCGGGCTGGAGGGATTCGGCTGAGACAAGGTGGGGGGAGGGGGGATGAAGAAACTGGTGAAGTCCAAGTTCATCCCCTGTGGTTGGAGGGTTCCCAGTCGGAAGATAAGACGCTCCTCCTCCGACCGTCGCGTTGTTGTGGTTTGGCGGTGGATGAGTCCAATGACCTGCATATCCTCGGTGGAGTGGGAGGGGGAGTTGAAATGCTGTGCTACAGGGTGGTTGGGTTGGTTCGTCCGGGTGATCTTCTGGATTCACCTGAGCAGGCAGGTAGGACATTGGGTTAACCTATCCTCCACAAAGTGGCATCTCTCAATAGCACAGCACCCCCTCACTACTGTGCTGGAGTGTCAGCCTTGCTGTGACATCAAGTCCAAACATGATCTCGTAACTCTGAGACTTGGAGGTTAGATTCTCACTTAATTTGATACACTCAAATTTGGATTTAAAATCCAACTGGTTCATTCATGTCCTTTTTAGGAATAAGTGTGCTGTCTCGGTGAATCCAGTTCCATACCAATGTGTTCAACTCTTAACAGCCTTCTGAATTGGCCTAGCAGCTACTCGGTTGTTGCCTCATCTTCTCTAAGGCAATCAGGGATCAGCAGAACTAGTAAATGTGGTTCTTGCTCAATTGTGAATGAAACAAAAGCAACAGGATTTAGTTACTCAATTTGAATCTTGTTCGATTTATTTAGAGTTTCTGCCATACCTTGGTGCCTGGGTTGTCATGCAGTTTGTGTTAACGTTCATTGTGTAGCAAGTGAATTTATTTAATTCTTAAGGTGTCTTAAACTGTGACATTTAGACTCAACTGCCCACTGTGCATTCTTACCCATACGTTTGTAAATTTGGCCTGTGTGAATTTTATGGGCCTGGATGTTTGGGATGGAAGGAAAGGAAAGGATTTTCATTTATGTAGTGCCTTTTGTAGATGTGAGTCAGCGCGTCTGTTGAAACTCCATTGCTCTGCTTTGTGTGTATATATATACATATACCATGGGATTTTCCTATACTGACAGTCCAGAGTAAGGATGCTGAGATATGTCAATCACAGCAACCTGAATTATATGTAAATTAATGGGACATGGATTCTGACATTTATCTTTCAAAGCACTATCTTATATGTATTCATATTGTGTATAAAGAGAAAGGAAGAACTTGTATCCTGTATGCTCTTGTGGCATCCCAGAATACTTTACATCCATTAAATTATTGTCACTGTTGTGAAGTGTCAAAGCAAGGTTGGATGTGGCTGTGTTTTTGTTGCATATTTTTAATCCTACTGTATCTTGCTGTCGAATAGAAATTACTATCCGAATATTCTATCCAAATTCAGTCAATATTCTATCCAAATAAGCACACAAATAAAGACTGAACTTCAATGTGCTATGCTAAGTATTTTGCAATCAGTATCTATATGATTTAGAACAATATTCAAACTTGCAATTTTCACATAACATCCCTCAAAGGCTTCATAATGTTCAGGCATTCTCTAGAATGATTTAATGGAAGAGTTCACGTTAACCTTTTTTTTGTGAAGTGATTTATGCTGTTAAATTCTGCATCATTATTCATCAATTCAGACTAGAGTTCCTTGTGACTTTATTTGCATACAATCTTTTAAACCTTCCACCCGCTTTTATATGTACATTCATTATGTCCACAGGAATATATGCAGTCTATGGTGTGGCACTTTGCTAACATATTCCAGTCATTTGCACTTTGGTGAAGGGCTCTGCCTGACTCTCTGTCCGTCATTATTTTTTCCTGATTTTAACTTGCCTTCTGCAGATCTTTGCCTTACTAAACAATTTACTGAATTAAATCAGTTCATTCAATTCTTAACCTCGTCAAATCCAATTAGACCCACTCCAAGCCTACTTTCTAATGAATCCATCTTCCTTAACTTTTCTTAACTCTTGCTGTCTGATGTATGAAGATATTACTCTACTATTAATGTTAATAAGTCATTGACTATAGCTTCTGGTGATGAGCAGAAGCGTTTAGTAGAATCATAGAAATGTACAGCATGGAAACAGACCCTTCGATCCAACCTGTCCATGCCGACCAGATATCCCAACCCAATCTAGTCCCACCTGCTAGCACCCGGCCCATATCCCTCCAAACCCTTCCTATTCATATACCCATCCAAATGCCTCTTAAATGTTGCAATTATACCAGCCTCCACCACATCCTCTGGCAACTCATTCCATACACGTACCACCCTCTGTGAAAAAGTTGCCTCTTAGGTCTCTTTTATATCTTTCTCCTCTCACCCTAAACATATGCCCTCCAGTTCTGGACTCCCTGACCCCAGGGAAAATACCTTGTCTATTTATCCTATCCATGCCCCTCATGATTTTGTAAACCTCTATAAGGTCACCCCTTGGCCTCCACTCCAGGGAAAACAGCCCCAACCTGTTCAGCCTCTCCCTATAGCTCAAATCCTCCAACCCTGGCAACATCCTTGTAAATCTTTTCTGAACCCTTTCAAGTTTCACAACCTCTTTCTGATAGAAAAGAGACCAGAATTGCATGCAATATTCCAACAGTGGCCTAACCAATGTCCTGTATAGCCGCAACATAACTTCCCAACGCCTGCACTCAATACTCTGACCAATAAAGGAAAACATACCAAACGTCGCCTTCACTATCCCATCTACCTGCGACTCCACTTTCAAGGAGCTATGAACCTGCACTCCAAGGTCTCTTTGTTCAGCAACACTCCCTCGGACCTTACCATTAAGTGTATAAGTCCTGCTAAGATTTGCTTTCCCAAAATGCAGCACCTTGCATTTATCTGAATTAAACTCCATCTGCCACTTCTCAGCCCATTGGCCCATCTGGTCCAGATCCTGTTGTAATCTGAGGTAACCCTCTTTGCTGTCCACTACACCTCCACCTCCAATTTTGGTGTCATCTGCAAACTTACTAACTGTACCTCTTATGCTCACATCCAAATCATTTATGTAAATGACAAAAAGTAGAGGACCCAGCACTGATCCTTGTGGCACTCCACGAGTCATAGGCCTCCAGTCTGAAAAACAACCCTCCACCACCACCCTCTGTCTTCTACCTTTGAGCCAGTTCTGTATCCAAATGGCTACTTCTCCTGTATTCCATGAGATCTAACCTTGCTAATCAGTCTCCCATGGGGAACCTTGTTGAACGCCTTACTGAAGTCCATATAGATCACATCTACTGCTCTGCCCTCATCAATCTTCTTTGTTACTTCTTCAAAAAACTCAATCAAGTTTGTGAGACATGATTTCCCACGCACAAAGCCAGTCCTTGCCTTTCCAAATACATGTACATCCTGTCCTTCGGGATTCCCTCCAACAGCTTGCCCACCACCGAGGTCAGGCTCACCAGTCTATAGTTCCCTGACTTGTCTTTACTGCCCTTCTTAAACAGTGGCACCACGTTTGCCAACCTCCAGTCTTCCGGCACCTCACCTGTGACTATCGATGATATGAATATCTCAGCAGTTTCTTTGATTATTGCAGGCTATCATTTCAGGTGACAACAGAAAATCTTGGTTTTGTCTCAGTCGAAAGTATAAAATCTTTTCTCCTTTTGAAAATCTTGTCATTTGTAATATGAGCATCTTTGGCAATTTCATTAATGTTGTTTGAATCAGCATTTAAAAGTCTAAGGGAAATAATTCCAATCTTTTCGATTAGTTTTGCAATATAACTGCGCATATGATACTGCATACCACAAACCCACATTACACACATTTCTCAGCTCGATATAGCCCTTTAGTATGGCAATGTTTTTATTTGTTGACCAACTGTTAATTACTGACTAATGCATTTTATATCAGCATTATCTTTTTTTATTTACTTGTTTTACTGTCATAAAATTGTCAGGAAGGGTTCTCCGATCCAGATTTTCGTATCTTTCTTGAAGTGATCAATCTCCGGACACACATCCACATTTATTAAACTAATGTGAGCTGAGTCTTTGAGGAGAATGTATATATTCACATCCTTTCAAAAGTAATAAGTAATAACAAGAGTGTTAGTTCCAGAATTATAGTAAATACACTGATTTTAAAGTGGACCTAGCTTTCTGTACAAATGTTTTCATGTTTGCTACAACCTATAACTATCCAATAGTTCAATTTTGATGATTTGATTCTGTTTAGTCTGCATATCAACCGAGTGATAAAACATCAATGGCCTCTGAAGGGTAATTTATACCCTAGTACGTAATTGAGGAAAGCTTGAAAACAAGGGCAAAAAGTCATTGGTTGAGTAAATTTAATATAGTCATCAAACTCTTCAGCAAAGCAACTTTTCCAGAAGCTGTAGAATTGTAGTAATCAGTACTCCAAGAGTTTGACATTTTCGGGATCCTTGGACTTTGGTATGTTCCTCAATGATTGGAAGTTAGCGTGTACTTCAATTAAGGAAAGGAGGGAAAGAAAAATCAATATACTGTTGGCCAATTAGCCTAATGTATATTGTGGGAAGAATAGTAGATTCCATTATTAGGGTTCTGAAACAAGATGCATACTGTAGGTGATCATTATGTCATGGAGGAAATTAGTATGCATCTATAAAAAAGAATCCTGTTTTGACACTCCTTGAAGTTTTATATAACTAGGGTAGATAAGGGGGAAACCAATGAATGTAGCATAACTGGATTTTCAAAGAGTGTTGTGATAAAGTGCCAAGCAAGGTCATTAAAAAGAATTAGTGCATTGGGTTGAGGTTGAAATATTAACATGGATTGAGGATTGGCTATATAACAATATAGGAATAAACATGTCTTAAATTTGATGCACTGAAATTGACTGTGTATTACAAGGATTAGTGCTTGTGACTCATCTAATTTAAAATTTATGTCAATGCATTCAATGAGGAGACTGAGTGTAGTATGTTAAAGTTTGATGATGCATAGTTGGGAAAGTAAAGCTTACAGATGAAGCAAAGAGATTGCAACAGGATTTGGGCAGCTTTGGTAAATAAGCAAGAATGTGACAATGTAATCTGGAAAAACCTAAAATTTTCTTCTTTAGTTATACAGCAGACATTTTGTTTACTTAAAGTGATTGAGAAATAACCTGAATGATATGTTATTCACAATTACGAAGCAATGGAAGTCTAAGAGTTTTTAAAAAAAAAAAACTCCTATCGTCTTAGTGAGAATAATCCTGGAATATAGTATACAGTTTGGTCTCTGAATTTAAAGAATACATATCCCTTGGCAAGAGTGTAATTCAGGTTCACTAAAGTGTGAGCATTAATCCAAATTAAGAGATTGAACAGATTGGAACAATATTACCTGAATATTAGAAAATGAAAGGTGACTTCAATGAAGCTTATAAACTTCTTATGAGATATTATTGTGTCAATGTCGTCAGATCCAGAACTAAGTATCAGAGTCTGAGAATAAGAAGTTAGCCATTTTAGAATGAACATGAGAAATTTCTTCAGTCAAATAGTTATGAGCCTCTGGTATGCTCTACTAGAGGGATGTGGATGCTTAGCTTTTTGGTGTATTTAAGACAGAAGTTGACAGTTTCCTGAATCTTAAGATATTCAAGAGATATGAGCGAATACAGGGAGATGTTACTGAAGTGGAAGATCAGCCATGGCCTTGTTAAACGATGGAACAAGTTCAAGTGGCTGGATAGACATTTCCTGCTCCCAATTCTTGAGGTCTGTGGGATGTCGTTTTATAACTGAAGCTGACTTTGCTTTTAAAATAACTTGTTTTTTGATGTCATGAGGGGAAAAGAAAACGCTAGTAATATCTTACAGCATCCACTTCTTGACCATTTTGACATGTTCCCCAGCCCCAGATTATTGAAGTTAAAAATCTCACAACACCAGGTTATAGTCGAGCAGGTTTGATTGGAAGTACTAGCTTTCGGAGCGCTGCTCCTTCATCAGGTGATTGTGACGTACACAATTGTAAGACACAGAATTTATAGCAAAAGTGATGTAACTGAAATTACACATACGTTTAAGTCTCTCATCTGTTAGAATGACCATGTTAGTTTCACTTTTTTTTCATATGTAAATCACAAAACTTTTTTTTACATATGAAAGAAGTGAAATTAACATGGTCATTCTGACCGATGAGAGACTTAACAGACAATCAAGGTATTTTTCAATGTATAATTTCAGTTGCATCACACTGTAAACTTTTGCTATAAATTCTCTGTCTTACAAATGTGTACTCCACAACCACCTGATGAAGGAGCAATGCTCTGAAAACTAGTGCTTCCAATTAAACCTGTTTGACTATAACCTGGTGTTGTGATTTTTTTTTTTAACTTTGTACACCCCAGTCCAACACCGGCATTTCCAAATCAGATTATTAAATTGAGTATCGTTGGCAAGGCTAGCTTTTATTGCCCATCCCTAAATGGTGATTGCTATCACTCTTGGTGTGTTCAGATATGATGGAAAAGGCTTCTTGGACATATTTCAAGAGCACAAATGACCCCCAGAAAAGCATAAAACATCTATTTAAAAAATTATTGCATTTTTCGGTGTATTTTTATAGGTAGTAACACACTGGCACCAAGCGAACTTAATTTTCTCCCAGTGTGAATTGGCAAGACAAATGTAAAGCAGCTGTGTTCCACAGCTTGATTATTGCTCAGGCAACAAACAGGTACTTTCCATAACTATTCTTAAAATACAACTTGAACCTACTGGCAAAATACTGTTTTATATTGCAGTGGAGAGTTGGATTTTCATTGTTCAGAATGTTCTTGCCCGTGGGAAAATTTGGAGAACAGTGTCAGGGATTCAGAAATATAAAAGATGGCCTTAAAATTAAACTATTCAGTTTATTTGATCTGCATTCAAGGGCGAGCTGACATCATATTTCAAAGCTAAGAATCCAACTTGGCTTGGGTAGTTGACTTCTGAATGCATGATAGAAAAGTGGCTAGATTAATAGCTGGGCTGTTTTGACATGTTACACTCCCAGTTGATTGCAGTCTAATCTGTCCGGTATTATGGAGTGAAACTGTTTGAAAGACCATGTGTTTTCTTTTGGTTTTAATGTTTGGCAACTGTTGTGGTCAGCCACTGAACCTAAGGCTGCCAGTGTCCTTTTTTTATAAAGGAAAAGAAAACAGCATGTTAACAGCAGTCCACCGTTCTGATGCTGCAAAGATCTGGGCAATATCCAGGCTATGGCTGAAAATTGGCAAATAATATTCACACCACACAAATATCAGGCAATGACCATCTCCAGTAAGCGACAACCTAACCACCACCCCATGACAAAAACTGGTATTGTCATCACTAAATCCCCAACCCCCCACATCCGAAACCGGATGACCAGAAACCGAACTGGACTAGCCGTGTAAATACAATTGCTACAAATGCAGATCAGAGGCTAGGAATACTGCAGTGAGTAACTTGCTTCCTGACTCCTCAAAGCCAGTCCACCATCTACACCGTTCCTTCGGTGTTGCAGGGTCAGAAATCTGGAATTACCTTCCCAAGGGCGTTGTGGGTCCATGCAAGTGGACTGTGGCAGTTCAAGAAGGCATGATGTGGAATGCAGGTGTTGGACTGGGGTGGACCAAGTTAACCAGGTCAAAGTCCAACAGGTTTTTTTTTTGCAAGTACTACTAACTTTCGGAGCACTGGTCCTTCGTAACGTAGCTGGAGCTGCGCTCCAAAAGCTAGTACCTGCAAAATAAACCTGTTGGACTTTAACCTGGTGTTGTGAAATTTTTAACACACTTCAAGAAGGCAGTTCACCACCACTTTCTTAAGGGTAACTGGGGATGAGTAATAAATGCTGGCCCAGCCAGTGACACCTACATCTTCTGCCTTGGAACACTTCAACCCCAGGGCATCAATGTGGACTTCACCAGTTTCCTTATTTCCCCTCCCCCCACCTTACCTCAATTCCAACCTTGTGCTCAGCACTGTCCTCATGATTTGTCCTACCTGCCAATCTCCCTTCCCACCGCTCCACCCTCCCCTCTGACCTATCACCTCCATCCCCACCCCATTCACCTATTGTACTCTTTGCTACCATCTCCCCATCCCACCCACTCCATTTATCTCTCCACCCTGGAGGCTCCCTGCCTCTATCCCTGATGAAGGGCTTTTGCCCGAAACATCGATTTTCTTGCTTCTCAGATGCTGCCTGACTTGCTGTGCTTTTCCAGCACCACTCTGATCGAAACACTTACATTTCATGTCTCATGAGCGAATTAATAAATGTCACTTAATGCTAGTAAAGTAGCATTCCTATCTAGTACTTTAACTTTTTACTTCTGTTTATTCTTTCCAACATTTCCTTTAGATTGTTGAAGCAGCGTTTGTTCAGCCTGAAATGGCCTGAATTTTAATTTTGATAGCTTAGAGATTTCTACCAAGTTTCTCACTATAGTAAACTAAACAAAAAGCTGCCCTTCAACTAAGAACTTCTCTTCTGAACTCAAACTACAAGTGGCCCTGACCTTTGTTTCTGTATCATAAAAACTCAACAATGTAAATGTTTGGTAGTGAACTTCCTGAGTAGCTAATTAAATAACTTATTTTGAGTCACATGCTTTCTTAGACATGTTGTCTTCAGTTTGCTGCTCAAAATGAATTTCAAACCTTTTTCATTTTAAGAAAAAGTCACCTTCGCAGATATGGAACCTAAAATCTATCTCTCCTCCACCTTTGAATCCAAGTTCCCAAAGGTAAGAGAGAGAAAGTGAGAGCTGCAGATGCTGGAGATCAGAGTCGAAAGTGTGGTGCTGGAAAAGCACAGCAGGTCAGGCAGCATCTGAGGAGCAGGAGAATCGCCGTTTCGGGCATAAGCCCTTCATCCTGATCCATATCCTTCTATTCATGGATTCGTCCAGGTGCTACTTGACTGCTGCTATTGTATCTGCTTCCACCACCAGCTCTGGCAGCACGTTCCAGGCACTCTCCACCCTTTGCGTGAAAAATGTGCCTCACATCCCCCACCCTGAAAACCCAGCACCTCAAACCTATGTCCGCTAGTAATTGACGCCTGGGAAAATGCCTTATACTTGCCAGTCTATCCATGCCATTCACAATCTTAAAATCTTCCATCCAGGTCACCCCTGCATTCTATCCTCAACCTCCTGCATTCCAGTGAAAACAAACCCAGTCTATCCAACCTTTCTTCATAGCTAAAGTCCCCCCTTACCAGGACACATCCTGGTAAACCCTTTCTGTACCTCCTCCAAAGCATCCAATCCTTCTGGTAGTGTGGTGACCAGAACTGTATGCAATATTCTAAGTGTTGCCTAACTAAAGTTCTATAAAACTGCACCATAACTTGTCTAACTTTATACTCAATGCCCCTTCCAACAAAGGCATTTCCTGCACGCCCTGATCCCTCTGCATATCAATACTCCTAAGAGTACTGCCATTCACTGTATAATTTCCACCTGTACTTTATCTTCTGAAATGCATTACTTCACATTTATCCAGATTAGACTGCATCTGTCATTTTCCTGCCCTTGCTTCCATCTGGTCTATATCCTCTGACAATACTCCTCACCATCCACAACTCTACAGTCTTTGTATTGTCTGCAAATTTACTAATTAGACCAGTTGTGTTTTTCTCGAGATCACTTATGTAGATACTCCTTTGTATCCTTTTAATTTTGCCTCCTCCTGTATGTCTATCTGTCCTATGTTTTTACCATCCCTTGATTCCTTGAACATTGTACCAGAATATTAGCTGTAGTATTGAAACAGTTCCTTAAAAATTGGTCAGAGCGTTGATTATAGAAGTTGGGAGGTTATGTTGCGACTGTACAGGGTGTTGCTTAGGCTACTTTTGGTGTCTTCCCTGCAATTCTGGGCTCCCCACTATAGGAAGGATGTTGTGAAACTTGAAAGGGTTCAGAAAAGATTTACAAGAATGTTGCCAGGGTTGGAGGATTTGAGCTACAGGGGGAGGTTGAATAAGCTGGGGCTGTTTTTCCCTGGAGCATTGGATGCTGAGGGGTGACCTTTATAGAGGTTTGTAAAATCATGACGGGCATGGATAGGGTAAATAGGCAAAGTGTTTTCCCTGGGGTTGGGAAGTGCAGAACTTAGAGGGCATAGGTTTAGGGTGAGAGGGAAAGATATAAAAGAGACCTAAGGGGCAACATTTTCACACCGAGGGTGTGTGGAATGAGCTGCCAGAGGAAGTGTTGGAGGCTGGTACAATTATAACATTTTAAAGGCATCTGGATGGGTATATGAATAGGAAGGATTTAGCGGGGTATGGGCCAAATGTTGGCAAATGGAACTAGATTAGCTTAGGATATCTGGTCGGCATGGACTACTTGGACCGAAGGGTTTCTGTGCTCTACAGCCGTATGACTCTGACTTTAATTTGTACATTACAATGGTTCTTTCCAGGACTTGATGGGTACTTTAAATCAAGTGATGAATATTATGAGGGCAAATAAAAAAGATATTTTAAACTCTGCACTAAAAATTTTCTAAATTGAGGCCTCATTCCCCTGGAATTGGTCATTCCAATTTCCATTCAAAACATTTCCTTTTTATTGTTATAAGAGAAGGTCCAATTGAATTGATGCACACAATCTATTTAATGGACTTTAGCATGGATAATGTAAAGTATTATGTTAATGCTCTTCTCTAACCTAAGGTTGTTCAGTATATGCGAGATCATTGCTGAATTTTTAATGAGACCTTCAAACATTTGTAACTTGACTCGTTTTAGTGCTGGTGAAGAAATGGTGGTTGCTGAAAATGTGTTGCTGGAAAAGTGCAGCAGGTCAGGCAGCATCCAAGGAACAGGAGAATCGACATTTCGGGCATAAGCCCTTCTTCAGGAATGAGGAAAGTATGTCCAGCAGGCTAAGATAAAAGGTAGGGAGGAGGGACTTGGGGGAGGGGTGTTGGAAATGCGATAGGTGGAAGGAGGTTAAGGTGAGGGTGATAGGCTGGAGAGGGGGTGGGGGCGGAGAGGTCAGGAAGAAGATTGCAGGTTAGGAAGGCGGTGCTGAGTTTGAGGGATTTGACTGAGACAAGGTGGGGTGAGGGGAAATGAGGAAACTGGAGAAATCTGAGTTCATCCCTTGTGGTTGGAGGGTTCCCAGGCAGAAGATGAGGCGCTCTTCCTCCAACCGTCGTGTTGCCATGGTCTGGCGATGGAGGAGTCCAAGGACCTGCATGTCCTTGGTGGAGTGGGAGGGGGAGTTAAAGTGTTGGGCTACGGGGTGGTTGGGTTGGTTGGTCCGGTTGTCCCACCACAAATTCACCTGCACCTCCACACACATCATCTATTGCATCCGCTGCATCCGATGTGGCCTCCTCTATATTGGGGAGATAGGCCACCTACTTGCGGAACATCTTCCCAATATAGAGGAGGCCACATCGGGTGCAGTGGATGCAATAGATGATGTGTGTGGAGGTGCAGGTGAATTTGTGGTGGGACACCCGGACCAACCAATCCAACCACCCCGTAGCCCAACACTTTAACTCCCCTTCCCACTCCACCAAGGACATGCAGGTCCTTGGACTCCTCCATCGCCAGACCATGGCAACACAACGGTTGGAGGAAGAGCGCCTCATCTTCTGCCTGGGAACCCTCCAACCACAAGGGATGAACTCAGATTTCTCCAGTTTC
Source organism: Chiloscyllium plagiosum (assembly GCF_037043375.1). Lineage (NCBI taxonomy): Eukaryota > Metazoa > Chordata > Chondrichthyes > Orectolobiformes > Hemiscylliidae > Chiloscyllium > Chiloscyllium plagiosum. Next base: position 15,845,497 of record NW_028270149.1, read on the forward strand.
CTCATTTCCCCTCCCCCCACCTTGTCTCAGTCAAATCCCTCGAACTCAGCACCGCCTTCCTAACCTGCAATCTTCTTCCTGACCTCTCCGCCCCACCCCACTCCGGCCTATCACCCTCACCTTGACCTCCCTCCACCTATCGGATTTCCAACACCCCTCCTCCCTACCTTTTATCTTAGCCTGCTGGACACATTTTCCTCATTCCTGAAGAAGGGCTTATGCCCGAAACATCGATTCTCCTGTTCCTTGGATGCTGCCTGACCTGCTGCGCTTTTCCAGCAACACATTTTTCAGCTCTGATCTCCAGCATCTGCAGCCCTCATTTTCTCCTCGAAGAAATGGTGGTTGCCTGGATTATGGTTTGCAATCCTGATATGGAGAGGATTATATTCAGTTGTGTCCATTTCCTCAGCGGACTGCTGGATTGACAAATCGGACTGGACTTCATACCCTGTTCCCTAATGTACAATTATTTTCCACAGGTCCCATTCATGTTGACATGATAATCTACTCTCTTTATAGGCTCGTAGCTTTAAAACTAAATGGTATAACGCGGTATCCAAAGTTTTAGAGATTTATGGATGTGGTACTCCCAGAGAATGGAAACATAGAAAATGCACCATAATCATTCAATTTTGCTGCATAAACTTTATTTCTGCTAATATGAATTACAAACAAGATGAGCAACACAAATGTTCTGTAATTATTGTCTATCTTTTCATTTCCTCTTGTTCTCGTCTGACCTCCATGATAAAGCTCCAGTCTAAAAAGAATTGAATTAATTTTGCACCTTTCACAATGGCCAGCTGTCTGGAAACATTTTACAGCTGGTGGAGAATGGTTTGAGTGTAGCCACTGTTGTAATGCAGGGAATTGAATTGAACCTGGCTTTGAAATAAGCTTCTGCAATAAACTTTCCATTGTATAATCTGTGAAAGCCCACACTTGTGAAATAGCAGGAAACAGGCGATAGCAAGGCCGACTACATGATGAAATTTTGTTCTGCAGCCTATTGTTCCCGTTTTCCTTTACCACCTTCTATAGCTATTGATCTGGTGGAGAGAAATTGGTCTTCAATCTGAAATTTTGGGCGGCACGGTGGCACAGTGGTTAGCACTGCTGCCTCACAGCGCCAGAGACCCGGGTTCAATTCCCGACTCAGGCAACTGACTGTGTGGAGTTTGCACATTCTCCCCGTGTCTGTGTGGGTTTCCTCCGGGTGCTCCGGTTTCCTCCCACCATCCAAAGATGTGCAGGTCAGGTGAATTGGCCATGCTAAATTGCCCGTAGTGTTAGGTAAAGGGGTAAATATAGGGGTATGGGTGGGTTGTGATTCGGCGGGTCAGGGTGGACTTGTTGGGCCGAAGGGCCTGTTTCCACACTGTAAGTAATCTAATCTAATCTAATCTAAATTAGGGCAAATAATGGCTTTGCATGTTGGTTTTCTGATGGTGGTAAAGTCCTCAGTTAAAGTTGAAAGCCTCTCTTCAAACCATTTAGAAATTTAATGATTGGTTGGAGAGAAATTCTGAGGATCAAAAAACATGTAAATACTGTAAACTCTCAGGTTAAGCAGCACCTGTGGTGAAAACAGACACTCCAGTCCTTTTAGGTTATAGTGCACGTTTTATTCCACTTAAAACGAAGGGATCTAAAATGTTAAGCTCGCTGTTGTGACCGCAGATGCTGTCTGACTGTTGAGTATTTTCAGCATTTTGCTTCATTGTTTCTGTATTATCTCTAAACTTGAGTTTTTCCACTGATCAGGTCTAATGCCTGATTTGAAAACTCTCCTGGCAAACATTCCCTCCCTTTGCATCCTTTGTAAAACCAAGTTGTACCAAAATCCTGCAACCTGTCCCCGAACCAACACCAAGTCCTGTTCCCCTGTCACTCCCGATCCACTGAATAATAATAGCTCCTCCTCCAGCAATGCCTCAGTTTTTGACATTACAATGTCAACCTCTTCAGCTCAGCCCTTTTCTTCCTTTCTTTCTCTAAGCAAGTCCTAAAACAGTAACAACTTGGATTTATGTTGTGGCTTTACTGCAGTAAAATATCACGAGGTGATCCACAGAAATGTTGTCAAACAAAACACGATACTTGCCAACGTAAAGTATTCAGACAAGTGACCAAAACCCTGGCGAGACGTACTTTTACAGGAAGCATCTTGAAGGAGGAAAGAGGAAGTTTCTCTGAGGAATTTGCAGTGGGCCTTGACAACTCAGAGCATGAGTCAGTGTGGTGCTGGAAAAGAGCAACAGGTCAGGCAGCATCTGAGGAGCTGGACAATCGACGTTTCGGCTCAGGAATATGCTTATGCTTGAAATGTCGCTTCTTCTCCTCAGATGCTGCCTGACTGGCTGTCCTTTTCCCGCAACGCACTTTTTGACTCTGACCTCCAGCATCTGTAGTCCTCACTTTCTCCTAGTTAGGAGCATGGCCAACTGTGATCATGCAAATTAAGATCAGGATGCTGTGGAGAGCTGATTTGGACGAGGACTTACCAAGGTCTCCTGAGAGTGGTTGGGCCGAAAGAACTGACAAAGGTGGAGAGGAATGAGGCTCATATATGGATTTGAAAAAAAATGAACCTTTCAAAAATTGAGGCACTGTTTAACCGGGTGTCTGTGTTGCTCAATAAGAACCAGGAGCAAGTGTGTTTACAGGATTTGGAAAGAGTTACGATGCTGGTCACAGGGACTTGAATGACCTTTCAGTTTCTCAAGGATAGATTTGTGCAATGCTGGCTGGTCCTGAATGAGTGTGTCAGCAGCCACTAAACTGTGGCAGGGACAAAGGCAAGCGATAATGTAACGAGACAGTCTTGGTGAAGGCACAGGCATGTGGTTAGAAGCTCATTTCAAGGTCAAACATAACACACTGGTGTTTTCAGGCATTTTCCAGGCAGAAGGATAGCATCCGAGGTTGCATCCTTATGAATGCAATTTGTGGTGAAGATTGAAAACGAAGGTCTTGCTGATCTCAAAAGTTTAGTTGATGAAGTTTCTGCTCATCCACTTGTGAATGTTGGGCAAACAGTGTGAGAAATCAAAAAGAAAGGACTTGAGGAGAGAATGTGTCATTAGTATATGTAGAAATTGGCACTATTTTTGATGGCGGTTAGTTTAGAAATAGGAAGTGGCGAAGGAATATCAGGGCAATGTTGTGAGAGCAGGAAGAGAAGCAGGAAGAGATATGAAATAACTTAACAGAGGCTGGTATCCCGCCACCAAGTTACCCTTTATTTAAAATCAGAGAGTCTTTGACACTGATCCAGTTCCCTCAGAGCCAGTTCTCAGAACAGAACCTCTGACACTCCTGTTTTTTAAATTTTTTTTTTACAGAACCTCTGATACCTCTGTTTATATCTGTCAGCCAGGGCTCCCTGATTGGACCAGGTTAACCTTGTTACAATCTCGATAGAATGGACCAGAATAGAACTGGGCAAAAGCGCTGAAAGAGAACGGTGTGCTCAACCAGTCTCAAAGTCACGAAATGACTTAGAGTCATAGAGATGTACAGCATGGAAACAGACCCTACAGTCTAACTCATCCATGCCAACCAGATATCCCAACCTAATTTAGTCCCATTTGCCAGCAATTGGCCATATCCCTCTAAATCCTTCCTATTCATATACCCATCCAGATGCCTCTTAAATGTTGCAATTGTATCAGCCTCCACCACCTCCTCTGGAAGCTCATTCCATACACATACTATCCTCTGTGTGAAAAGGTTGCCCCTCAGGTCCCTTTTAAATCTTTCCCCTCTCACCCTAAACCTATGCCATCTAGTCCTGGACTCCCTTACCCCAGGGAAAAGACTTTGTCTATTTACCCTATCCATGCCCCTCATTATTTTATAACGCTCTATAAGGTCACCCCTCGGCCTCAGACACTCCAAAGAAAACCGTCCCAGCCTTTTCAACCTCTCCCTATAGCTTAAATCCTCCAACCCATGCAACATACTTGTAAGTCTTTTCTGAACCCTTTCAAGTTTCACAATATCATTCCGATTGGAAGGAGACCAGAATTGCACACAATATTCCAAAAGTAGCTAACCAGTGTCCTGTACAGCCGCAACATGACCTCCCAACTTCTGTGCTCAATATTCTGACCAATAAAGGAAAGCATGCAATACACCTTCTTCACTATCCTATCTAACTGCAACTGTACTTTCAAAGAGCTGTGAACCTGCACTCCAAGGTCTCTTTGTTCAGTAACACTCCCTTGGACCTTACCATTAAGTGTATAAGTCCTGCTTTGATTTGCTTTCCCAAAATGCAGCACCTCGCATTTATCTGAATTAAACTCCATCTGCCACTTCTCAGCCCATTGCCCATCTGATCAAGATCCCGTTGTAATCTGAGGTAACCTTGTTCGCTGTCCACTACACCTCTAATTTTGGTGTCATAGAACATAGAAAAGTACAGCACAGAACAGGCCCTTTGGCCCACGATGTTGTGCTGAGGATTAATCCAAATGTAAAGTAAAATAACAACCTATGCACCCCTCAATTCACTGCTATCCATGTGCATGTCCAGCAGTTGCGTAACTGTCCCTAATGACTCTGCTTCCACCACCACCGCTGGCAACGCATTCCATGCATTCACAACTCTCTGCGTATCATCTGCAAACTATACCTTCTATGTTCACCTCCAAATAATTTATATAGATGATGAACAGCAGTGGACCCAGCACCAATCCTTGTGGCACTCCACTGGTCACTTGGAGAGCCGTTTCACTGCATCGGGGCTCCTGGATTGGAGGTGCTGTGTAGATTGCAGCTATTGAAGGGCAAGTGAGGATATTTGCAGGATTGCTGATCCAAGCTCTTTAAGGCCTTTTCATCTGGAGGCCAGTGCCAGTTGTTTCCAGCATTTGTGTCGTTAAAATTGCTGTTGATTTGAGCAGAAAGACAGATTTTGTAAACCCAGTTTTACTTGCTATACAAGTCTGCTGCCAATCAACAGAAACTAGATTTAACAATGTAAACAGCCAGCAACCTGCTTCTCAATAAACTTTACACTTAGCAAGTGCTGAATAGAAAAGTAGTTTAATTACACAAGGCAGTTTGGCTCGTAACCCTTTTTTAATGGGTAATCTGAATGAGGTGATTTAAGATTTCGAAGGTTAGACATGGAGACGCTGGCCGAATTGATAACAAGAGGATATACAGTAATTATAAAACGACGACACCCTGGCCAGGTAATTGAAGCCAAGAAGCACTTTTCCACACACACAGTAGTGGAAGTATGCTGTGTAGGTGCTGGATGAATTGAAATATTCAGGAGTGTGATTGATTAGATTTTCCACTTGGACCCTGCAGCCTTCTGAAGTCCAGCTCGAGTTCAACAACGTTCGGGCTTGAGCTCTCCCATGTCCTTACCCCAACCCGCGCACACCAGGCCTTGTTAACACACAGTCTGCTATTACACACAACCCATTGTTAGCCGCGAACAGTCTCCATTACCAGCTATTCACCCTCCCAGCCAGATCGTTATCCACTCCTTTGTCCAACTGTTCTTCTCTCTCTTTGGACTCTCTCCCCATCTATCATTTACTCCTTAGTCCCTCCCCCCATTCTATCCTCTGCATGTAAACTGACATTCTCAAAGCTACCATCCGTTCTGAGGAAAGGTCACTTGGTCTGAAATGTTAACTCTGATATATCTCCACAGATGCTCCAGACATGCTGAGCTTTTCCAACAGTTTCTGTTTTTGGATCGATAGATTTGGGTTGGGCACAGGCATGAAGTGGGGGGGTTAAGATACAGATTTTCCAATGGAATGGTAGAATAAATGTTTGGGATGGAATACCCTTCATTTGTTTATAAATTGTTGAGATTATCTGAGCAGTAACCCAAGAAGTGAAGAAGGACGAGGGTGAGGAAAGGGAACTTAATTCAAACCCATATATTCAGGAAACAAGCCAGTGAGGTTGACAAACTCATTGTTTCATTCCTCTTGGTTGTATATAATGGGTACATGGTGTAGTTAGGCTCAGGAAATGGCAAGCTAAACGCAATTTGGATAATTTCCATACTGAATGATTGAGGCCATTGAAGCGTTTAAAATGTAAATGGACAGATTTCTAATACTCCAGCGCAGAGTCACTACAGACTTGAGGAGAAGCAGGAGAATGCGAAAGCAGGCTCGTTCTGAACACTACGTTGTTTTTGAGAGAATAAAGTAGAGCTCTTGTTCTGAACTCCAGCTCTATGTAAAAATGTTGTATTAAAATCCACATCAGTTTCAGATGGGCAGAATACGGCACTTCCCATCAGTGGGGAATGTTACATTTGCATTTTTTTTCCTGGCTAAAGTTAGGACTTGTGTCGTCAGAGCTGATTTAAATAAGCTTTGAAAGGCAATCATGCTAACATATTGCCATTTTTTGCACAGCAAGATCCCATACCTGATAATGACCAGTTTATTCTTGACAGAGGCCTGTTGCCTCCGGCACTGCAAATCATTCCTAATCCCCACCCCCAACCATTGCTGTTCACACATGGGTATGGGACCTTTTGCACTGAGACAAGGAGGTGTGGGCTTAGGATCTGATTCCTGCTGATGTTATTACTGCATAACTTCGATGTCAGCCTGAAATCTGGCTCAATAGATTTCTTTTTAATTGTAATTAGTTTTGTTTCTGCTGAAATACAAACATGCAGCTGTGTAGACTTAATTTTAGCAGTAAACCAGAATATTATGCAAAATAATTAAAGAATAAGGCCTACTCCTTTATATATAATACAAGTTGAAACTTATCAAAGCACCCTGTAAAATGCAATGCCATTAATCCCAACAGCAGTCCTTTACAGTGCTCACATCACTCTTTAGGCTTTAACTCAGCAGATGCTTCAATTCCACGTCCTGAGACACTGATCATTTCTTTCCAACAGGTTTATTTGGAACCCACTGTTTTTCGGACAGCTGCTCCATCATCAGGCGGTCACCTGATGAAGGAGCGGTGCTCTGAAAGCTAGTGCTTCCAAATAAACCTGTTGGACTATAACCTGGTGTTGTGTGATTTTTAACTTTTGCACACCCCAGTCCAACACTGGCACCTCCAAATTATAATTTTCTTAAGTCTTCGTACAACTGAACCGTGACTTTCTGAGATAGATAAACCAAAGGACTGTCAGGTGCTGGAGATCTGAAACAAAAGCAGAACTTATTGGAGAAACTCAGCAGAACTGGCAACTTCCGTGGAGGGAGAAAGCAGAGTGCATTCAAGAAACCCCATCAGTCCTCTAGGGCAGAGAATTCCAAAGATTTCTAAGCCTTTCGATTGAAGAAATTTCTCACCATTTTAACCTTAATTGACCGAGCCCCTGTGCTGAAACAGTGGCCCTTTGTTCTAGATTCCTCAGCCAGGAGAAAAAATGTTCCTGTGTCTACCTTGTCCAGACCCTTCATAATCTTATGTTTCAATGAGCTCAACTTCATTCTTCTAAACTCCAAAGAATAAAGGCCCAATTTACTCAGGCTTTCATCATAGGAAGACATTCCCCGAGGTACCAATCAGCGATATTACTGCCTCTGGTAAAAGGATTTCCTCATTTTTAAGAAGGAGACCAAAAATCTGCACAGCACTCCAATGGTGGGCTCCCCAAAGTTTGTTGACATTGTGGCAAGATGTCTCTATACTTGTACTCTGTTGAAAGCAAAAACTGAAGGTCACATTGGGTCAGCCAGCATCCATAGAGAGAAAGCAAGCTAACTGTTACTCTGCTTTTCTCCCCATGGATGGTGCCTGTCCTGCTGTGTTCTCCAACATTTGTTGTTTTCAGTCCAGATTCCAACAGCTGCAGTAATTTGCTTCCATTATGTATTCTATTGCTCTGGCAATAAAGGCCAACGTGCTATTTGCTTTCTTAACTGCTCGCTGTACCCAGGCATTAACTTCTTGCCTTCTGTAAGTATGCCCAAGTCACTTCACATTGACAGGAGCAAGTTTCCCGACTTTGAAAAATATTTTGCTTTTCTATTCCTCCCTCTGAGATGAATGACCTGATATTTCCTCAAGTTATACTCTGACTGCCTCCATACTCTCTCTTTACTTCATTCTGCTTTGCTCTTTCTTCAGTCTCTTTGCATCCTCACAGTTTATGCTAAACTAGCTTTGTTTGAATTGCAAGCCGGCATGCATTACTCTGTCACTTTGTGTAAATCATTAATATAGATTGTAACGAGATAAAAGCCCAGAGCAGATCCTTGTAGCAGTCTCCGCCTGCTAAAAGAGCAGTATGCCATTTATCCCTACTCTCTGCTTGTCTGTTAACTAATGTTCAATGCAGGCTAACATATCACCCTTAACGTCTCAAATCTTACCTTGTGTATTTAATCTTTTGTGTGGAACTTTTATGAAATGGCTTTTGGAACTTTTATCTAATCTACTAGTTAAAATCTCAAAAGCCTCGAATAAAAAGATCAAACTCTGAATTATTACATTTGGCCGATTATGCCTGCACAAGCTCAATTATCTAGTGACCGACATCTACCTTTTATCCCATATGGCTGTACATCATTACTGTCCAAAAGGAAATCTATTGCCCTCTTAAATGCCCCAATTAAACCTGTTCCACCACGTTTCCAGGCAGTGCACTCCACACCTTAACCACTTGCTGTGTAAAGTTTTGTTTGCCTATGTTAATTTAATTCACTTCAGTTTTCATTTCATACAACCATATAGACTTTGTCTGATCATGCTTTGATTTTTTTTTTAAAACTATTGTTGAGACATTCTCAATAATAAATTCCATGTTTTCCTGATGACTGTCAGGTGAACAGTTTACTGTGTTCTCTCTCCCTTATTTCTTGAATGAAAATTAAATTATAAGACTGACCTAGAACATGGATGCCAATACGCACCTGTTGGGCTAAATCAGCTATTTTTTGTGCTGTAATGTTTTAGTTGTAATCTTGCTGCTTGAGAGATGTGAATGCTTGGGGAGAGGATTGCAAGACTGAAAGCACAGCTGCCAATGTTGGGGCAATGTTTGTGACCAGAATTGGAGGAGTGCACTGCTCCTGGAGAGACGATATGGTTTTGGTTTTTTTTTGCAATTTATCCTCAAGGCAACCCTCCCACCTCTGGAATCAACCAAGTGAACCTCCTGTGCTCCCATTCGGCAGCATATTGTTGAGGTCCAGTATAAATGCAGAGGTAAGTGGGGGACTGGCCAGGAGGGTATTGGTCCAATGCAATCTGGAGGTAACAAAATCTTGGATGGGTGCCTCGGCAGAGAGGAGCTGAGGCAGGGACAGAGGTATGCAATGGCGAGAGATTGTAAACGAGTCCTCTCTGATGGAGAGGACATGGGTCAAATGCTTAACTTGGTGCTGGCTTTGTGAAAAGTCTCGTTCAGTCTTAGACAGTTGTCATGGAAGGAAATGGATTTGGTGATGAGGGAATGGAGTTTGTGGTGTTTAAATTTTAACTCGTCTTGACTGGGTATCGGACAAGCAGCCGGACTAGAGGCAGTGGTTGAGAGAGATGGCAGTGAGGTAGTGTTGGCTACCGTTAGCAGACATTCAGAACCTGATGTGTTTATAGATTGTTTTGCCAAGTTGGGACAAAAAGACCTGGGGATTCTGCCAATATTTTCAGGGTGGGGGATGGTGTTGGAGTGGGGGAAGGAGCTGCTTGGAATATTCCATTATTTGTCGAGGATTTCCATGCAGTGTTTTCTTTTTCAAAACCAATTGCATGGTACATAAGAATGAGTTTGTGAACATTTCAGAAGTGGTCAAGGAAACTGCTAGTAGCTGGATATTGAATAAATTTTCAGTGTTCTTCATTGGTAATGCATGCTAACTAATGATCCAGTAGTTTGAAGTTTGTTAGCTGCCATTATGACATTTGCTTGGATTCAGTTACTAACCGACAGACTGTCAATCTTGGGAAGATTTTCTGCCTTTGCTACTGTATTTATTTTGACATTAAGTGCTTGCATTTCGACCCTCTGGAAATAAATTGTCCATTACTAATGAGTAGGTTTCACAAATTTTGTTGAGGAATTTACTGCATTAGTGGCATTGATAGTGAACACTTTAAAGATTTGTAGTTGTGTTGATTTTCATAATCTCAGGATACTCAGCAACCTGAAATATAGAATTTAAAATATCGCCATAATCCCAGCTGCTTTGTCATTAGAGAGTGACACACCTGGTAGTGATTTAACCTGAGGCTCAGGTGAGGGGGAAAAGTTGAGAAAGTGGAATTTTCATGGTGACCTCAGTTGCATTAAACTCGCTATTATTTTGAAACATCTCTAGTCTTCTGTTTTCGTAATAGCAGGAATACCGAAGACCTTTGGTGGCATAATTTCCCCACTGGAAACCATCAACAATTAAACTATGGCACAGTAAACGTAGCTGGAACTGGGGTTAGTGGGGCCGTAACTCTGTCACTCCATAGACCAGTCATGTTTTCCAATTCTGATCGAACTAAAATAAACGTTTTCTGGGTTGGGGGAGTTGGAGTTGGTACATGAGGGAGGGGGCTATTAGGGGGTTATATCTGTAATACTTTGTTCTTTTTAAAAAAGAAAATAGATGTCAATGAAATAGATGACTATATCAAAAGAGAAAGTTGGTTGCGTACCAATGGCCTATGAAGAAAAGTTTGTTCGTTTTGCTGGCGTTGTTGTAAGTGGTTGTCAATGGTGCTGACCTGCAGTCTGGGTTCATTTCAACAGGAGGCTTCAATAGTAGCTTTGTCTGTGGTGAAAAAGTTCAGGGTTTTCACAAGTGTGTATTGTTGGGACCTTTCGCAGGGACTGACAGACCACGAATACCTGGTCTTTCTGGCTGTTGTGAACAAATTTATTTTGGGGAGGAGGCAATAAAACTCCCAGCTCTCACCTTTTCTCAGGGGGAGGGAAAATAACCCAAAAAGTGGTGACTCTCCCACCCAAATGCTGACTAGAGTTAGCTGCTAAATCAAAGATTTTATTTTTTTTTGTTGTTGTTGTTCGAGTGCCCTGCTGCCTTCCCGTGCTTGCATTCCTTTCACGGCTTCTGACACAGTCCGCATTTTAATTTCCCATGATATTTGTCTTCCTTGGGCTGCATTTTACTGACTGATCAAATCTTGCTCACTCTCAGGGGGAGGGTAAAAGAAAATGGCAATTGATTTCATATCCCAGTATTTACTTACATTGTAAGTGTCAGTAATTAACACTGGCATATATCAATACCTAGATTTTGGGACCTGTCAGTTATATAAGTTTTTTTTGTTTTAAATTGCTTTATTGCTTTAATCTTCCACTAATTTCACATGCCTTATCTGTTCCTATCTATTTGCCCCACCCCACCCCCTTTTCATCTCTCCATACAATTTAGTTTCCATTCAGTTTTAGGTCGATCTTCGGTGACTGCAGTCCAAGATGCTGAAATCAATGCCTTTTTTTTATTTTTAAAATGACATTTGAAAATAATCAAGTCAAATTAAGTCAAGTTTATCACAGTGGAACAAATGCATCCAGGGATTCGGGGTACACATGGAGTCATTCCAGGAGTTTAAAAAGGTGACTGAAGGATTTGTGATGCAGGTGGATTTGTAAACACACACCATGCATGAATGTTGTCAATATTTTTTTGTAAATTGAAATAATGGTTCTCATTATCAGTTAGGTGCCATAAACTACTTGTCCCAATCAATGTTCTGATCAGCAAAAACATTTTAGTGTCGTTAAACACAATTTAAAGAAAACTACCTCCAGGCCACTTAATGATTCATAGTCATACAGCAGGGAAACAGACCCTTTGTCCCAACCTGTCCAAGCTGACCATGTTCCCAAACGAGGCTAGCCCCACCTGCCTGTGTTTGGCTCCCATCCCTCCAAACCTTTCCTATTCATGTAGTTATCCAAATGTCTTTTAAATGTTGTAATGTCACCTGCATCCACTATTTCATCTAGCATATTCATTCCACACATGAACGTCTTTTTTTTTCCCCAGGAAGAGTTGCCCTCATGTCCTCTTCAAATCTTTCTCCTTTCATCATAAAATTATCCCCCACCTTAGGGCAAAGATCTTTGGTATTCATCTGATCCTTGCCCCTCTAAACCATTGCTTCAGGGGCAACTCTCAAAGATCCTGTATATTGATGATTGTCATTGACTGGGATAGTAAACTGAGTGAGAATGGCCTCTGCGTGCTGGGAATTGTGGCACAACATGACTTCATAATTCCATTATTTCCTGCAGCTTCTACATTCCAGCCCCATCAAGATGACAGTACTTTCTAGCTTTTAACAATCAAAGGAACACAAACCATTTTATCAGGTTCATATCTCAGCCATAGCCTAGTAGGTTTCTCTCTCTTCCTCCCTCTCCCTTCTTCACTCGGGTGGGGGAATCCACAGCTAGAGGGCATAGGTTTAGTATGTGAGGGGAAAGATATAAAAGAGACCTAAGGGGTGAGTTTTTTCCATACAGAGTGGTGTGTATATGGAATGAGCTGCCAGAGGAGTGGTGGAGGCTGGTATAATTACAGCATTTAAAAGGCATGCAAATGAGTATATAAATAGGAAGGGTTTAGAGGGAAATGGATCAAGTGCTGGCAGGTGGGACTAGATTGGGTTGGGATATCTAGTTGGCATGGACGAGTTAGACCAAAGTATCTGTTTCCATGCTGTACATCTCTGGCTCTAAGTGTGGCACAGTGGCTCAATGGTTACCACTGCTACCTCACAGCTTCAGGGACCCTCAGGTGACCGTCTGTGTGGAGTTTGTACATTCTCCCTGTGTCTGCGTGAGTTTTGTCCCACAGTCCAAATATAGGCAGGTTAGTTGGATTGGCCACACTGAAATGCCCATCATGTCCAGGGATGTACAGAATGATGGATTAGCCATGCAAAATGCAGGAGTACGGGGAGAGAATAGGAGGTGGATCTGGGTGGGATATTCTTTGAAGGGTCAGTCCAGAATTGATGAGCAGAATGGTTTCTTTCTGCAATGTGTCCAGTTTTGGTCCCCACACCTCAGGAAGGACATACTGGCACTGGAGCGTGTCCAGCGGAGATTCACATGGATGATCCCTGGAATGGTAGGTCTAACATATGAGGAACGGCTGAGGATCCTGAGATTGTATTCATTGGAGTTTAGAAGATTAAGGGGAGATCTAATAGAAACTTACAAGATAATACATGGCTTGGAGAGGGTGGGCACTAGGAAATTGTTTCCGTTAGGCGAGGAGACTAGGACCAGTGGACACAGCCTTAGAATTAGAGGGGGTAAATTCAGAACAGAAATGCGGAGACATTTCTTCAGCCAGAGAGTGGTGGGCCTGTGGAATTCATTGCCGCAGACTGCAGTGGAGGCTGGGACGCTAAATGTCTTCAAGGCAGAAATTGATAAATTCTTGATGTCACAAGGAATTAAGATCTACGGGGAGAATGCGGGTAAGTGGAGTTGAAATGCCTATCAGCCATAATTGAATGGCGGAGTGGACTCGATGGGCCGAATGGTCTTACTTCTGCTCCTATGTCTTATGTCTTATGGTCTTATGTAGAGATTCTGTGTACTTTGTTGATGGCAGAGCAGGCTAGCAGAGAGAAATTACATAGTCCTGTTAATAATGTTTGCAAATCAGCCCATTGTCTGTGTCTGTGTGTGTGCGCGCGCATGTGTTGGGGTAGTCCTTCCACAAAGACCGTTCCCTCCGTGACTACCTGGTCAGGTCCACGCCCCCCAACAACCCACACTCCCATCCTGGCACTTTCCCCTGCCACTGCAGGAACTGTAAAACCTGCGCGCACACACCTCCCTCACCTCCATCCAAGGCCCCAAAGGAGCCTTCCACGTCCATCAAAGTTTTACCTTCACATCCACCGATATCATTTATTGTATCTGTTGCTCCCGATGCTGTCTCCTCTACATTGGGGAGACTGGACGGCTCCTAGCAGAGCGCTTTAGGGAACATCTCTGGGACACCCGCACCAATCAACCCCACTGCCGAGGACATGGAGGTCCTGAGCCGCCTCCACTACCGCTCCCTCACCACTTGACACCTGGAGGAAGAACGCCTTATCTTCTGCCTCGGAACACTTCAACCCCATGGCATCAATGTGGATTTCGCTAGTTTCCTCATTTCCCTTTTCCCCACCTCACCCCAGCTCCAACCTTCCAGCTCAGCTCCGTCCCCATGACCTGTACTACCTGCCTATCTTCCTTTCCGCCTATCTTCCTTTCCACCTATCCACTCCACCCTCCTCTCTGACCTATTCACCTTCATCCCCACCCAGATCCACCCATTGTACTCTACGCTACTTTCTCCCCACCCCTCTCTCATTTATCTCTCCACCCTGTAGGCACCCTGCCTCTATTCCTGATGAAGGGCTTTTGCCTGAAACATCGATTTTCCTGCTCCTCGGATGCTGCCTGAACTGCTGTGCTTTTCCAGCACCACTCTGATCTGGACTCTGGTTTCCAGCATCTGCAGTCCTTGTTTTTACCTGGATTTACCATTGCTTCTGTGTAATGTGTCACCAACTGAGCAATGTGACTTTAGCTTTGTTTTTGACACGGAGTGGAATTTGAACACTCGTGACGTGGTCCATGTTGGGAGGGAACGGCACACCAAATCCATCGGCTGTATATCTATTGCAGTTGATACTTTGCCTTTTAATGCAGTTCATTACAAGGAAAAATTTATTAGTGTGCAATTTTCACGTGGGCAATTTGCACTCCCATCTGTGCTTCCTTAGTGTGATCGTGAACATTCAAATGTTTTGGAGAAAATTTCTTGAAACTGGTCAGTGAGGAAGAGGGGAACGAGATTCAGTCCTTCCAAGCTTAGATTCTATCTTCAGAAAATATTGTAATTTGTAAGATAAGGAGAGGCTTGGTCTTTGATTAAAAATTGCAATGCAGTCTTTCACTACAAATTCTGTGTCTAATGGCCCTTTTCTAAAACAACCTGATGAAGGAGCAGCGCTCCGAAAGCTAATGCTTCCGAATAAACCTGTTGGATTAAAACCTGGTGTTGTGAATTTTAATTTATTGCAATGAAAGACCTAGTTCAAATATGAGTAGGGTCAAAACCTGCGTTAGTTTTAATGTTTTTATAAAATATAAATACCACAGGAATGTTACGGTATGGAGATATTATTCATTGTGATTTGTTACTTATTGTGGCAAAATGGATTTGATTTGTATTTTGATTTGAATAATCCACATGACAGGCATTTATACCTTGAAGTAACAAATGCATCCATGAGGATCATTCTTTAGCCTCTGGGTTTTTGTTTGTTATAGATTATTAAATAAGAGAGTTCTGTTGCCGATCACTTCAGACAGAATATGGCTGAATAATTGCTTCCAATAATATTGCAACAGGTCTCAAATGATGAAGATAGCTTTTTAAAACAAAATCAGTGATCTCATTGGAGAACTGCTAATCCCTACAGCATTCTTCTCGTTGGGACTCAGTTTAAATAACAACCTTACATAGCTGTGACCTCGATAACAATCTCCATTGCTTTGAAATGATCTGCGTCTCTCTCTGTTTCTCTCTCTCTCTCTCTCTCTCTCTGTTTCTCTCTCTCTCTCGCTCTCTGTTTTTCTCTCTCTCTGTTTCTCTCTCTCTCACTGTTTTTTTTCTCTCTCTCTCTGTTTCTCTCTCTCTCTCTCTCTCTCTCTGTTTCTCTCTCTCTCTCTCTCTCTCTCTGTTTTTCTCTGTTTCTCTCTCTCTCTCTGTTTCTCTCTCTCTCTCTCTGTTTCTCTCTCTCTCTCTCTGTTTCTCTCTCTCTCACTGTTCCTCATACTCTCACTGTCTCTCTCTCACTCACTGTTCCTTACTCTCTCTCTCACTGTTCTTTTCTCTCTCTCTCTCTCTCTCTCTCTCTCTCTCTCTCTCTCTCTCTCTCTCTCTCTCACACACACACTGTTCCTCACTCTGTAGAAAGTTGCTTAAGTTCTGTGTAGATTTTTGCTTTGCCAATGTTGTAACTTTGAAAACATACCCACTCCACCACCTTCTGAAACAGGGGCCACTGCACACAGTGGATACAGGGCAAGACTTTGGAAACCCCAAAGTGGATTCCCCCCCCCACCTTGGCCCATGACTCAATGTTAAAGGCGGCATGTGTCCCATGGAGACCAGTCTTTCTTTCTAGAGCAGCAGGAATGATGTTAAGCGTAGCAGGTTGGGATCTGGCCACTCAACCGGGTTCTAAATACTGTTTGTGGGTGTGGGCACACCCTTATTTAAGTGCTGACAGAGTTGGCGAGTTCCCAAACAAATGGCAAGAACCTTTTTACAGGAAGTGGTGCAGTCCTAGCTAGGCCAGTCCTTCCCAAATACATCCCAGGGAAAGTGGTGGTGAGTTGTCATCTTTCGCTGCTGAATTCCTTCAGCTGTTGGAGGGTCAGCACAGTGGTGGTAGCAAGTTCCAGGATTTTGCCGCAGTTAAGTTAGTGATCATTATTCAAAGTCGAGATGCCTCTCTCTTGCCTTCTGAGAGGTACACTAATGAGTACTTGAATGAGTCGAAACCAATTGTAAATAAAGAAGCTGATTTATTTTTTTACATGGAAAAGGACCACAGTAATACTTAGTGGCTTTTAACATTTAACAATGTATCTGTTAACCTAGAAAAACCTAGTTCCATCGTACCAAAGAAGCTGCTACTGTACATAGGAAAGTCACTCGTCAGAGAAACCTGGGCCAGTTGGTACGGTGTTGGAGGAGAGATTAACTTTTTTTGTATGTCTAGCTCTCGTTTTCTTTATCGAATGGGAATTTGACCACTGAACCTCCTACAGTTTGGGGTCCTGCAATTGAGAATTTGCAACTTCTCATCAGGATACCAACCATCCTCCTAAATTTGACTTTCCCTGACGATACCTTCTGACCTCTCACATTGTCAGCTCTTGGTTTATTTATTTGTGAATAACGTCAGCAGTTGTTGAATTGTATTAATGGCGTCCCCATTTTCTTAACCAACTGGCCCAATATATTGGCTTAAATAACCATTTATGGAGAATTCTTACAATTGAGCTGATTCCCCTTTCTTCTTATTGCTTCAATTTGTTTATATGTCTCTGCCAGTTTAAACAAAACAATTTAAGGGTTGATGTTAATTAATCATTAGATCCTGAATCTGACTTGATTTGAGGTGTGACCTTAGAGGTTTATAAAATCATGAGGGACCATGGATTGACAAGATCTTTTCCGTGGGGTGGGGGCACCAGAACTAGAGGGCATAGGTTTAAGGTAAGAGGGGAAAGATTTAAAAGGCACCTAGGGGGCAACTTTTTCACACCGAGGGTGGTGCGTGTATGGAATGGGCTGCCAGAGGAAGTGGTGGAGGCTGGTTCATAAGTCATCTGGATGGGTATATGAATAGGAAGGTTTTAGAGGGATGTGGGCCAAGTGCTGGCAACTGGGACTCGATTTATATCAAATATCTAGTAGGCATGGACGACCATTGTTGATGTCTGCTTTGTTCCACAAATCCAGACAACACAAATTGTCTGTCTGTTCAACAGCAGTAGCTTTATTATTGGACAAGCGGCGAGAGAGTCAAGGCGTCACTAAAGTAGCCGAGTGTCAACTAGTACCAACTCTTCTTCACGAATCTCTGCCTTACACCCAGAGACAGTATATTTGAAAGGAACTGAACAAAGACTTATCAGTCGCATGGATGATTGACATAACTTAAAGTAGGCAATTATGATTTTACAAAATCTGATGAATGTCCTGTAATAATGTGTGAATGGACTATAGAAACTAATTATTATATCTTCCACGATTATGTGTTAATGGAAACGAATTAAGGCAGAGAGGTTTTGCCTGCTACAATTAGGGAACTCATACCTATGAAGAGAGGTAACTGGGTGGATTCACATACCTATGTTAATATGGAGGGAATTGAATGGGGATTCGCATACCTGTGCAAATATGAAGACAATGGGAGAAGGAGCCATTTAACTGGGTCGTGGTCAGTGCTATTTGTCCTGTCTGGAAAGGACAAAGGTCTTGTCTAGGCCCACTTGTGTGGAATGGGGGAATTCACACGTATGGATTGAAAGAGTACAGGCTGTTGCAGTAAGACCTTTTTTGAGAATGGGATTTTTAACCTGAAAGTACCCAATGTGCCCTGAAGGGGAAGCAAGGCGTGGAACTGACCCCTCTGTGACATTTTAACTTCCTCACCCTCTGTGTGAAAAAGTTGCCCCCTCACCCTAAACCTATGCTCTGGTTTCCCCCACTCCAGGGAAGAGATCTTGTCTGTTTATCTAATGTACGCCCCTCATTATTTTATAAACCTCTATAAGGTCACCCCTCAGCCTCTGACACTCCAGGGAAAACAGCCCCAGCCTGTTCAGCATCTGCCTATAGCTCAAACCCTCCAACCCTGGCAACATCCTTGTAAATCTTCTCTGAACCCTTTCAAATTTCACACACAACTCCTCCGATAGGGAGGAGACCAGAATTGCACGCAATATTCCAAAAGTGGCCTAACCAATGTCCTGTACTTCACATCACTCAATCCCTCTGCTTAGTTCTGCCATTCTGTTCCTCTTGATCTTCAGTTCTGAAAGCTTTTGCTGTATAATGGTTACTCCTTTTTTAAGTTTCGGTTTATTTTTAAACGCTTTATCCCTAAAAGAACAGTAACTATTTTGAACCACCTGTGTATCCATTTCTTAAAGGTGATTCCCCACAGCCTTTCTGTTGCTTTGTTTTTGAATTCCTTTTTGTTCAGCTTGTGTCCCAGATGGAACTTAGCCTTTGCCAATTCAAAGCAGTTGTTAAAACAATCTGTTGGACCACATGATAAGCAGCGAATCTTTTTGAATTTGACTTCCTTGTGGGTGCTGCCTCGCAATGAGAATAAGATCTTTTTCAAATGTGCATTGGCCGAGCCATCCAATTATATCCAAGGACAGTTAGGGATGGGTAATAAATGCTGGCCATATCCCCTGAATGGAAGGTCACTTGATGCAGTTCACAGCTTAGAGCTCCTTTAGGAGTCTGTTTTTGCTTGCCTCTTGTCTGTGACACTATTTTTGTTTCATGGAAATATCCAGCTTTCTGGGCGGCACAGTGGCTCAGTGGTTAGCACTGCTGCCTCACAGCACCAGGGTCCCAGGTTCCATTCCAGCCTCTGGCGACTGTGTGTGTGGAGTTTGCACATTCTCCCCTTGTCTGCATGGGTTCCCTCCGGGTGCTCCGGTTTCCTCCCACAGTCCAAAGATGTGCAGGTCAGGTGAATTGGCCATGCTAAATTACCCGTAATGTTAGGTGCATTAGTCAGAGGGAAATGGGTTTGGGTGGGTTACTCTTCGGAAGTTCTGTGTGGACGTGTTTCCACACTGTAGGGAATCAATCTTTCTTTTGGAAGTTACAATTTAGTTTCATTATGCCATCCTCCAGACCAGAACAACTCTGATGTGGGGGAGAGGGAGGAACTCTGCTTTAAAGCATTCCAGACAGACTTTAATCAATTTCATGAACTCATAACCCAGAACTAGGAGAAAGTGAGGACTGCAGATGCTGGGTTCATGCCCGAAACGTCGATTCTCCTGCTCCTTGGATGTTGCCTGACCTGCTGCGCTTTTCCAGCAACACAGTTTCAGCTCATAACCCAGAACCCCAGGCTAATGTTCTGGGAATAAGGCTTCAGATGGGCAGAGGGTGAAATTTAAATTCACTAAATGCTGGAATTAAAAGCTAGTCTAATGGTGATCTCATAAATATTGTTTATTGTCATAAAAACCCATCAACTTCACTGAAATCCTTTTTAGGGAAAGCATCTGCTCACCTTGTGATTCCAGATGCTCAACAAATTGATTGACACTCAACTGCCCAATTTGGGATCAGTTAATTCAGTGGTCTGAACGGCTGGTTTGTGATACAAAGTGGTGCCAATAGTGTGGTTTCAGTTCCCACACTGGCTGAAGTTACCCTGAGGAAAGGACTCCACTTCTCAACCTCTCCCTTTGCCTGAGGCCCGATGACCCTTAGTTTAAACCACCACCACTGATCGAGCAGCCCTAAGATCATGGTGGCTTTTTACTCTGAAATGGGCGAGCATGAGTTGGGGGGTGCGGTTTAGATGAGGTGAATACCAAAGGTCTTTTCACTAAGGTGGAGGGAAGCCAAAACTTGGGGCCATATTTTTAAGGTGAGAGGAGAAAGATTTAAAGACATGGGGGCATTTTATTTTTACAGAGAGTGTTTTTTGTGTGTGGAATGAACTGCCAGAAGAAGTGATGGATGCAGCTACAGTTACAAGGTCTACAAAGACATTTGGATAAGTACATGAATAGGAAAGGTTTGGAGGAATATGGGCCAAACACAGGCATGTGGGACTAGTTTAAGTTGGGAACATTCAGTGTGGACCTGCTGGACTGAAGGGTCTGTTTCTGTGATTCTGTAACTCGAGTAAGGTTAGGAATGGGCAATAAATGTTGGCCCAGTCAGCAATGCCCACATTCCCTGAATGAATTCATTTTAAACCAAAACTTCAGGATCTGTATTGCATCTCAGCAACTAAGAAGAGGAACTAAATCTGGCTGCTCACTTGCTGTCCCCTTCCATGCAATCTGCTTTGCATGGCATTTGCTGAGTGGTGCTTATCTTGCATATCGACTTAGTCAGGCATTACAAAGCAGCTCATTTGTCTAAGAGAGTAGGAGGAAATCTCTTCCCTCTTTCTATAAATTGTTTCAGTTCAGCGCCTTGGTCAGTTTCTTTCTAACAGGTTTTCACTAACAGGCAATAAGCATGAAATTGAATAATTTTGCAGCAGCATCATAATCAATGACAACTACTGTGCAATGTTCGCACTAGGTCCCTGGACTTCACAAAATTTACAATCTTAGGGTAAAGTGACCAGGGTGATGTCCAGAGCTAAAGGATTACATTTTCAGGTTGTGTGGACCCTTGAGTCTGAATGAGTGAGGGGTGATCCAATAGAGGTGTGTCATAAAGGTTGATAAAACATTATGTCCGATGGAGGAAACAAAAACAGGATGATACAAACTTGAATTTTGGAAGCAGGCCATTGAGGAGTCAAATTAATTATTGATGTATGGTGGTGGAAATCTGAACTACTTCCCCCTTTAAAAAGTTGCACATGTTGGGATGTTTTCAAGACTGAAATTCTCGAACTAGGAGCATCCAGCAACATGGGATCGTGGATGGTAAATAGAATTAAGGTGCAGATGTGTTGCGTCCTAATTGAATGGCAGGGCAGACTCCAGGAATTCATCCGCAGCCTTCTGTCACTTTGTTTCAATGAGCTATTGGCAAGCGGGTAGAGATAATTCCTGTTACAGTTCTCTGGCAGTGACTATTGTGAGGGAACAATGTGGAAAGAGCTTAACATTTAAGTATTTGATGCAAGTTCTCTTTTCTTTTGAGTACAGTAGAAGTCTGTTATAACGTGGTTCAGTTTCCTGCAGATTTGCATACACGCGGTCAAATGAGCTAAAGCTTTATTTAAGGTCTTCATGCTACTAGTTTTTAAAGAAAAACAGAAGTTTTCTTTTTTAACATGTGAAACTGTGTGTTACAGCTGGACTTGTTGGATGCCAACTCTCTTGTTGTTATAATGGACTTGCACTCTTCAATTGCACAAAAGAAAATAGAATGTAGTGGATTTATATTTGCAGGAACATTTTGAC
Organism: Chiloscyllium plagiosum; assembly: GCF_037043375.1. Classification (NCBI taxonomy): domain Eukaryota; kingdom Metazoa; phylum Chordata; class Chondrichthyes; order Orectolobiformes; family Hemiscylliidae; genus Chiloscyllium; species Chiloscyllium plagiosum. The sequence continues at coordinate 15,867,146 of NW_028270149.1, forward strand.
TTAATGTCCTTTATGTTTGGTTGCACGCATGACCAATAGGTTTTTACTGACAGGCAATAAACATGAAGTTGAATAATTTTGCAGCAGCATCATAATCAATGATAACTACTGTGCAGATATCTTTTGATTCCTGTGTTCTGTACAATTGAAAGACTACAGTAAAAGTTGTATGAATTACTGCTATATGTACAGAAAAAATGTACATGAGGCATGAGTTGATAACATACAGATAATTTCACATTTCGTTTGCACTGAAAAAGTACGAATTATTGAATTAAGTGCCGTATTTAGCACTTTGCACCGAAATCATTTATACTAACAGGAACAAATGACTGAATTTGTCAGATAAAGAGAACAGTGTTGTGTTAGTTATGAGTGAAAAGGGATCTAGAAGTTGAAAAATCTGGGGCATATTGTATGACAACTTTGACCCCACCAGGAATCGCCAATTCAAACAATTTCAACATAGAGGGACTTCTTTCACAGAAATCCTGCAATGTGGAAGCAGGCCATTCGGCCCATACTGACTCTCTGAAGAACATTCTATCCAAACCCCCCGTGTCTCTCTAACCCTGCATTTCCCATGGCTAATTCACCTGGCTGGCACATCCCTGGATGCTATTGGCAAATCAGCATGGCCAAACTACCCCACTCTAAACATCTTTGGACTGTGGGAAGAAACCCCCACACACAAGGAAAATTGCCAAACTCCACACAGGCAGAGGTTGGAATTGAATTCAGGTCCCTGGCACTGTGAGGTAGCAGAGCTAACCACTGAGTCACCGTGCCACCCAAGTTTGACGTTAGTGTGTCTGTGCTTATGTATGCTGTTGAACACTGCCTAGGAATGGAGTGGAGCTACAAAATGAAGGTGGATATCAACAAAGTGGTCTTGGGATGTTCCTAAAATACTTCACATTCAATGAATTGCTGAGCACTGATTATTTTTCTGTAGGAGTTTGACTTATGATGCTAAAAAGCACCATATATATACGCACTGTATATTTGACTCTAGTGGCTTAAAAAAATGCTTTTTTTACAAAAAGTGTATTAATTTCTTCAGTACAGGAAATGCAACAGGCAATTTGTGCACAGCAAGCTCTTAAGTTGATAATGACTGGATAATCAACATCACTCAAAGGGAGAGATTGCCACACAAATATTGGCCCAGGCACGAGGGATACCTCCCCTGCCTGTTGAAATAGTGCTGTGGGATCATTTTATATCCACACAAAAGGCAGGTGAGGCATTTCTTGAATGGCACTTCTGATATTGCAGCACTCCGTTAGCATTGCACTGCAATGCCAACATAGAATTCAGTCCGTGAAATTGGCACTTGTAAAAATGGTGACTCAGGTGAGTGTGGCATAGTTTTAAGTTCTGGTTCCTGCACCAGATATTAACATATATCTGCTGACAGGTATGCTATTGAATAAGGTCAGCTGCCCATTTTAATTTCTATCCATTGTAGTCCTTTATCAGTACTGTCATGCAGGGTATAAAACTGGCCTCCAGCTTGTATACATTGGGATGCCCTGATAAATCCAAAATATTCTTTGGTTAAAACGGTTATAAGGCATATAGTTTATGATGGGCTGAAAATGTGTTGCTGGAAAAGCGCAGCAGGTCAGGCAGCATCCAAGGAGCAGGAGATTCGACTTTTCGGGCATGAGCTCTTCTTCAGGAATTCTTCATTCCTGAAGAAGGGCTCCTGCCCGAAATGTCGAATCTCCTGCTCCTTGGATGCTGCCTGACCTGCTGCGCTTTTCCAGCAACACATTTTCAGCTCTGATCTTCAGCATCTGCAGTCCTCACTTTCTCCATATAGTTTATGATCTCAGGAAAATGTCATAGAGTCATAGAGATGTACATCACGGAAGCAGACCCTTCAGTCCAACTCGTCCATGCCGACCAGATATTCTAAACTAATCTAGTCTCATTTGCAGCCGTTGGCCCATATTTTTCTACAGCCTTCCCTGTTCTATGAATGCAGGTCTATTTTTCTTCTACTTAGGCGATGCATTTTATTCAGTAAGTGTGTGAAAAATTAATAGCACTATATTCATAATCACCCCTTGTATTTTGGGTTGAGTTGAAACTTCTTTCCTCTGGGAGTATTTGTGGATTTGAATTGACGTCATTTGTTTAGATGACGTAGTCACAAACAAAAATGTTGTCAATATTTTGCAGTCTGCAATCATCATGCTCAACTTAAAAAGTCAAAGTATTTGCAATAGCAACATTCCTGCTTTTGATGGCAAAATTAGTTTACCAGTGCATATGAGCAGGTGCAATGGGGCAAATTTAATGGGATTCTGGATTAGTGGTGCTGGAAGAGCACAGCAGTTCAGGCAGCATCCAAGGAGCTTTTTGCCCGAAGGGCTTTTGCCCGAAATGTCGATTTCGAAGCTCCTTGGATGCTGCCTGAACTGCTGTGCTCTTCCAGCACTACTAATCCAGAATCTGGTTTCCAGCATCTGCAGTCATTGTTTTTACCTCAAATTTAATGGGATGTGATGACTTAGTGGTATTATCGCTGGACTGTTAATCCAGAAACCCAAGTTATGTTCTGGGGCCCAATTTTGAATCCTGGGCCCAAGAATGGTGGAATTTGAATTTAATTTAAAAATGTGGAATTAAATGTCTAATGATGACCATAAATTCATTGTCAACAGTCAGGAAAAACCCACCTGTTCTTTAGGAAGGAAACTGTTTTCCTTATGGTCTGGCCTATATGTAACTTCAACCCCACAGCAATATAACTGACTCGTAATTGCCCTCTGGGATGGACGATAAATGATGTCCTCATCTCAAAGAACAATTCCAATTCTTTTCTTTAAAACCTCCCCATTTGACTGCAATAAATATTTTATCTTTTTTATTAACGTGATGCTATATCTCTCTCCGTAGTTAGCTCCTAACCAATAAAAATGTGGTTACCCAATCAAAAGTTTTTTTCTTGAAAGCAATTTTATTATCCACTATCCCTGAGAAAAAAGATAAAGACGTGATTGTGTGCATGCAAACAGGTGCAAGGTTTTTAACAAAAGAAAATTCTGTACAAAAGGAAGTCCTTAGAATGGACTTTAGATGTAAAGGTTTTAAACTGAGACCATGATTAAGAAAAGTCTTGTATTCTTAATAGTGTGAATATTTCGGCTGTACTTTTGAGTTTTCGGTGCTCTTTTTTTTCTGCAGTCTGCTTTGTCACCAGGCACTTTATCGTTTTGTGATGCTGAAATGCAGAGAGACAGGGAGGCCTTTCTTGTTTTAGAGCAGAATCAGTCCCCTTTGCTTGACTAAAAGCAGTTGCCATAATGAGAGCTGGTTTGTGTATTTCCATGTCTGAGATCCTTGTTTCTTAGCTTGATAATTGTAGGCAATGTCTTCCATCTCCAACATGTGAAACTTATCATACAGGTGTAAATTAAAATAGATGAAGGCTATACATGCCTGACTAATTTCATACCTTTTTGATAGAAAATATTAATTTCGGATCAGATGCTTATGTTTATTCCATTTGAATATCCTGATGTTTGACTATCTCATGCAGCCAGTTGATTGCTGTGACTATTCTAATTCAGTGATTTTGTTTTTGATCCATGAAGGTCCAGGGTAGTGAATCACACAATGAAAATTGAAAGTCATTAGTTCTTTTTTTTTGTATGACACACTGAAGACTTGAGCAGCTGTCTCACAACATTTATGCATCCTTCTGCAGTGGCTAGCAAGATGGATGTCTGTAACATTATAATATGTCCAAGGAGCATTTAAGATTTAAAAATTGGCACAAAGCCAAATACAGACACAACCATGTGGTTTTCAGCTGTGTCTTTTTATAGAGGAAAGAGGGGGTTTAATAAAAAAAAAATAGGGGCAGTTGTGTAGGGGATTGCCTTCTTGGGGCAAAAATAAGTAATTCTTTGTGTGTAATGTTACATTGTTTGTACTCATCTCTCAACTTGTTACTGGCATTATAATAAATTTTCAATTTATTTTCTATTTAATCCTTTTCTCATCTGAACAAGTTTTACTTCACCTAAGTAGTTGATGTTACTGTCCTCAAGTATGAATAAAATACAGTACGCATGGTGCAATGTAACTGAATACTAGTTCAACATTTGGAAATCAGGATTTGCTTTTAACAATCTGGTCCTCTGCACCACCTTTGTATTCTGTCTTTGTTTTCTATCCCCCGCTTTTCACTGCCATTTTAATTCTGGGTTTGAGTGAGCTACTCCCATTTAACAGTGAAATCTGAGATGGCTATTGATGTGCTCACAGGGAACATAAGAACCAGATATAGGCCATTCGGCCCCTTTGAGCCTGCTCTGCCATTTGATATGATCGTGGCTGATCTCATCTCGGCCTTGATTCCACTTTCCTCCCTGCTCTCCATAACCTTTTAGACAGATCTTTAATGAGTAACAGTTTATCTCCTACTTGAATTTATTCAGTCTCCCAGCATCCACCTCACTATATGGTTCCACAGATTCACGACACCTTGAGAGAAGTAATTTCTCCTCCTCTCTGTGTTAATCTGCTCCCCCCTTATGCTAAAATTATGATTTCTCGTAATAGGTTGTCCCAAATAAGGAATTATCCTTTCCATGTCTATTTTGTCAATCCCTTCTAACATCTTGTATACCTCCCCTTGTTCTTCTATAGTATAGTGAGTATAGGCCTAAACTGCTCAATCTCTCTTCGTAAGACAATCTCCTCTTCTCTGGAACTAAGGTGTACTCTACTGAGTATGTTTTCAACGTTCCATCTTCTTAAAAGTCATCTTCTTTGCCCTCTTGCCTGAAGTTGGTTTCCACCATTAAAATCAGAGGAGTGTTTTACAACTTCTTACTTTGAAATGTCCAGCTTGGTTTGGCAGTTGGAGGTGAGACAAGAACCAAACTCTGGTCAAGTATAAAAGAGTCAAGATTAGAATGGTGCTGGAAAAGCACAGCAGGTCAGGCAGCATCCGAGGAGCAGGAGTATCAACATTTTCGGGCAAAAGACCTTTATCAGGAATGTTGGCTTCAAATACAGCAAGCAGTAACCGTACTGTACTACATAATACAATGGGGGAACGGTGGCTCAATTTGTGACAGTCTTGCACATCATATCCATTTAGAAAAAATCTTGCTGACCTCTGTGCAAAATAAACCCAAATAAATAAGGGACTTTGATTAATTCATTTGTAATACCACGACTCTGTTTAAAACAGGGTGTTAAACAAGCTTAACCCAGCCCACATTTTCCAGGTTAAAGTGCTTTGTTTGAGAAGTACTGACTAGTTTGGCTTGTTCACCTGCATTGTCTCCTTTATCTATCATATGTTTTTCAACAAAACCCTGTCTTGCTTCAAGGATATACAACAGGAACATTGTACAGTTGCTGAAACTTGTACCTGATTGCCAATAGAAACTGTCCTCGCCCCAGATATTTCCCACAAGGCCTGTTGGTTTCTTGTGCATTGTTATTGTAAACACTAGTTAAATTCTCAAGGGTGAAGTCATCCATCCCCTACACTCGATGGGAGATCGGTTGAGCCGGCTTTACAACTTCACTCAGCTAAATCTCAGCCTTCTCCTGCTTGGAATCGAAGAATGCCAGAGCACAGGAGTGGACATTTGGCCCATAGTGTCCCTGATAGCTCCTTGGAAAAAGCAATCCAGTTAGTTCCACACTGCCTTGCCCTTTCCCCAGGATCCTGTAAGCATTCCCTTTCAACATTTACCCTGTCAATCCCCTACAGAATCCTGAATGTTTCAATGAGATCACCTTCCATTCTTCTAAAGTTCAATGATCCTGTCCACATTTATCCTGTCAAGACTCCTGTGTCACTAGGTGACAGTGACTTAAATGGAAATGAAAAACAGATGGGCGAGCAAATGAACTCCCAATTCAACATGAGTTGTTTTAGAATATGGGGAAATGACTCTCCTAAGTAGCTGCTGATTGCAGTTGAGGGCTCTGTCCTGGATGGTGTCACAAATTATTGTTGTATCCATCAGGGTGAGTTGACACTATTACAACTTAACCTGCATGACCTACGTCAGAATTATGCAGAAGGTTTAATAAAAGATTGGTGATGAATCAGAGCTGCTGTCTTTGCTTAGTCATACTGAAATGATCGCTTTTATGTGTGACTGAGAGAAACTCTGTCTTGATGTTTTGGAGTATAGTATTTCATAATAGCTTACTTTGATTATCAGACTGTTTTACATGATACAAATTCTTAATTGCCAGTGAGATGTAAATTAGTAACACCACACATGAAAGAAATAAGCGCAATACAACTGTTTATCAGTATCACTTGTACATAACCAGGGTAATGTTTTTTCCAGTGACTGAGATATAATTTTAATTACACCCTTATATAGGTTCACAGCACATTCTGAAGAACTTTAAATGGCCTTGAAACCAAATGAGTCCCCTGGGTGTGGTTCCACAAACACTGTTCTTTTCTGCTATCTTTCCTGAGATCCTGAAGCTAAAGAAAGAATTTGCATGTCAGGATATCTTGAAGCTGTGCACAGCCAATTTGTGGCGTAGTCCCTGCAGCAACTTTAGAGAATCTGTAGTTCACAATTCTTTCATAAAAATCTGGTTTGGACACAAATACTCCAGAGTCTAGATTAGAGTGGTGCTGGAAAAGCACAGCAGTTCAGGCAGCATCCGAGGAACAGCAAAATCGATGTTTCGGGCAAAAGCACTTCATCAGGACTTCAGGCAGAGTGCCTGAAGGGTGGAGAGATAAATGAGAGAAGGGTGGGGGTGGGGAGAAAGTAGCATAGAGTACAATAGGTGAGTGGGAGAGGGGATAAAGGTGATAGGTCAGTGAGGAGGGTGGAGTGGACAGGTGGAAAGGAAGATAGGCAGGTAGGACAGGTCATGGGGACAGTGATGAGCTGGAAGTTTGGAGCTGGCGTGAGGTGGGGGAAGGGGAAATGAGGAAACTGTTGAAGTCCACATTGATGCCCTGGGGTTGAAGTGTTCTGAGGCGGAAGATGAGGCGTTCTTCCTCCAGGCGTTGGGTGGTGAGAGAGCGGCGGTGGAGAAGGCCCAGGACCTCCATGCCCTTGGCTGAGTGGGAGGGGGAATTGAAATATTGGGCCACAGGGCGGTGTGGTTGATTGGTGCGGGTGTCCCAGAGATGTTTCCTAAAGTGCTCTGCTAGGAGGCATCCAGTCTCCGCAATGTAGAGGAGACCGCATCGGGAGCAACGGATACAATAAATGATATTGGTGGATGTGCAGGCAAAACTTTGGATGTGGAAGGTTCCTTTGGGGCCTTGGATGGAGGTGAGGGAAGAGGTGTGGGTGCAGGTTTTGCAATTCCTGCAGTGGCAGGGGAAGGTGCCAAGATGGGAGGGTGGGTTGTAGGGGAGCGTGGACCTGACCAGGTAGTCACGGAGGGAACAGTATTTGCAGAAGGCAGAAAGAGGTGGGGAGGGAAATAAATCCCTGGTGGTGGGGTCCGTTTGGAGGTGGCGGAAATGTCGCCGGATGAGTTGGTTATGCAAAGGTTGGTGGGGTGGAAGGCGAGCACCAAGGGTGTTTTGTCCTTGTTACGGTTGGAGGGGTGGGGTCTGAGGGCGGAGGTGCGGAATGTGGACGAGATACTTTGGAGGGCATCTTTAACCACGTGGGAAGGGAAATTGTGGTCTCCAAAGAAAGAGGCCATCTGGTGTGTTCTGTGGTGGAACTGGTCCTCCTGGGAGCAGATACGGCGGAGGCGGAGGAATTGGGAATAGGGGATGGCATTTTTGCAGGAGGTAGGGTGGGAAGAGGTGTAATCCAGGTAGCTGTGGGAGTCGGTGGGTTTGTAAAAAATGTCGGTGTCAAATCGGTGGTCATTAAAGTGAAGCCAGTCTGGGCATCGGACATTTTTGGAAAAAAGAAATGGGTGTGAAGATCTTACACAGGCTGAAGGTGAATTCTTCTGGGGATGAGGTACTTCTGTTCTGGGGGCAGAATCGAGAAGCTAGGGTTGCTCTTCCAAATGAGAAGATTGATAGAATGTTTGATCAAGGTGTTCAACACAGTGTAAGGTCTGTACACTACTTAAGAGAAATTCTGTTCCCATTGGCAGGTGGTTTAATACGCAGGGGCCAATGATTTAATGTAATTGGCAGAGGAAACGATGACAGCATAAAAAAACCCTCTTTATGCCACGTGGTTAGAATCTGGAATGCATTGACTCAACTCCACTGTATTCTCAGGCAATGTTTGTTTCAGTTTTACTCTGTAGTTGAATAATCTGAATATTTTCAATTGAGCAGTTTGGGTGTGACAAGCAGACAAATGGAGTTAATGCCGTCATCAAATTAGCTATGACCTTATTGAATACCAGAGCAGGCCTGGAGGGCTGAATGGCCCACCTCCCTTCCTGTCCTCTGATTGTGTAATGGAAACAGGAAATGGGAATCTGTCCACCATTTTGAAGCCACAAGGAAGGAGTGGGCTAGAATACCCTTCACTTGCCAGAATAAATGCAGCTCTGACAGCAGTCCACCTCGATGACCTGAAGCTCCATGTTCCTTCTCATTTTCCCTGTTGCTGTGTGAACCTCCAAGGTCCATGTGTGGTTGTGACTTCCAGATGGGAAGTCAGTTTCTACCCTCAGTGTGGTGCCAAGGTCTAACCCTGACCCTGGTGCAGTTTTGAAGGAATATTCCATCCAGGATAAAGCAGCCCACGTGATTGGTATTCCAGCTGCCAACTTTGACATTTACTCCGCCGACTGGGAGCAGTATGTCCCATCAACAAGATGCACTGCAGTAACTCATCAAGGCTACTCTCTACAGTTTATTCCACAGCCTAGATCACTGTCCCTAAGAAGGACGTGGGCAACAGATGCACAGAAACTACACCAAACTGCAAGTTCCCCTCTAAGCCACACACCATCCTGACTTGGAAATATATTGCTGTTCATTTATTGTCACTGTCAAAATCCCAAAACTTCCTCTTTAACAGCAGACCCCACGGACTACAGCGGTTCAAGATGACAGCTCGCCACTCACTACTCTGAGGCAATTAGGGATACCTGATAAATGATGGCACAGCCTCATCCACATCAGGATGAGGAGTGGCTTGAAGAGGAACGTGCAGATGGTGGTATTCCCATGTATCTGCTGTCCTTGTCCTTCTAGATGGAAGTGGTTTGGAAATGCTGTCTAAGGAGCCTTGGTGAATTTCTACAGTGCAACTTGTAGGTAGTACCCAGAGTGCTGCCAATCTACAAATGCATTGTAAAAACATCTACAAATAGTCAAGTAGACTGCTTCGTCCTGGATGATGTCAGACTTCTTGAGTGGTGTTTGAGCTGTACCCATCCAGGCAAGTAGAAAGTAGTCCATCATATCCTGATTCATTTCTTGTAGATGGTGAGCAGGCTTTGGGGAATCAGGAGGTTCAGTATAGTGAGGTAGACTTGACTGGGTAGTGACCAGAATATGATAGAATTCACTCTGCAGTTTAACAGGGAGAAACTGCAATCTGATGTGATGGTATTACAGTTGAGTAAAGGTAACTACAAAAAGATGAGGGAGGATCTGGCCAGAGTCTATTAGAAGGTGAGCCGAGCAGGGTAGATAGCAGGCAGCACTGGCGGGAATTTCGGGAGACACGGCAGAAGTTCATCCCAAGCAAGGAAAAAAAACCTACTGAGGGGAAGATGAGGTAACCATGCCTACCAAGTGAAGTCAGGGACAGTATAAAAGTGAAGGAAAAGGTGTAGAATGTAGTGAAAATTAGTAGGAAGCCCGAGGATTGGGGAGCCTTTAAAAAGGATAGCCCTAAAACGCAATGGAGGGCAAAGCTGAAACATGAGGGTAACCTTTGCTAGTATATAAAAGAAAATTGCAAGAGTTTGTTTAGTTTTATAAAAGGTTATGGAAAGGCAAGAGAGGACAGTGGACTGCTGGGAAATGAGTCAGCAGAAGTAGTAATAGGGCAAAAGAAATGCTGGAGGAACTGAGCGGGTACTTTGCATCGGTCTTCACAGTGGAAAACATTAGTAGCAAACCAGAATTTCATAAGACTCAGGAGGCCACGATGAGTGTAGTGGCTATTCACGAAGGAGAAGGTGCTGGGAAAGCTGAAAGGTCTGAAGTTGAATAGATCATCTGGACTGGATGCGCTACACCCAGTTATGGAGGAGATTGCTGAGGAGAGTGCAGAGACATTGGTGATTATTTTTCAGGAATTATTAGAGTCAGGGAAGGTCCTGAAGGACTAGAAAATAGCTGTTTCAGAAGGGAGGGAGGGAGGTAGAAAATGGGAAATTATTTGCCAGCTAGCCTAACCTTGGTTGTTGGTAAGGTTTCGGAGTCCATAATTAAGAATGAGATTGCAGAGTAATTGGAAATGCATTTTAAAGTATGACTGAGTGAGCACAACTTTGTCAAGAGTAGGTCATGTGTGAAAAATCTGTAAAAATCTTTTGAGGAGGTAATGAGCAAGTTAGACAAAGGAGAGCTAGTGGGTGTGATTTATCTGTGTATTTCCAGAAATCCTTTGACAAGGTGTTGTATAGGAGGCTGCTAAATAAGATAAGAGTCCATGGCAAGGTACTAACATGGATTCAAGATTAGCTATGTTTGCAGATGATACAAAGCTAGGTGGTGTTGTCAAAACAGGGAGGCTGCAATAGGACTTGGATATGCTAGGAGAATGGGCAAAGAAATTGGCAGATGGAATGCAATGTGGGAATGTGTGAGTTTATGCACTTTGGTCGGATAATTAGGAAGACCAGGTTAAGGGTTATGGGGAGAAGGCAGGAGAATGAGGCTGAGAAAAATAGCAGCCATGATCACTTAGTGGAGCAGATTTGATGGGCTGAATGGCCTAATTCAGCTTCTTTATGTTGTGGTGGACTATTTTCTAAATGAGGAAAAGCTTTGAAAATCTAAAGCAGAAGGGAACTATGGGCGGCACGGTGGCACAGTGGTTAGCACTGCTGCTTCACACACCCAGGTTCAATACCCGCCTCAGGCGACTGACTGTGTGGAGTTTGCACGTTCTCCCCGTGTCTGCGTGGGTTTCCTCCGGGGGCTCCGGTTTCCTCCCACAGTCCAAAGATGTGCAGGTCAGGTGAATTGGCCATGCTAAATTGCCCGTAGTGTTAGGTAAGGGGTAAATGTAGGGGTATGGGTGTGTTGCGCTTCGGCGGGGTGGTGTGGACTTGTTGGGCCGAAGGACCTGTTTCCACACTGTAATTAATCTAAGTAATCTAATCTAATCTAATCTAATCTAATCTAAAGGCTCTTAGCTCAAGATCCTCTTAAGGTTCGCATAGAGGTTCAGCCGGCAATTAGGAAGGCAAATACAATGTTAACATTCATTTCAAGAGGGCTATAATAAAAAGAGCAGAGATGTACTGCAGAGGCTGTATAAAGATATGATTAGACTGCATTTGGAAAATTTTGGGAGGTTCTGGGCTCCCTCTCTAAGGAAGAATGTGTTGGCAATGGAGGAGGTCCAGAGGATGTTTAGAAAAATTATCCTGGGGTGGGTGAAGGGCTAGCCATGTGAGGAGCAGTTTGAGGACTCTGGGTCTGTACGTGATGGAGTTTAGAAGGATGAGTGGGCATCTCATTGAAACTTTCAGAATACTGAGAGGCCTGGTTAGAGTGGACGTGGGGGAGAGGCTAGGAGCTGAGGGCATAACCTCAATGTGAAGGGATGATGCTTTAGAAACTGAGATGCTGAAAAATTTCTCCAGCAAGAAGGTCGTGAATCTTTGGAACTCTTTGCCCCAAAGGCCAAGTCATTGAGCTTCTTTAAGAAGAAGCTTCTTTAAGAGATAGATAGGTTCTTGATTAGTAAGAGGATCAAGGGTTACAGGGAGAAGGAAGGAGAATGGGGTTGAGAAGCATATCAGCCATGATGGAATGGCAGAGCATACACAATATGCCAGCTGACTTAATTCTATACATGCGTCTTTGATTAGGTTTCACTACAGTATTCCCAGCCTCCAATTCCATACTCCTGTTCCAAACCTGGAAAGTGGACTATCACCCATGGTCAGAGCTCAGTGAGTTGTTTACTTAGATGGGTCAAAACCCAGAACTTGCATCCAAACAGCACTCTATGGGATTTATCTATGCCACTTGGATTTAGGAAAAGAAGACCTATCAGTACCTTCTCGAGGGCAAGTGGGGATGGGCAATAAATGGTAGCCTGCAGGATTTTTTTCACATCCATTTTATCTCCTTGCATGCCTGTGTTGACCCCTCGCTGCTGTCCTCAAGGGGAGATCTCTGTCACTTTTCACCTCTGAACAAGTGGCCACAATCATGACATTCTTGTTTCTGACTGGCACTTAGGAGTTCATCTTGTTCTCACAATTTCAATTTCCTCTTTATGGTGTCTTCTGCTCTAATTATGCTTGAGAATTCATAGCATCCATACTTTAAAGGCCTCTATTTTCTCCTACAGATTTTCACTTCTTATTCAGATTTCTGTGGTGTACAAGTAAGTGGATAGATATTACAATCTTGAGGGATTTTTTCCATCTTTTAAGCTTGAGTTTTCTTGTTTATTTTTCTGATTGTTCATCTTCACAAAGTTGCCTCTGGCTACTTTTTTTTTGTCCTCGTTCTAACTTTTGCGTCACACCTTCTATCTTCTGTTTGTCATTTGTCCTCAAGAGACAGAGAGACAGACTTCTACTTCTAGCAAGACACCCTCCACTTCAAACTTAATTTCTTCTAATGGATTCCTTCTGACTATCATTGTTCATTGATACGTGATCTATCTACTTATGTGTGCAATCCAGGCTGACTCCATTGCAGCAATGCGGAATTGAAAGGTTTCACATAACATTAAACCATAGGCCCCACGTCCCCAACCCCCCGTTATGAAGGTGCAGGTGTGTACTGTACCTTTTTGAGAGAGGAAACTAGCATGGACTGACTGTAAGCAAAGGGTGTCCTCAATAATTTAAAAATGTAAGACTTGGTTGAAACAAATAACTGGAGTTGAGTTGCCATGGAATAAAAACAAATTCAAGTTCAGCCAATAAGTTTGAATTATGCACCAGCTCCCAAAATCCAATTGAATTTGAGTTTAGATTTGATTCCCTACAGTGTGGAAACAGGCCTTCGGCCCAACGTCCACACCAACCCTCCGAAGAGCAACCCACCCAGACCCATTCCCAACATTTACCTCTGCCTGTAGTGTTAGATGTATTACTCAATTTCCCATGGCCAATTCACCTAACCTGCACACCTTTGGACTGTGGGAGGAAACGCACGCAGACACAGGGAGAATGTGCTAACTCCACACAGACAGTTGCCCGAGACGGGAATTGAACCCGGGTCCCTGTGAGGCAGCAGTGCTAACCACTGAGCCACCGTGCCATTGTGATGACATCGATTCAATGGGAGAACTGCCAAGAAAACCAACAAGTATAGACTGCTAGCCAAATAGCTCTCTGAAAGGTACCTGTTCATATGAAAGACCTGGGGAGCAGAATACTGAAGAAAAGACAACACAGGAAAATTTACAGAGGGAGATACAAAGAGAAGATTCGACAGCTGGCTGGTTTTGAAATTTTGAATTTTGTTTGTAAGTCTTAACTGGGGCTTTTATCGGACCAGAATTGTAGAATGGGAGGTAAAAGATAGGTTTATGAGAAAGGAGTTGTAAGTAGTTGTTGGTTTTAATGGTCTCTGTTGGACTTACAGAATAAAATTGTTAATTTTTACTTTAACTAGTGACCTCTGGGCCAGATCTTTTGCCTCTTGAAATTTACCAGATTATGGTGCGAGGTGAGCTTCTCTGTGTGTCAGGTTTAAATTAAGACACGGGGTTTAAATTACCCCGTGTCGTAACACACCCCTCAGTTTAAAGCATTGCAGTTTGTGGGAGCTTACACACACAGCAAGTTCAGCTGCTTTATTTCCTACATGACAACAGTGAGTACACTTTCTCAGTACTTTGCCTGTAGAATTTTTTTGGGTATCATACATAAATTCAGGCCTTTATTCCTGATTGTTTGTTTCAAACGAAAATCTTCCAGATCTGAGAATAAAAGCAGAAAATACAGCAAACGCCAAGTGTGACTGGCTGCATCTGTGGACAGGGGAAACTCGGGTTAATGTTTTGGGTTACTGACCTTTCAGACATTAAACGTTAGCAGTTATTGGTGTGAGTAATGCCATAATGTGGCCTGTTGCTAAGAGCCATTGTGTCGACAACCTGTTACCGTTTTCGCAAGTTGGTAATCAGCTCATCAACATAAGCTTCTGCTGATTATTGCTACGGCAACTGATGTTACATAATCACATGCAAGTAATATGTTTACACTGGCAGCTGAATTTGAGAAATAAGTTTGCTGAATGCTAATTGTAGACATTTATCAGTGTTTGCAGGTGTTTAAATAGCTAGATGCCAGAACGCTGGAACAAAATCAAACTCTGTTGTATGAAAATTGTTTTCTGTAAAAGCATATCAGCGTGGCCTTGAGGTCCCAGTCTAACATCTCTTTACATTTATTTATGGGATCTGGGACACCACCGCAAGGTTATTGTCTCTGATTGTCCTTTTGAGAAGATGATGGGGAGCTACCTTCCTGAACTGCTGCACTTCTTGTGACAGGATACCGTTAAGGTGGGCAGTTCCAGGAATTGAACCCAGCGCCGATGAGGGAATGGTTATATCGTTCCAAGTTCGGGCACTAGGTAGAGACTTGGAGCTCCTGTCCTTGTTTGTTGAATTGCTGTCTGTGGAGCCTTGTGGAGTTACTGTCGCACATCGTGTGATGAAGTGTCATCTTCTTGGGCAGTCCCTCAGGGTCAAGGGTGACTTACTTCCACTCCAGGGCAGGATGGGCTCAACGGGGGCTGAATAATACAATCTTTTAGCTGCACACTATCTACCATGGCAGGTGGTCAAGGGGGTGGATGAGTAACATAATCTGCATTATGTTCACTCTTTCCATAGTTTATGATTGGCACCTTCACGGACACATCTTCTCTAGTTTGTGTTATTCTCGGGCAGGCATGTGTCAGTGGGGATGTTGTTTAGGAAAGCTTTGAGGGTGTCCTGTGTTGTGTATCCTCTGCCCTCCTAGTGATCGCTTAATCATTGTGGAACTGAAAGAGAGAACACTTGTTGCCGTATTTATTCACATGATGAGTGCATCACTGGTTAGCCTAGCTTTTATTGCTCTCCCTCATCAATCACTGGGAGTTGTGTTCAGGGAGTTGTGCCAGGAATGCGTACCAATGTGGCAAACGTCTCGCAGCTGGTTATGTGTGACCAGTGCCTCGATACTGGGAGAAGGTACAGCTATCTTGCCAGTGGATTTACAGGATTTTACAAAAGCAATGATGCTGATAACTCTCCAGTGATCTGCTGTACACGGTCCACGTATCTGAAGCATAGAGGAGGGTGGGGACCAAGACCCCTCGAAAGACCATTGGCACTTGTGAATTTATTCAGTGCATCTTCAGAGCTAAGTCCACATTAATGGGAGGCTCTTTTTGGCTCTTGGCTCCTTTTGTCATAGTCAGAGAGATGTACAGCATGGAAACAGACTCTTCAGTCTAACTCGTCCATGCTGGCCAGATATCCTAAATTAATCTAATCCCATTTACCATCACTTGGCCCATATCCCTCCAAACCCATCCAGATGGCTTATAAATGTTGTAATTGTACTAGCCTCCACCACCACCTCTGGCAGCTCATTCTGTGATGGCCGCACGGTTGCTCAGTGGCTAGTACTGCTGCCTCAGCGCTGGAGATCTGGGTTTGATTCCAGTCTCTGATGACTTTGTTTGTTTGTTTGGAGTTTGCACATTCTCCGTGGGTTTCCTCTAGGTGCTCCGGTTTCCTCCCATAATCCAAAGATGTGCAGGTTACATGCATTGGCCATGTTCAATTGCCCATAGTGTTCAGGAATGTGTAGGTTAGGTGCATTAGTCAGAGGTAAATGTGGAGTAACAGGGTAAAGGAATGGGGTTTGGGTGGGTTCTTCTCAGAGGGTTGGTGTGGACTTATTGGGCTGAAGGACCTCTTTCCACACTGTAGGGATTCTATGATTTATACACGCACCACTCTTTGCATGAAAAAGTTGTCCCTTTTGAACCTTTTTTAAAATCTTTCCCCTCTCACTCTAAACCTTAGGTCTCTAGTTCTGGACTCCCTCACCTGGGCAGAAAAGGTGTTGTCCATTTCAGTTTTAATGTATAAAGTATTGGGATTCCAGTAATCTCTATCCTTGGGCCTGAAATTCCTGGAGTATTTTTGCCGTATTTATTCACATGATGAGTGCATCGCTGGTTAGGCCAGCTTTTATTGCTCTCCCTCATCAATCACTCTGTGTGGGCCTGGAGTCTAATATAGCCCGGAGAAGTTGTTTTTCCCTAAAAGACATTAGTAAACCAGCTGGGTTTTTTACCCTGCGCTCAGCAACAGTTTTCTCATTAGACTGTTGTCTCATCATCATTAGACTCCAGATTCCAAATTTTTTTCTTTAATCTGACATCTAATGTCCCCAAAACATTAACTGGGTCTCTGGATTAATAGTCCATCATCTCTGACATATGACTAATGTAAGAGATGATGGGCCATGACCATGTCACCCGGATAAAAATACTGGATTTACGCATCTAAATTCCAGAAACTTGAGGGGTGTCGGTCACAGAATAAAATCTGGACAAAGGCCCATATAGGGCCTACTAATTCTACTGTGAATGTATGGGCTGCCAACCCAGCATAAAATTTCTCAGCATAGCATGAGGCCATTCTGCCCTTTGTGGAACTGTCTCAAAGGGCTGAATGACCTATTATTTCTTATTCCTGTCTGAACACAAAAGGGATGAGGAAGAGAGAGAGCCAGGTACTGGGGAGATTGTAAAGGGAGGCTGTAGTGATTGGAATGAAACATGGGCTCTGAGCTGGCTGGTCAGAACCCATGTACTATGCACATGTGAATAAAGGTGACTTGGTATGGAATACCAGCCTCTGTGCAGTTATTTCAGATCTCATTCAAAACATTTGCTTCCCTCTTGCACTTGTAGTACATGATGACAGATTGATTTTGTTGTCGGTTTTTAACTGAGACACATTGTTTCAATTCTGTTATAACCCTTGGAAGTCATATCACTGGTGAGCAAGACTCATCAAATAGTCTTTTTTTAAACTTTCAGTGCTTTGTGTTATACCACTTCCAGTAAGTATCATTGATTCTTGTTTGTTCCTTTTTAAGTACAAATAGCTTGACCTTTTTTTAAAAAAAAATTTGTCTTTTTCATTCTGTGAGCTACCATCATCACTCTTACTGGCTCTGACCTTGCCTGCTCTGAAAGACTCAGTGCCTGAAAACTGAGTTAGGTTTACTGTTGTAAATTTAACTAGGTAAAAACAATGACTGCAGATGCTGGAAACCAGATTCTGGATTAGTGGTGCTGGAAGAGCACAGCAGTTCAGGCAGCATCCGACGAGCAGTGAAATAGAAGTTTCTGACAAATGCCCTTCATCAGGAATACAGGCAGAGAGCCTGAAGGGTGGAGAGATAAGTGAGAGGAGGGTGGGGGTGGGGAGAAAGTAGCATAGAGTACAATAGGTGAGTGGGGATGGGGATGAAGGTGATAGGGCGGGGGGGAGGGTGGAGTGGATAGGTGGAAAAGAAGATAGGCAGGTAGGCCAAATCATAGGGACAGTGCTGAGCTGCAAGTTTGGAACTAGGGTGAGGTGGGGGAATGGGAAATGAGGAAACTGTTGAAGTCCACATTGATGCCCTGGGGTTGAAGTGTTCCAAGGCGGAAGATGGCGTTCTTCCTCCAGGCGTCTGGTGGTGAGGGAGAGGCAGTGAAGGAGGCCCAGGACCTCCATGTCCTCGGCAGAGTGGGAGGGGGAGTTGAAATGTTGGGCCACAGGGAGGTGTGGTTGATTGGTGCGGGTGTCCCAGAGATGTTCCCCAAAGCGCTCTGCTAGGAGGCGTCCAGTTTCCCCAATGTAGAGGAGACCGCATCGGGAGCAACGGATACAATAAATGATATTAGTGGATGTGCAAGTGAAACTTTGATGGATGTGGAAGGCCTCTTTAGGGCTTTGGATGGAGGTGAGGGAGTAGGTGTGGGCGCAGGTTTTGCAATTCCTGCGGTGGCAGGGGAAGGTGCCAGGATGGGAGGGTAGGTTGTAGGGGGGTGTGGACTTGACCAGGTAATCACGGAGGGAACAGTCTTTGTGGAAGGTGGAAAGGGGTGGGGAGGGAAATATATCTCTGGTGGTGGGGTCTTTTTGGAGGTGGCGGGAATGTCGGCAGATGATTTGGTTTATGCAAAGGTTGGTAGGGTGGAAGGTGAACACCAGGGGCGTTCTGTCCTTGTTACGGTTGGAGGGGTGGGGTCTGAGGGCAGAGGTGCGGGATGTGGATGAGATGCGTTGGAGGGCATCTTTAACCACGTGGGATGGGAAATTGCGATCTCTAAAGAAGGAGGCCATCTGGTGTGTTCTGTGGTGGAACTGGTCCTCCTGGGAGCAGATGCGGCAGAGGTGGAGGAATTGGGAATACAGGATGGCATTTTTGCAGGAGGTGGGGTGGGAAGAGGTGTAATCCAGGTAGCTGTGGGAGTCGGTGGGTTTGTAATAAAATGTCGGTATCAAGTTGGTTGTCATTAATGGAGATGGAGAGGTCCAGGAAGGGGAGGGAGGTGTTAGAGATGGTCCGGATAAATTTAAGATCAGGGTGGAATGTGTTGGTGAAGTTGATGAATTGCTCAACCTCCTCGCGAGAGCACACTGAGAGACCATACCGAACCTCATCAGCTCAGGCCTCCAACCTCATAGTCCTCAATTTCCCTTGTCTCTCTCTCTCTCTCTCTCTCTCTCTCTCTCACACACGCAGTGTGTCTCTCTCTCTCTCACACGCAGTGTGTGTCTCTCTCTCTCTCTCTCTCTCTCACGCAGTGTGTCTCTCTCTCTCTCTCTCTCTCACGCAGTGTGTCTCTCTCTCTCTCTCACACGCAGTGTGTGTGTCTCTCTCTATCTCTCTCTCTCTCTCTCTCTCACTCACACGCAGTGTCTCTCTCTCTCTCTCACACGCAGTGTCTCTCTCTCTCTCTCTCTCTCTCACACGCAGTGTGTCTCTCTCTCTCTCTCTCTCTCACACGCAGTGTGTCTCTCTCTCTCTCTCTCTCTCACACGCAGTGTGTCTCTCTCACGCACGCGCGCGCGCGCACACACACACAGTCTCTCTACACTGAATTCCCAAGGTTTAGAATCCTTAGTGAAATTCCTCCTTATCTTAGCATAACCTCTTACTGGTTGGGTGAAGCAGCATTTCACATCTATCCTGCCAATGCCTGTACAAATTCTAAGCAGTTTGATGAGATTCCCTTTTCTCCTGAACTCCAATATTATATTCAATCTCTCCTGTTAGGACTGTCCTATCTTTTCCCAGGAATTAGTTCAATAATCTTCATTGTACCCAACTAATTATAGTCTTCTTTCCATAAGGGGATCAAAATGGTGCACAGTACAACCAACACATTTTCACCAAAGCTCTTTTATAATTGCAAGAAAACTTTCCTTCTCCAATTCCCTCAGAGTAGAAGCTGGAGTACCACTTGCCTTCCTTGCATGTGCATATTAACCTTGGCTCATGTACAACCATTTTGTACCATATTTGGCTTTTGCTGAGATGAGGAATTTCTCTCGTGCAGAGAGTGAAGGTACTGGAAGATATAGTTTTACTTGAGTTTAACTTGAGTTCCTGTTTGTCTGAGAAATACTGAACACAATCCATTTGCTTAAAACAGGTCCTTGTGTAAATCTTCTGACTTGAGGTTCAGAAACTTCAAATTATTTTCTTTCAAGCTGTTTG
Organism: Chiloscyllium plagiosum; assembly: GCF_037043375.1. NCBI lineage: Eukaryota > Metazoa > Chordata > Chondrichthyes > Orectolobiformes > Hemiscylliidae > Chiloscyllium > Chiloscyllium plagiosum. Next base: position 15,886,979 of record NW_028270149.1, read on the forward strand.
TTCCTGATATTTCCGAGATTGAGACTGTGATTTAATACTTGAACAATTTTACTGCAGTTTTGTACAGTTGACCCTACATTGTTTATCCAAGAAACTGTTGATTGAAGTCTCCTCATTGTGTTCTTATTGAAGTTTAACCGGCTGTTTGCTATGGTTTTGACTTGCTCTTCTCCAGCATGATTTTCCGCCAAATTATTTCTTTCCAGATCTGATTTGAGGGGATTAGCCATCAGAGTGACCTATTTTGTAGTAAATTTAATTTAGGACTTGACTTCAACTTGAATGAATCCCTGCCACTGTTGGATCATCCATACTCCCCACTGCTTAACCCCCCTCCTCTGTATTATGTTAAACTTGTTGGGTAGTAATGCTGCAGCCTTAACGTCAGCTGCTGGTTTCAGGTAACCCTCCAATCCCATTTGAAAGCCTCAACTAATTCTGCCTCAGCCACACTCGCGGGATGCAAACACAATCCAGTGAAGAACGCCAGCAGATGTCTCCCTGTAGACTCCCAATGTTGCTCATACCTTGTATAAGAATATGTCCCTGTTATGTGTAGCAGTGTATTAATACAAAATATTCAATATAGAAACTTGCAAAATGCTTACTGCCCTTTTGTTTCACAGGGACGGGCAACATGGTTGCAGTAATGATTGGCAACATCAAAGGCAGTGAGATTTTGGCGCTGGTGAGGGAAGGTATCGCCGTTTCCATGGTGATTGAAGTTGGGAAGCAGCATGGACCATGGATGAGCCAATACTCCATCTTCTTTGTCTCGGTTTCCTTTTTCGTCGTCACCGCTGCCACGGTGGGATATTTCATCTTTTACTCCGCAAGAAGACTGCGGCTTGCAAGGGCTCAGTCTAGGAAACAGGTATGTTTATTCAGTTCTGGAGCAACGCGACGCAATGCTGGGCAAGCTTGACTCTTTCTTGCTCCAGCTATGGAGACATTTTAAAACAAACATTCTGTAAGTTACCTTCTTGATCTCCTGACTGTTTAATAAGCTTGCGTCAACTTTGTTTCTGCCACATTTTAACCCCAAGCTTTTATTTCAAATTAATTCATGCCTCTGTTTAAATAAGTAAAGGTAAGGCCATGACCTTACCAGAGGACCACAGGAGGGGTCACTCATTAGAGGGAGACAGCTGCTGGTGGTTTAACCTGAAGGTTACCTCAAGCAAAGGGGCACGATTGAAAAGCAGGGACCTTCGTGGTAACCTTGGCCGGTGCAGGAATTGAACGTGCACTGTTGGTGCCTCGCAAACCAGCAGTCCAGCCATTTCTATCCAAATAAACATCCAATACCACAACTGAACCTGCCTCTACCACATTTCCAGAAGACAGCACACAATCAAGGTCTACATGTACAGGAACGGCAACTCAAAATGTTGTGTAGCTCACACGTTTGGTCAGAAATTTCTCTTGTTTGCATTGTTGAATGTATGATTTTATCAAAGCGATTTTTGCAGCTTCTATTCTAGGACAGCATTGCTTTCATACCAGCATTGAGGTTTGCATTGTAAATCAAGCACATGTTTTGGCCACAACACTGTATTTTAAGAGCAGAAAGTATGGTTTCTTTATTTTAAGGCAACTTGTGACGACTTCAGTTATCATCGAAAACATAAAGCAATCACTAAATATTCACATTTATGTAAAACTGTTGAAAATTGGCTATTTTAAAAGCTAAAAAAATTATGAAGAAAATAATATTTTTCACCTTGTGGCATATTGGCGATTTTCTTTTTCCTTCCAAACCAGGCTGTGCCAAGATCCTGGGGCATGTACTGGAGCCTAAGGTGTGGATGATTAGGTTAAATACTTTCGAAGGGCTGATTGACTTACTCCGGTTCTGAATTGAGCAACCCTATTGCTTGAAAATACTTTATTTTGGTGTTTGTTGAAGAGAGAAGTGATAGGTTCTTTCTACCTGAATAAAACTGATTTTGGAGTCTAATGCTTTCTGGTTCGAATTCCAAACAACAAGATTTAAGTTGACTTATGCAGTGGAAGCAAATGTAGTAATTTAGTACATAGTAATTATGGTCGCTGGTTGTCTGGTTATGTTGAGTACTTTGTTTCCCCTGTTGAAGAAGAGCTTGATGGAAGCTTAGTTCTGAAATCAAATGCTTTACTTCGTGAATTATTTTGATTTTGATGTTTAAGTGAAGAAACGTTTGGATTTAAGCTTGACATCTATGTTGCCTTTTCTCCTGTCTGTTTCATCATCAACACCGCCAGGGATTTCATTGCTTGGAATGTCACATTTTCTTCTCCAGTTTCCTCATTTCCCCTCCCCCCACCTTGTCTCAGTCCCAACCCTCGAACTCAGCACCACCTTCCTAACCTGCAATCTTCTTCCTGACCTCTCCGCCCCCACCCCCACTCCGGCCTATCATCCTCACCTCATCACCCTCACCTTCCACCTATCGCATTTCCAATGCCCCTCCCCACAAGTCCCTCCTCCCTACCTTTTATCTTAGCCTGCTTGGCACACTTTCCTCATTCCTGAAGAAGGACTCATGCCCGAAACGTTGATTCTCCTCCTCCTTCTTGGATGCTGTCTGACCTGCTGCGCTTTTCCAGCAACACATTTTCGTGTCACATTTTCTGTCAAGCGGCACAGATTTGTTTTTTTCCTGATTTGGTGTTGAGACCATCTCTTCCCAGGAGGAGCCAGCTCTGCTGAGCAACAAAAAACACCACTCTGGGATAGCCGCATGGTTCTCGCTGTTGGGCCAAGAGCCAGTTATCACAAGGGTGTTCAGTAAGTGCTCCTCACCGATATCACTGCATAGAGAAATGCCCCACTCTCAGCGCCAGGAGCGAAGGCTCACTGCATCTCAGCTTTGGAAAACTAATAGGAATCTTGCTTGGCATGACGTGATTCCAAACTGGAGCATTCCTGAATGTTCCACAGGAAACCTTGGCAGGAGCTATGAGACTGCTCAAACTGTGGTTTTTGTTTCTCTTTTGAGTCTTTTTCTCATCGGTGGCACAGTTTTCCAGGAAGCTGTGAGCTGTCGTATCAATCGGAACTTAACTGCTTGTGAGGTCACACATGTTGTGGATACCCCATCTCCACCCATTATGGGTTTATCCTCTCCTTAGGAATGTTGTTCTCCACTGATCCCTGGCCAAGTGTATTGTTACATCCTGGATAGTGGTCAATTTGGAACTATTTCTGCCAGCCTCTCATTTCTTAAGCTACTCAGGTCACCATTAGCATCTTTTTTTAAAATTCATCCAACAAAGGACCTGGTTTTACTGACTCCGTTTTTTTGTGTAAAAAAAAATCAAGTTTCTAAGACCTAAATTTTCAGTCAAAAAGCAAGTGATCAACTTCTGTGTGTGTAATAGTCTGGAAGAGTTGAAATCTACTTTGTTCCCATCACCTTGCTATCCCAGCGCTGACAGCTCAGATACTGTTCCTGCCAACCCTGTCCACCAAAGTAGTGCAAAAACAGTGGATGTGTTTTTATGATCGTTACTTATAGATTAAAATGTATTTCTAAGAAATGGACTTAAATTTAGTTGGTTTCGTGTAAAGAAATTAGATTAGATAAGGTTAGATTCCCTACAGTGCGGAAACAGGCCCTTCAGCCCAACAAGTCCACACTGACCCTCCGAAGATTAACCCACCCGGACCCATTTCCCTCTGACTAATGCATCTAACACTATGGGCAATTTAGTGTGGGCAATTCACCTGACTTGCACATCTTTGGACTTATCAAGCTCAAAAACAAAAATGTACAAATGTTTATAATGTCATTCAGTTTTTTTCACAAACGGAAAATAATATGACATCGCAGACGATGCAGTGGCTGTGTAAGCATGTCATCAAGATCTATTGAGTGACAGTGTGAAATCCCGGTCTTCTGTTGCAGTACAAAATTGCATCTCTTCACTCCTCTTTCACAAACCTTTGAGCCAAAGTGCTGCAAAATGGGACTGGAGTGGATCAGTGCTTGATGACCAGCATATACAAGACGGGCCAAGGGGCCTCTTCCTGTGCTGTAAGACTGTACATCAGTCAGAGCTGCCTTCGTGATCTGCACCATGTTTTTTGCTGGTTTCAGGAAAAAAACCTCAAAGAAACTGAGTCATTCTGACAATATTCATGGGCACAGTTTTGCAATTTCATCTTTTGGCGGCAGCTATGTGCCAAGATTCCTTTGGTTTGTGCGTAAAACTCCTTTTTTTTTTGTTAACTAGCTCCAAGCTCTAATATTCTTTTGCGATATTCTGTAGCTGCTGCACAATTGTTTGTCTGCTGTGCAGTCTGAACAACATTTGAGGTTTGAACTAGGCTGAATATCTGCTTCTCCCTCATTGATGGTTCGGTTACCATGTTAGGTATCGGGATTGGCTGGTCACTGCAGCACACAAAAGACTTGACCCGTGACTTTGTGGGTTGGTGTGTGCAGGCACAAAGAGCTGTGCAGCCGCGTCACGGTCTGCTGTTTATAATTGATGAATTTGATAAATTCTTGATGTCACAGGCAGAAATTGATAATTGATAAATTGATAAATTCTAATTGTTTGAATGATCCTGTAGAATTGCCAATGTCAAACTAGCATCCATTTTATACTCAATTTTTCCCTCTCAGAATAGAAAAATCAGCATTTTTTTATAATGGTCACCAGTTTGATATCATGACAAATCAAAATTGTCTTCAAAACATTAAAGAGGGTTCTTTCTTTTAACAAATAAACTGTTAGCCAGGTCCACTGTAAACGGATGTAACCAGGCTTTGCCCTGTCCAATTATTGTAAAAAGAGGTTATTGACTGAGAAGTAACATAGTGATAAGGGATAAAGAAAATTATAACAGTATTATCTAAATAGTGAGACGTTGCATAGCTCTGAGATGCAGAAAGATGTGGGGATCCTAACGCATGAATTGCTGAAAGTTGGATGCAGCACAGCAAGTAATCAGAAAAACTGTGAGAATGTTACAGTTTATTATGAGGGGAATTGCATGCAAGAGTAGGGAGGCAACGCTTCAGCTCTACAGGACATTGGTAACACTGTATCTAGATGTTGTGTCAGATGGAATACAGGGAGAACTAGCCATTTGGATACAGAACTGGCTCAAAGGTAGAAGACAGAGGGTGGTGGTGCAGGGTTATTTTTCAGACTGGAGGCCTGTGACCAGTGGAGTGCCACAAGGATCGGTGCTGGGCCCTTTACTTTTTGTCATTTACATAAATGATTTGGATGCGAGCATAAGAGGTACAGTTAGTAAGTTTGCAGATGACACCAAAATTGGAGATATAGTGGACAGCGAAGAGGGTTACCTCAGATTACAACAGGATCTGGACCAGATGGGCCAATGGGCTGAGAAGTGGCAGATGGAGTTTAATTCGGATAAATGCAAGGTGCTACATTTTGGGAAAGCAAATCTCAGCAGGACTTATATACTTAATGGTAAGGTCCTAGGGAGTGTTGCTGAACAAAGAGACCTTGGAGTGCAGGTTCATAGCTTCTTGAAAGTGGAGTCACAGGAAGATAGGATAGTGAAGAAGGCGTTTGGTATGTTTTCCTTTATTGGTCAGAGTATTGAGTACATGAGTTGGGAGGTTATGTCACGGCTGTGCAGGACATTGGTTAGGCCACTGTTGGAATATTGTGTGCAATTCTGGTCTCCTTCCTATCGGAAAGATGTTGTGAAACTTGAAAGGGTTCAGAAAAGATTTACAAGGATGTTGCCAGGGTTGGAGGATCTGAGCTACAAGGAGAGGCTGAACAGGCTGGGGCTGTTTTCCCTGGAGCATCGGAGGCTGACAGGTGACCTTATAGAGGTTTACAAAATCATGAGGGGCATGGATAGGATAAATAGACAAAGTTTTATCCCTTGGGTCGGGGAGTCCAGAACTAGAGAACATAGGTTTAGGGTGAGAGGGGAAAGATATAAAAGAGACCTAAGGGGCAACCTTTTCACGAAGAGGGTGGTATGTGTATGGACTGAGCTGCCAGAGGATGTGGTGGAGGCTAGTACAATTACAACATTTAAGAGGCATATGAATAGGAAGGGTTTGGAGGGATATGGGCCAGGTGCTGGCAGGTGGGACTAGATTGGGTTAGGATATCTGGTTGGCATGGATGGGTTGGACCGAAGGGTCTGTTTCCATGCTGTACATGTCTGACTCTAATTGTTATCAGACAAGTTTTCACCACAATACACTTGACCTTGACAATGGGTGGAGGACACATGAAAAGAGTTTGTACTTTATTGGCCATAAATTGGTGATTAGCCTTTACTCAAGTCAATTGTGACTCAAAACTGAATGGATGCTCATAACAAACATTGTCTCAGAAAAGAAATGCTGGTGAAACAGCTCCCATCCTAAAGTAAAAATAGAGAGTTGAAAAAAGACAGACACAGCCTTTGAGGAACATGAAACAGAAAGAATTTAAGCAAGGTGTTAGGAGGGCTAAAAGCAGCCAGAAATGACCTTGCCAATAGAATTAAGGAAAATCCTAAGGCGTCTCATGACTTATTTAGATGAGCGTTATGTGTTAAAGGTCAGAGAAGCAGCAGTTCAAGTGGGGAGTAATCATATGGAGATCCACAAAGAACTGGAGGATTTGATAAATGTTTTTTTAAACTTGAATAAGGAGCAGAAAGATCGCTAGAGAAACAGTCGGGCTACTCGAGGACAAAGGAGGGAATTTGCATGTGGAGCCAGATGAGGTGGGTGAGGTCCTTAACGGATACTTTGCATCGGTATTCACAAAGAAGAAAGACATGGTGCATGGTGAGGCCTGGGAGGGGTATCTTGATATTGTGGAGCATGTCATTATAATAAAGGAGATGGTGTTGGATCTTTTAAAAAGCATTAAGGTAAACACGTCACAAGGACCTGATGGGATCTATCCCAGAATGCTGAAGGAAGCAAGGGAGGAAATTGCTGTGGTCTTGTATGAAATCCTTGTATCCTCTTTAGTCACAGGATAGGTCACAGGGATCTGGAGAATAGCCAAAGTTGTTCCATTGTTTGAGAAGGCTAACAGGGACAATCTGGCCGGTGAATATTTTGTTAGTGGTAGCGAAATTATTGGCGACAATTCTTAGGGACATTCTTGGGATTTATTCATGTTTAGAAATATGTGGACTAATTAGTGACAGGCAGCATGACTTTGTGCAAGGGAGGTTGTGCCTCACAAACCTGATAGCGTTTACTTTCAGGAAGTGACAAAGATGATTGAGGACAGGGTAGTGGATGTTGTCTGTGTGGACTTGAGCAAGGCCTTTGACAAGGTTCCTCATGACAGGCTGATACAGAAGGTGGAGTCACATGGGATCAGTGGTAAGCTGGGAAGATGGATACAGAACTGGCTTGGTCATAGACAGAGTAGAGATGGAAGGGTGGTTTTCAAACTGGAGATCTGTGATCACTGATGTTCCAGGAGTCCCAGCACTGATTGCTGCAGTTGTTTGTAATATATATAAAAGATCTTGGAAGAGAACATAGTTGGTCTGATTAGTAAGTTTGTGGATGACGCAAAATTAGGGGATTTGCCAGGGGATACAGCAGGATGTAGATAGGCTGGAGACTTGGGTGGTGAAATGGCAAATGGAATTTAATCCACACTAATGTGAAGTGATGCATTTTAGGAGGTCTAATGCAGGAGGGAAATATACAGTAAATGGCAAAATCCTTAGAAGCGTTAATATACAGAGGGATCTATGCATCCAGGTCCACAGTTCCCTGAAAATGGCAATGCAAGTGGATAAAATGGTCAAGAAGCATATGGCATACTTGCCTTCATCAAAGGGTGGCACAGTACCTCAGTGGTTAGCACTGCTGCCTCACAGAGCCAGGGGCATGGGTTTGATTCCACCCTCAGGCGATTGTCTGTGTGGAGTTTGCATGCTCTCGCTGGGTCTGTGTTGGTTTTCTCCCACAGTCCAAAGATGTGCAGGTTAGGTGAATTAACCATGCTAAATTGCCCTGTGGTATCCAGGGATGTATGGCGAGGTGGATTTGCCATGGGAAATGCAGGGTTACAGGGATAGGGTCGGTGGGGTGGGACACTCTTCATAGGGTCGGTATGGACTCTTTGGGCCGAATGGCATGCTTACACACTCCAGGGTTTTTGTAATTCTATGGTCAGGACATAGACTATAAAAGTTGGCAAGATGTATTGCTACTGTATAGAACTTTATTTCGGCCAAGTTTGGATATTATGCACAGTCCTGGTCACCACACTACCATAAGGGTGTGGAGGCTTTGGAGAGGGTATGGAAGTGGTTGTTGCCTGGTTTGGAAGGTTTTTGCTATGAGGAAAAACTGGAAAAATTTGTTTTCACTTGATCATTGGAGGCTGAGGGGTCACCTGATCGAGGTTAACATAGTTAGAACATAGAACATAGAAGAATACAGCGCAGTACAGGCCCTTTGGCCCTCGATGTTGCGCCGATCCAAGCCCACCTAACCTATACTAACCCACTATCCTCCATATACCTATCCAATGCCCGCTTAAATGCCCATAAAGAGGGAGAGTCCACCACTGCTACTGGCAGGGCATTCCATGAACTTACGACTCGCTGAGTGAAGAACCTACCCCTAACTTCAGTCCTATATCTACCCCCCCTTAATTTAAAGCTATGCCCCCTTGTAATACCCGACTCCATACGCGGGAAAAGGTTCACACTGTCAACCCTATCTAACCCCCTAATCATCTTGTACACCTCAATCAAGTCACCCCTAAACCTTCTTTTCTCTAATGAAAACAGCCCCAAGTGTCTCAGTCTTTCCTCATACGATGTTCCTTCCATACCAGGCAACATCCTGGTAAACCTCCTCTGCACCCGTTCCAGTGCCTCCACATCCTTCCTATAGTATGGCGACCAAAACTGCACACAATATTCCAGATGCGGCCGCACCAGAGTCTTATACAACTGCATCATGACCTCAGGACTCCGGAACTCAATTCCTCTACCAATAAAAGCCAGTACGCCATATGCCTTCCTCACCGCACTATTTACCTGGGTGGCAACTTTCAGAGATCTGTGTACATGGACACCAAGATCCCTCTGCTCATCCACACTACCAAGTATCCGACCATTAGCCCAGTACCCCATCTTTTTGTTATTCTTCCCAAAGTGAATCACCTCACACTTAGCTACATTGAATTCCATTTGCCACCTTTCTGCCCAGCTCTGCAGCTTCTCTATATCCTGCTGTAACCTGCCACATCCTTCCTCACTGTCAACAACTCCTCCGACTTTCGTATCATCCGCAAACTTGCTCACCCAACCTTCTAACCCCTCTTCCAGGTCATTTATAAAAATGACAAACAGCAATGGTCCCAAAACAGATCCTTGCGGAACACCGCTAGTGACGGCACTCCATGAAGAAACTTTGCCATCAACTATTACCCTCTGTCTTCTTCCAGCCAATTCCTAATCCAAACCTCCAACTCACCCTCAATGCCATATCTCCGTATTTTCTGCAGTAGCCTACCATGGGGAACCTTATCAAACGCCTTACTAAAATCCATATATACCACATCTACCGCTTTCCCCTCATCAACCTCCTTCGTCACCTTTTCAAAGAATTCAATAAGGTTTGTGAGGCACGACCTGCCCTTCACAAAACCATGCTGACTATCCTTGATCACATTATTCCTATCCAGATGTGCATAAATCCTATCCCTTACAATTCTCTCTAAGACTTTGCCCACAACAGAAGTGAGACTCACCGGCCTATAGTTACTAGGGTTATCCCTACTCCCCTTTTTGAACAAGGGAACCACATTTGCTATCCTCCAGTCTTCTGGCACTACTCCTGTAGACAAAGAGGACATAAAAATCAAGGCCAATGGCTCTGCAATCTCCTCCCTTGCTTCCCAGAGAATCCTAGGATAAATGCCATCAGGCCCAGGGGACTTATCTATTTTCACCTTTTCCAGGATTTCCAACACCTCTTCTCTACATACCTCAAAGCCATCCATTCTACTTATTTGTGACTCAGTATTCACATCGACGACAATGCCCTGTTCCTGAGTAAATACTGAAGAAAAGTATTCATTCAGTGTCTCCCCAATCTCTTCCGCCTCCACACGCAACTTCCCACTACTATCCTTGACTGGACCTATTCCTACCCTATTCATTCTTTTATTCCTAAAGGCATAGGAATAAAAGTTATGAAAGGCATAGATAGATGATGGCCAGAATCTCTATTTTCTCAAGATAGAAATGTCATTTAATAGGGGTCATAGGGTTAAGGTAAAACTGGAAAAGTTTAAAGGATGTGAGAAGCAAGTCTTTGCACAGAGGGTGGTAAGTTCCTGAAATGCACTGTCAGAGGAGGTGGTGAAAGTGATTACAACAGTAGTTTGACAGATATGATTAGGCAGGGAATAAAGGGATACTGACCACCTAGAGGCAAGATGCTTTTAGTTTTGAAAGACATCGTGTATCGGTGCAGGTTTGGTGGGCCAAAGGGCCTGTTCCTGTGCTGTACTGTTCTTTGTTCGAAAAGATTCAGCAGGCCAGGCAATGCCTGTGGAGACTGTTACGATTCCAGATCTCCCCTTGCTACCTGTTTAATCTTTATCCATTTCCTCTTTCTCCTTCTATTTGCCCAGACTTCAGACCAAAAACATGAAGTGTGCAACGATGGCACGCCAACTGACTAATAAATATTCCAAAAATTCAAGTGTGAATCAAAAGCTTGCAGTAACGGTCTGTTCAAAAGTGGATTATCTGACTGTCCCAGACCACTACTCATCACAAATAAACTGTTTTTTCACTCCACAATTGCATTCAAAGGTAACTCAGTGAGTTAGATAATATTTAACTTCTCAATTGTATACAGATCAGTCCAGCTTATTTTGCTGCAAAGTAATCTCTGCCATTGCACAAGTCTCTCCCAAGCATGTTAGTATGGGATGAGACGTATGAATTATGATCTCTGAATCTGAGGGAGGGTGTCACACAACCAGGTTCCAAGAATCCCTGGCCTAAGACTTCTAACAGTTGTGAGTGATGGATGCAGGTAGGAAGTGTACACAAATGAACGTGTTAAACGGCCACTGTCACAATGTGAGCAGCTTTGTACTAGAAACGTTGTTCTACCAACACTAGTTTAACTAGTTCTGCTTTTAAAGCAAGTCGGTTCTCTATAATACCGTAGTTCCAGTCTTACGCAATCCTATGTTGTAAGAAAATCCACATAACAGCAGCACCTTTTGAACCTATGGGGTGGGAATTGCATTATAACCAATACATGCTTTAAGACTTGGCGCTTTAGAAACAGTCTCCCCAATTCGTCAATCATGTTATAGCGAATTTGTGAATTAATGAACGCGCTATAGAAGAGTGACCTGTACTTGAGCGATCACTTATTGTTGATTCTACTTGGATTTGCAATGGAAGAGAACATTCTACCTTGTGAACATGATGAGTATGTCTTCATGGCTATAAAATCTCATTTCTTTTGTCTGTCAATTGAGAAACTGCTGCCACGATGAGATTTGCTGAGTTTGTGGGGACGGGAGATGTCCCGACTCAGATATTTTGAGCTCTTGGAGAATTTACTTATTTATACACATTTTTCATTTGAGGTGGCTGAAAAGAAAATGAAACGTTGTAAACAGGAACTACACATTATGTATGACATCATAATTTAAATAGGCAATGCTTAAAAGCAAAATGCAGTGGGTAGTCAAAGTCTAGGACTGAGACAATGTAATTAGATTAGATTAGATTACTTACAGTGTGGAAACAGGCCCTTCGGCCCAATAAGTTCACACTGACCCGCCGAAGCGTAACCCACCCACTCCCCTACATTTACGCCTTTTCCTAACACTACGGGCAATTTAGCATGGCCAATTCACCTGATCTGCACATCTTTGGACTGTGGGAGGAAACCGGAGCACCCGGAGGAAACCCACGCAGACACGAGGAGAATGTGCAAACTCCACACAGTCAGTCGCCTGAGTCGGTAATGGTAGTGTCATTGGACTAGTAATCTGGAGCATCTGCAGTTGTTGTTTTTACCTAGTAATCTGAAAGCCTGGTCAAAAACCCTGGGGACATGAGTTTGAATCCTGCTGGTGAAATTTGAGTTCCGTTAATAAATCTGAAATGTAAAGCTAGTCTCTCTGTTGACTGTGAGATTATCGTTGATGTTGTAAAAACCCATCTGGTTCAATAATGTCCATTTTAGGGTAGGAAATCTGCCATGTCTACGTGGTCTGGTCTGTCTGTGACTCCAGAACCATAAAAACATGCTTGTCTCTTAACCCCTCCTCTGAAACGGCCCAGTAAGCCGCCCTGTTTGCAGGCAATCACATCACGTGGCAGAATAAAAAAAAACAAAGTAAAGACAAAGTAGAGGAGAAACTCAGTAGGCTTAGCTGCGTCAATGGAAAGAAAAACAGAGTTAATGTTTCAGTTCTGTGACCTTTGATTGACCTGAAACATCAACTCTGTTATCTCACCACAGATGCTGTCAGACCTGTTGAGTAATTCCAGTTATTTGGTTTGATTTTGCTGACAAAACAACTAAGCACAGACTCAAAAGATTTTATGAGACATGTTCTAGATACGGCAAAATAACTAAAGGAAAGGCCTGAAATCCAGTCGTGACCTCCTTACAGCCTTGGTCTAATCGTGGAATGAATGATCTGCAGTCAAGAGGTGAGGTGAGAGTGATTGGAATGTTGTCAGGACCTGTAGTTTTTGCACTACCCAGTGGTTCCAACATTTCTTGTCAATCAAATTGGGTGAAGCCTCCTGAGGAAGTAAAAGCATTATTGAGCTTTCTTGACTATAGCACCTTGACCTTGGGTAAACCAGGACAGATTGTTGGTGATCATCATTCCGAGGAACTTGACGTTCTCGACTGTCTGCACCTCTGCTCCACTGATGCAGAAGGGTGTGCCCTCCATCTTGCTTCCTTTAAATCAATGGTCAGCTGTATCGTGGTGCTGATGGAGAGATTGTTATCTTTACATGGAGCCACAAAGCACTCTGTGTCTCTTTCCTGTATTTAGCTGTTCTGAGTGACCAAGGGTGACTCAGTAGATGCAATGAAATTAAAAAATATCTACAGTCGACAGAAAATCCTACAATCTGTCCTTTTGCTTGACGTTTTTAACCAACTGATTATTTTAAAGATTTGAACGCATAATGCTTGCATTTTGAACAATGTCAAAATACTGGATTTCAGGCCTTTATGGGTGGCACGGTGGCACAGTGGTTAGCACTGCTGCCTCACAGCGCTGGAGACCTGGGTTCAATTCCCGCCTCAGGCGACTGACTGTGTGGAGTTTGCACGTTCTCCCTATGTCTGCATGGGTTTCCTCCGGGTACTCCGTTTTCCTCCCACAGTCCAAAAGATGTGCAGGTCAGTTGAATTGGCCATGCTAAATTGCCCGTAGTGTTAGGTAAGGGGTAAATGTAGGGGTATGGGTGTGTTGCGCTTCGGCGGGTCGGTGTGGACTTGTTGGGCCGAAGGGCCTGTTTCCACACTGTAATGTAATCCTAATCTAAAAAGCTTCTGTTCTGCTAAAGGTTTGCTGACTGTTTAAGCAATTAGATAAGGAAGTCCCGGTTTTTAAATAATTCATTATGATCATATCAGTTTATGGAGCCATAGAGATCACGATAAGCTTGTACAAACTCTAATGTACCTGATGTAAATAGCTGTGCTACTTTCACATGACTGATATTATCTGGCCTAACTAGTCAAATGATGCCTTGGAAATTTGAATGTGCCCATATTGTTTCGTGAGTCAAGATTAGAGAGGTGCTGGAAAAGCGCAGAAGGTCAGGCAGTATCTGAGGAGCAGGAAAATCGACGTTTTGGGCAAAAGCCCTTAATCAGGAATAGAGGCCTCATTCCTGATGAAGTGACTTTGCCCGAAACATTGATTTTCCTGCTTCTCGGATGCTGCCTGACCTGCTGTGCTTTTCCAGCACCACTCTAATCTTCACTCTGATCTCCAGCATCTGCAGTCCTCACTTTCGCCACATTGTTTCATACCTACCCTACCTCTCGGAGGCCCTAAAATTAATTAAATTAGCAGCCTGGTCTACTCTTCTGTCACTCACAACACCAGCTCCTCCACGGTACATTCCCAGGCAATTGCTGATTGTAACACATGTTCCTTTTGCCACCTCCTCTCTCACTGTTGCCTTCAATTCTCAGCATTGAGTATAGGAATTGAGACGTCATGCTTCAGGACATTGAGGCTACTTCTGAAGTACTGTGTACAATTCTGGTTGCCCTGCTATGGGAAGGATATTGCTAATTTGGAGAGGGTGCAGAAAAAAATCTACAAGGATGTTACTGGGTCCGGAGGGAGTGAGCTATAAGGAGAAGCTGGAAATTTGAATGTGCCCACATTGTTTCGTGAGTCAAGATTAGAGTGGTGCTGGAAAAATACAGTAGGTCAGGCAGCATCCGAGGAGCAGAAAAATTGATGTTTCGGGCAAAAGCCCTTCATCAGGAAACACACACTCATCAAGTTAGATCAGCAAACACATCGAATTAGACCCCATCTACCACCCCCTGAGAAAAGGAACAAGAAGTGACTTCACCACAGGAAATAACATCACCACAGGAGATGACATCACCAACCCAAAGAAGCCCAAACATATAAATAGAAAGCAGGAATTTTCAGCTTTGCTTTGTTTGAGGTCCGCTAAAGGCGTTACCTAGTAAGGTAATGAAACATCTGGAAATGAACGTTTCAGCTCGGTGAGCAAACCTACATCCCAAACTCTACCCTCTGTATCGCGTTTCTGTACTACCATCAGCAATTCCTTATATTACTCTAGGCCAACTTTACCATCTGGTACACTTTGCTACTACTATTTTCTCAAACCCATCCCTGTCCCAGCCCTCTTCAGTGCCAAAGCATCACATCAGATTCGAGACATTAACTCTCTGCTTTTTGCTCCACAGATGCTGCCAGCCCTGCTGAGCTTCTCCAGCATTTTGTTTTTGTTTCAGATTTGCAACATCTGTAGCACTTTGCTTTTATTAAATTTATAATGTGTTATAGTTTTATTAAGAAATGTTCGATTGAAAAGAAGACCGTTGTTTAATGCAACATCTTTCTGAATTTCGGGGCAATGACAATTGCTTATTTTTAATAAGTAACCTCTCAGCTATGGAAAGTGTGCACCGATTGGCTGACACAATTACAGGTCCCTTATAAGCATAACTAAAACAGGTTAGTTTACCCAATTGGATAACAGTTGAAAGACAGATAGTGGCCAAAATACAAGGTGTAACCCTTTGTGAAAATCTGATGATGCGAAAAATTGTTTGAAAATCTTGATGTGGAGGTGCTGATGTTGGACTGGGGTGGACAAAGTTAAAAATCACACAACACCAGGTTATTGTCCAACAGGTTTATTTGGAAGCACTTGTTTACGGAGTGCAGTACAATCACCTGATGAAGCAGCAGTGCTTCAAAAGCTAGTGCTTCCAGATGAACCTGTCGGACTATAACCTGGTGCTGAGAGATTTTTTTTTAAACTGTGAAAATCTTGGTTTTAATGTCTCACCAATAGAGCAACTTCGAGAAGTATGCAATATTCTTTAGAAACTGCATTGGCTCAACTCCAGGTGGTCAAATCCAGGAGCTGGCTTTGAAGCCGCCATCTTCTTGGCACAGTCAAGAACACAGTCAAGTGTTCTTATCCAAGTCGAGCTGAAACTGGGTACAGGACGCAATGTGGGAATCTGAGCAATAATTGTCACCGTTCTGAGAATTGTGTTCTGTCCTGATAATTGCATCAGTAAAATAAACTGCAGTTCAAGGTTCACTGCACAAGTCAACTGCAGTGGACTGATCCAATCAGTGATCATGTTGGAAGATTAAATGTCAGCTCAAGGTTTTATCAAGCCTGGAACTGGAAACACTTCACTTTTTTTTTGAAAAGAAGTGTAAGTCCAAATGCCTTTCCAACTCTTCCCTTTGAAAAATACTTTTGAGACTGGGGATCAGTTTTTTTTGAAAATTGAATCTGTAGTCAGTGTTTGTTTGAGAAGGATAGACAGGGTGACCATAAGGTATACAAGCTGAATTGAGTCTGCTCTGCCATTCGATCATGGTTGATATGTTTTTCAACTCCTGCCTTCTCCCCATATAAGACATATAAGATAATCAGGATTAGATAGGGTGGACAGTGAGAGCCTGTTTCCTCAAATGGTGATGGCTTGCATGAGGGGACATAGCTTTAAATTGAAGGGTGATAGATATAGGACAGAGGTCAGATGTAGGAGAAAGTGAGGACTGCAGATGCTGGAGATCAGAGCTGAAAATGTGTTGCTGGAAAAGCGCAGCAGGTCAGGCAGCATCCAAAGAGCAGGAGAATCGACGTTTCGGGCATGAGCCCTTCTTCAGGAATGATGTAGGTTCTTTACTCAGAGAGTAGGAACAGTAGTAGACTCACCAACTTTAAGGACATTAAATGGTAATTGGATAAACATATGGATGAAAATGGAATAGTGTAGGTTAGTTGGGCTTCAGATTGTTGCGCTGACCTGTGAAACCATTGAGGGCCAAAGGGCCTGTACTGCACTGTAATGGTCTATGTAATATTAAAAAACCATTTTTTTTCCTGTTTTTTTATTATTGAATTCAAATTCTATCATTTATGTACCAGAAGGACGTGGATGCTTTAGAGGGGGTGCCAAAAAGTTTTACCAAGATATTTTAAGGTTTTAGTTATGAGGAGAGGTTGGATAAACTCTGATTGTTTTCACTGGAAAGACAGAGGCTGAGAGGTGACCTGATAGAGCTCTACAAAATTGAGGGGCATAGATAGGATGGATAGTGAGAGGCTTTTTCCCAGGGTGGAAAGATCAACTACAAGGGGGCACAGGTTCAAGATGAGAGGGAGAAAGTTTAGGGGAGAAGTGTGGCGAAAGTTTTTCTCTGTGTGCACTGGGTTCATGGGACATATTGCCAGTGGAGATGGTGGAAGGAGGCATGTTAGCAACATTTAAAGCTCATCTTGATAAACACTTGAAAACAAGGCAAACAGAGGGATAGGAATTACATGTGGGCAATAAGTAGCAAGTCTAAATAAGGAATTGGTGCAGGCTTGATAGGCTATATTTTATTGTATAGGGTGGTTCAGTGGTTGGCACTGCTGCCTCACAGCGCCAGGGTTCGATTCCCGCCTTGGGCGACCGTCTGTGTGGAGTTTGCATATTCTCCCCGTGTCTGTGTGGGTTTCCTCCTACACTCAAAAGATGTGCAGATCAGGTGAATTGGTTGTGCTAAATTGCCTATAGTGTTAGGTGCATTAGCTAGGAGTAAATATAGGGTAGTGAAATGGGTCTGTGTAGGTTACACTTTTTGGAGGGTTGGTGTGGACTTGTTGGGCCGAAGGGCCTGTTTCCATACTGTAAGTAATCTAATCTTAAAACCCTTGATTCCCTAACTAATCCAGAACCTATCTATTTCTGTGTTAAATATATTCAATAACTTGACCCCCACAGCTTTCTATGGCAGTGAGTTCCAACCTTTGTCTGAAGAAATCTTCCTCATCTGAATTCTAAAGGGTCATCCCTTCACTCTGAGGCTGTGGCCTCAGGTTCTAGTCTCTCCTACAAGTGGAAACATCATTTGCACTTCCACTCTATCCAGGCCTCCAAATATTCCATTAGTTTCAATGAGATTCTTTCCATCCTTCTAAACTCCGAGTGTAAACACCGAACACTCAACAGCCCCTCATATGGCAATCCATCATCCCTTGCTCATTCCTGTAAACCTCCTCCAAATCCTCCTCCAATGCCAGCACATCCCTCCTTAGATACAAGGCCCAAAACTGCTCACGATATTCTAAATACAATCTGACCAGAGCCTTATACAGACTGAGCAGTACATCTTTGCTCTGGTATTTTAATCCTTTTAAAATGATTGTCAATGTTTCATTTGACTTCCTAATCGCCAACTAAACCTGTATGTTACCCTGAAGAGAATCCTGAACTAGCACTCCAACATCCCTTTGCTTCATATTTCCAAAGCTTTTCCCCATTTAGAAAATAATCTATCCCTCTGTTCTTCCCTTCACAGTGCATACGCTCACACTTTTCCACAGTGTATTCAATCTGCCACTTCTTTGCCCACACCTCTAGCCTGTCCAAGTCCTTCTGCAGCCTCCCCACATCCTCAACACTACCTGTCCTTCTACCTATCTTTGTATTATCTGCAACTTGAACGACGATGTCCTCAGTTCCTTCATCCAGATCATTAATGTATAATGCGAATAGTTGTGGTCCCAACACAGACCCCTGCGGAAATCCACCAATCACTGGTTGCCATCCTGAAAAAGACTCCTTTATCTTCACGCACTCTCTGCCTTTTGCCAGTCAGCCAATCCTTATCCTTGCCAGTACGTTGCCCTTAATACCATGTTCTGTTATTGTATTTCACAGCCTCCTGTGCGACACCTTATCAAAGGCCTTCTGGAAATCCAAATAGATCATGTCCACTTGCTCTCCTTTGTCTAACTTGCTCGTTACCTCATCAATGAATTCTAACAAATTTGTCAAGCATGACCTCCCTTGAAGAAGCCATGCTGACTTAGCCCTATTTTATCATCCACTTTCAAGTGCTCTGCAATCTTATCCTTAATAATGGAACTGTAAAATCTTACCAATGATAGAGTTCAGGCTAATCAGCCTATTGTTTCCTGTCTTATGGTGTTCTCCCTTCTTACGTAGGGGTGTTACATTAGCCATTTTCCAGTCCTATGGGACCTTCCCTGACTTCAGTGATTCTTGAGAGATCACTAGCAGTGCCTCCGCAATTTCCTCAGCTATCTCCTTCAGAACTCCGGGATGTAGTCTATCTGGTTCAGGTGATTTAACGACCTTCAGATGTTTCAGCTTCCCCAACACCTCTTCCTTCATGGTGGCCACTACATTCACCTCTGCCCCTGACTCTCTTGAAGCTCCCGCATGCTATTGGTGTATTCCACTGTGAAGACTGTTGCAAAGTACCTGTTCAGTTCATCTGCCATTTCTTTGTTCCCCATTATTACTTCACCAGCCGCATTTTCCAGTGATCCAATGTCCAGCCTTGCCTCGGTCTTACCTTTTTGGATTTTGAAAAAAAACCTCTTTAAATCTTCCTTTTGTATGGCTAGCTAGTTTTCCCTCCTATTTCATCTTCTCCCTGCTTATTGTTTTTGTTTAAGTTATCCTATGCTGTTTTTCTTTTAAAAGACTTTCCAAATCTCTGGCTTTCCACGAAGCTCCGCAACATTCTCTGCTTTTTATTTTGCTTTTGTGCTGTCCCCGCCTTCCCTTGCCAGCCTCAGTTTCTCAGATTCTCCTCCTCTCTCCAGAATGCTACCTTGAAGTTCTCCTCCTCTCCCTACAAATTCCTGATAAAAGGCTTATGCCTAAAACATTGATCTTCCTGCTCCTCAGATGCTGTCTGACCTGCTGTGCCTTTCCAGTGCCACACTCTTGAATCGTCCTCCCTCCAGTATGTTTCCCCCTCTTTGGGAGAAATTTCTGCTCTACCTCCCGAATAATGCCAGAGACTCTTGCCTTAGATAGAGTCATACAGCATGGGAACAGACCCTTTGGTCCAAGTCCATGTAGACCATGTTCCTGAATCAAACTAGTCCCACTTGCCTGCGCTCAGTCCATATCCCCCATTGTTCCTCTGTTGTCATCTCTCCAATACACTGAGATAAATCATTGTGCACTGTCAAATTCGATGATACAAGGAGGCCATTCAACCCATCAAATCTGTACCAGCTCCTGAAAGAGCTACCCAGTTCATCCCACTCTCTGGCCCTATCTCCGTTGCCGTCTAACTTCATCACTTTCAAATGTATATCCAGCTCTCTTTGGAAACATCCCAAGGAATCTGGCTCTATCATTGTCCCAGGCAGCACGTTCCAAATCCTAACAATTGAGTAACGAAGTAAATAACCTGATAATCTCTCTCAAACATGCTAGTTAGGGGGGGTTTGGCCAGAGCACAGGGAGAACTCTAAACTGCACCTTTAACCTGTCTAAAATTTACAGTCAAGTGTTATTTTTAAAACACTCTCCCTTTTTAGTAAGATTATTTTTTAAATTTCAGAAGCCAAGGTATGATATTAATGGTGACAAATAAATGGCACTAATTACTTCCGTTTTTCAGTTGATTCGTAACACATGGTCATTTTGGTAGGCACTGCAGGAAGCGTGTACAGCAAGGCCCATCAATAAGAGATGAATAACATGTTTAAGGATGACCACAGTTATAAACACAGAAATATAGTTTGAAGGTTAGCAGAAATATAGTTTGCAGTTTGAAAGAGAGAAGGCAAAATCGGATGTAATGGTGTTACAGTTAAATAAAGGTAATTATAACGAAAATAGACTGGAAGCAGAGCCTAGCGGGGAAGACAGTAGAGCAAAAATGGCAGGTGTTTGTAGGTATAATTGAGGACACTGTACAGAGGTTCATCCCCAAGAAAAGAAAGATTATCCGGGGAGGGATTAGACAGCCATGGCTGACAAAGGAAGTCAGGAAATTTATTAAAGAAAAAGAGAGATCCTATAAAATGGCCAAGAGCACTGGGAAATCAGAAGACTGGGAAGGCTACAAAAACAAACAGAGGATAACAAAGAGAGAAATAAGGAAGGAGAGGATCAAATATGAAGGTAGGTTAGCCAGTAATATTAGAAATGATAGTAAAAGTTTCTTTCAATACATAAGAAACAAACGACAGGCAAAAGTAGACATTGGGCCACTTCAGACTGATGTTGGAAGCCTAGTGATGGGAGATAAGGAAATAGCAGGAGAACTTAATAAGTACTTTGCGTCAGTCTTCATAGTGGAAGACATGAGTAATATCCCAACAATTAAAGGGAGTCAGGGGGCTGAGTTGAGTATGGTTGCCATTACAAAAGAGAAAGTGCTAGAAAAGCTAAAAGGTCTTAAAATTGATAAACCTCCTGGCCCCGATGGGCTACATCCTAGAGTTCTGAGGGAGGTGGCTGAGGAAATAGCGGAGGTGTTGGTTGAGATCTTTCAAAAGTCACTGGAGTCAGGGAAAGTCCTAGATGATTGGAAGTTCGCAGTTGTAACCCCCTTGTTCAAGAAAGGATCAAGACAAAAGATGGAAAATTGTAGGCCAATTAGCCTAACCTCGGTTGTTGGTAAAATTCTAGAAACCATCATTAATGATGAGGTGAATAAATTCTTGGAAGGCAGGGTCGGATTAGAACGAGTCAACATGGATTTAGTAAGAGGAGGTCGTGCCTGACAAACCTATTGGAATTCTTTGAAGAGGTGACAAGTAGGTTAGACCAGGGAAACCCAGTGGATGTGGTCTATCAAGACTTCCAAAAGGCCTTTGATAAGGTGCCACATGGAAGGCTGCTGAGCAAGGTGAGGGCCAATGGTGTTCAAGGTGAGCTACTAGTATGGATTGAGGATTGGCTGTCTGACAGAAGGCAGAGAGTTGGGATAAAAGGTTCTTTTTCGGAATGGCAGCCGGTAACAAGCGGTGTCCCACAGGGTTCAGTGTTGGGGCTGCAGCTGTTCACATTATATATTAATGATCTGGATGAAGGGACTGGGAGCATTCTAGCGAAGTTTGCCGATGATACGAAGTTAGGTGGACAGGCAGGTAGTACTGAGGAAGTGGGGAGGCTGCAGAATGATCTAGACAGTTTGGGAGAGTGGTCCAGGAAATGGCTGAGGGAATTCAATGTCAGCAAATGCGACGTCTTGCACTTTGGAAAAAAAGAATACAAGCATGGACTACTTTCTAAACGGTGAGAAAATTCATAAAGCCAAAGTACAAAGGGATCTGGTAGTCCTAGTGGAGGATTCTCTAAAGGTAAACATGCAGGTTGAGTCCGTGATTAAGAAAGCGAATGCAATGTTGTCATTTATCTCAAGGGGGTTGGAATATAAAAGCACCATTGTGCTACTGAGACTTTATAAAGCTCGGGTTAGGCCCCATTTGGAGTACTGTGTCCAGTTTTGGTCCCCACACCTCAGGAAGGACATACTAGCACTGGAGCGTGTCCAGCAGAGATTCACACGGATGATCCCTGGAATGGTAGGTCTAACATGCGAGGAACGGCTGAGGATCCTGGGATTGTATTCATTGGAGTTTAGAAGATTAAGGGGAGCTCTAATAGAAACTTACAAGATAATACATGGCTTGGAGAGGGTGGACGCTAAGAAATTGTTTCTGTTAGATGAGGAGACTAGGACCCGTGGACACAGCCTTAGAATGAGAGGGGGTAAATTCAGAACAGAAATGCCAAGACATTTCTTCAGCCAGAGAGTGGTGGGCCTGTGGAATTCATTGCCGCAGAGTGCAGTGGAGGCTGGGACGCTAAATGTCTTCAAGGCAGAGATTGATAAATTCTTGATGTCACAAGGAATTAAGGGCTATGGGAGAATGCGGGTAAGTGGAGTTGAAATGCCCATCAGCCTTGATTGAATGGCGGAGTGGACTCGATGGGCCGAATGGTCTTACTTCCACTCCTATGTCTTATGGTCTAAATATTACAGTGCCAAAGGAGGACATTCAGCCCATCAATTCTGCATTCTTTTAGGGGATGTGGCATTCCTGGTAAAGTCAGCACTTGTTGCCCAGTTTGGGGGAATGGTACAGAAGGACTCAGTTTTGGGCCCGTATCTCAGGAAGGATGTAGTGGCCATGGAGCATGTTCCGTTGAGTTCACTAGAATGGTCCCAGAAATGAAAAGCTTAACATATGAGGAACGTTTGAGGACACTGGGTCTATACTCGATGGAATTTAGAAGGATATGGGGGGGATCTAATTAAAACATACTGAATGGCCTGGACAGAGTGGATGTTGGGAAAATGTTTCCATTACTAGGAGCTGAGGGCATAGCCTTGGAGTAAAGGAAAGACCTTTTAGAATGGAGATTAGAAGAAACTTCTTCAGTTAGAGAGTGGTGAATCTGTGGAGTTCAATGCCACAGAAGGCTGTGGAGACCAGGTGATTGAGTATATTTAAGGCTGAGATACATAGGCTTTTGATTGTCAAAGCAAATCAAGGTTAAGGGAGGAAGCAGGAGAAAAGGGATGAGAAACGTATCAGCCATGATTGAATGGCAGAACAGACTCAATGGCTGAATGGCCTAACTTTTTTTTGTCTGATAGTCTTATGGACACGTGACTGGATTACGTAAAGAGAGGTTTGTGTGAAGCATATAGAATTGTGCAATATTAAATGGAAAATTCTTGTAACAGGAACAATTGATCTCGAAACTGAAGTTGTTGATTAACATTAGGGATAATGAATCAGCCTTTTTAGCGAGTGTTTTTTAATTTCCGATGTTAAGGTATGATATTAATGGTGACAAATAAATGGCACTAATTACTTCAGTTTTTGTCTGTTGATTTGTAACACAGGGTTACATTAGCTTTGGCAGAAGTCAGACCCGTCAAGGATTGTTGGCAATAGCATTCCTATTTGTGCTGCTTTTAATAATGACCACAGGTATTCACCTAGCTGCAGATAGTGGGAAACCGAAGGATAATGAGACACAACAGCAAATATGTGGACAGCCTAGTTTATTAGCTACAGCTATCAGAGGATTTTGCAAGATGCTGAAACTCCCTATGACTTGTTGGGAAAGAGAGACTTTTAGGAGGCACCTCTTTATGACCGCGAGACATCACAAACCATCTGATAGCCAATTAAGTATTTCTAGAAATAAAGGAACCATGCAAATGTGTATCCAGTAAATTCCCATGAACTGCAATGTGATAATGAACAGATACTCTGTCTGTTGATTTCCACAAGGATAGTGACTTGGACATTTACTGTTTTTCTTCAAAGTAGGACTGTTTAAGTCCACCTCCAAAAGTATAGCTGTTCCTGGTACTGTAAGAGGCATCAGCCCTTACTGTTGTTTTTTGTGCATACCTTCTTGCTCGAGGGTATCAGCAACTGCGTCACAGCTGCCAGCGAATGCAGGTGGAATAGAGAAGTACTGATGGACGAAGGGAACATAAGGGTATGTTGGCAGGGTGACATGACACAGAATGAGAAGTGGCCCGTAGGGTCCATAAATTGTTTTGGGTAAGTTTACAATTTCTAGGTCAATGAACAATGCATGTTAAAGTGCCATCAAGACAGCCTGCAAATGTGAATTGAAGAATTCTAGAAATGAAATGCTGGTGTTAATAGAGTCATAGAGTAATACAGTACGGAAACAGACCCTTCAGTCCAACTCCTATTCCAGACCAATCTCGTCCCATCTTCCAGCACCTGGCCCATATCCCTCCAAACCCTTCCTATTCATATACCCATCCAGATGCCTTTTAAATGCTGCAATTGTACCAGCCTCCACCACTTCCTCTTGGCAGCCCATTTCATACACATACCACTTTCTGCTTGAAAATGTTGCCCCTTAGGTCTCTTTTATATCTTTCCCCTCTCAGCCTAAACCTATGCCCTCTAGTTCTGGACTCTTACCTTTTTGAGCCAGTTCTGTATCCAAATGGCTAGTTCTCCCTGTGTTCCAAGAGATCTAACCTTGCCAGTCTCCCATAGGAAACCTTACAGCACGGAGACAGACCTTTTGGTCCAATTTGTCCATGCTGATCAGATATCCAGAATAAATCTAATCCCATTTGGCCCATATCCCTGTAAACCCTTTGTGGTAATTGTGGCATTGTTACAGAAAGCCCATCTGGCTGAATAGTGTCAATAATCTGCCAGAGTTCAGTCTGTATGTTAGACCAGTCCCACTCAACATTTGACTTCACAAGTTGAAATAGGCCATGATGGAGGGGAAAAAAAATGTCAGAACTCCGTTCTGAAGAAGGCTCATTCAACCCGAAATATTAATTCTATTTTGTCTCCACAAATGCTGCTAGATCTGCTGATGTTTTCCAGAATGTCTGTTTTGTTTCTGATTTCCAGCATCCACAGTCCTTTGGGTTTTTTTTTGGCTAAGCAATAACTGCTAACCTTGCAAATGATGGTCATGAATGAAGATATTTTTTAAAATCCTTCTGCCTTCTCTGAAAGCAGAAAGGTACACTTTTTCACAAGGCATCTTCTGCCTTTACCTCCCTCCTATTCTCTTGCACTCTGTGTTTTCCCATGAGTCTCTGTAATGATCTAAACATGTACGGAAAACTATGTCTGAGTGGTTAGCACTGCTGCCCCACAGCACCAGAAACCAGGGTTTGATTCCACCCTCCGGCAACTACCTGTGTGGAGTTTGCACTTTCTCCCAGTGATTGCGTGGGTTTCTTGCCAAGGTGTGCAGGTTAAGTAGATGGCCATGCTAAATTGCCCATAGTGTTCAGGGATGTGCAGGTTAGGTGAATTAACCATGGGAGATGCGGTGTTATATGGAGAAGGGGTTAGTCTGGCTGGAATGCTCTTCAGAGGGTCAATATGGACTCAATGGGCCAAATGGCCTGCTTCCACACTATGGGTATTTTAGGATGAAAGCAGTTGGCAGGCTTTGTCTCACCCCCCCCCCCGCCCACTTGCTCTCGCTCTCTCTCTCTCTCTCTCTCTCTCTCTCTCTCTCTCTCTCTCTCTCTCTCTCTCTCTCTCCCTTTTCCCCGTAATGAGAGAGACCAATCTTCATAGACAAATTGAAAATTCCATTGCTGTCTATTGAATTGGACAAATCCCCTTGGTGTATCTGCTGTTCCCACTGAGTAACAGGACACTCTGTCGAAACATTAGCAATCCAACAAAAGGCAGTCTCCTTTCTGTTCAAACATCCAGTCCGAACCAGTAGAGTGGAGTTGAATCAGCTGTGGCATGAACTGTATCTCTGGGAACCTGTGCCATAGGAAAGCTGCTGTTAATCTGACAAGTGTAATATTCTTTCCACCACCAAGATGTTTCACTGAAAAAGCAAAAATGCCTTTCCCTCTAAAAGAACAAACTTGATCGCACAAAAAAGCTTTTGCTAATCACTACAGTCACAGCGGCCTGGAAATTAAACCATGCTTTACCCTCAAGTGAGAAGTTTCACTGTGTTTGAACCCAACAGCATGATATTGCAGCTGCTTTCACCATCTCATCTGCAGGATGAAACTGTAGAGCAAACCCAGTCCTCTGAACTCTCTCCATCATTGTTTTCCATTTAAAGATTGCTACTTAAAACCAGAGCTTCGGTGTCTGTTTTTGCATTTGAGTGTACGCAGGCATTGGGAGCAAAAGTAGGCCATTCAGCCCCTCTCACCTGCTGCAAGATTCAGGAATCTCATGGCTGCTCTGGTTGTGGCCTCAACTCCATGAGTCCTCCCCCTACCCCCACCCATAGCCTTTGATTCCCTTGTCTGTATGTAATCCACAGCACAGTAGACAGCCAAGAGGCTGGAAGAACACAGCAAGCCAGGCAGCATCAGGAAGTGGAGAAGTCCGACGTTTTGGGTATAACCCTTCTGCAGGCCCTGAAGGAGAGGTCCACCCGAAACATCGGACTTCTCTACCTCCTGATGCTGCCTGGCTTGCTGTGTTCTTCCAGTCTCCTGCTTGTCTACCTTGGATTCCAGCGTCTGCGGTTTGTTTTGTCTGTAATCCATACCAGGGCTGACTTGTGGATTTTAAATCTGTCAGCTCCCTCAGTTGGATGGAAAGGATCCCATTACATGAGAAAGACATGATGAATAGCTACAATCCACAAATGCCTCTGGAAGCAGACGATCTAGTCATTATCCCACTGCAGTTAGTGGGATCTTGCCATTAGAAAATTGGCTGCCATGTCTCTTTCAGCATGTTGGGGGCACACTCTATTGCCAGCCACGGTTATGTTTGACAAGATATTACAGTGCTTTACCATTGTCTTCTGCATGTTAACTAACCAGGTGTGTCTCCTGTTTTTTACTGAGCACATCTTGGATGGCTTTGCACCTTGATGCTTGCTTGATCATGTTCTGAATGCGCCTTCCTTGGTCAATGAGTTCTGCAGCGGAAATTGAAACCTGATGCTTCTGGCTCAGAGTCACTGTAGTCACTGCAAGACAAGGTCTCCACTAGTAGTGATTACACTTCAAAACACACTGCAATCACTACATAAGCAACTCTTGATGTTTGGAGGTTGTGAAAGAGTCTCTAAGTACAAGCCTTTCTTTCAAAACAATTAACTATTCACATATTCTCATAATCTTTCCTCAAGCTACTTCTACCCGCAACACTTGTTATTGAAACCTATCTCCTTCTCAGCTACCTTTCCTAAACCCCACCCCCTCCCATTTATCTCTCAGCCCCGACCCACAAGCCTCATTCCTGATGAAGGGTTTCTGTCCGAAATGTCGACTCTCCTGCTCTTCGGATGCTGCCTGACCTGCTGTGCTTTTCCAGCACCATACTCTCGACTCTCATCTCCAGCATCTGCAGTCCTCACTTTCTCCACACTTGTTATTGAAGATTGCCATTCCTTGGCTTTACAAAGATAGCCAGCTTTTTTTGTTTTGCAGTGATCTTTTGTAATCCGTTGTGGTTTCATAAATGATACAAGTACTGTCTGTAACCATGTATTACATAGACTGTGGCCTTTGAGTTTCCTCACGAGGAACTGGTCAACTCTTTTTAACTTGTGATATGGATGTATCCTTTTTAGGTTTGATGGAGGATTATTCAGAAGACCAATAAAAACTAATGAACTGCCAATTTCAAATATTGCTGAGATACGGAAAAGAACTTCAGTCGGGGCACACGCAGTTGAAAGGATTACAATGCAATCTGTGGTTTAAATTGTTTCCTCATGCTTTACATTTCAGCTGAACCACAAAATACCATATAAAGTGCTCGATCATTAAATCAGGGCAGTAGCTATATGATGGTTAAAAAATGAAAATCTCACAACACCGATTTACAGTCCCAACAGGTTTATTTGGAAGCACTAGCTTTTGGGGCGCTGTTCCTTCATCAGGTAGCTGTGGAGCAGGGATCATAAGACACAGAATTTATAGCAAATGATTACAATGTCATACAACTGAAATGATATATTGAACAAACCTAGATTGTTGTTAAGTCTTTCGTTTTTAGAATGAGTTGCAGATTTCGGGTCACTAATATGTAAATCCCAGAATGTACATATTAATGAACTGAAACCGCAACCCATTCTAAAAAAGAAAATGTTAATATCAATCTAGGTTTGATTAATATATCATTTCAGTTGTATGACACTGTAATCATTTGCTATAAATTCTGTGTCTTATGACCCCAGCTCCACTACCACCTGATGAAGGAATAGTGCCCCAAAAGCTAGTGCTTCCAAATAAACCTGTTGGACTATAACCTGGTGTCATGTGATTTTTAACTTTGTCCATCCCAGTCCAACAGCGGCTCCTCCACATCATGGTTAAAAGACAGAACCTTGTTTTTGTAAGTTTTGAGTAAGGCTGAGCAATCTTTGGAAGCAGAAACCAGTCTTGTCAATGATTTATTGTTCCCGTTCCACTCCTGTCAGGTTGTCACAGTGAAAATGTTTGCGTAGGGCAGATAGCTTGCTGTAAGTTCGCTGAACAGGTTTTGATAGTGCACTTTTAGACAAGTACTTTGTCAGGGTAATTTACCTCCCAGCAATTGTTTCTCCCCCTCCCTGGGGAAAAAACCATTTAATCGAACTGTACTTTTTTCTACATCTTGTGCTACAAGTTTCTATTGGATTTACAGTATGCGTGACCTTGCTAAAGGTGATCACATGACTGTGTCCACCCATATACATGTTTGTGTGGATGGCTCTATCTGTGTAGGTTTTTTGTGATGGTTACAGCTTCTCTGTGCGGCAGTATTATCAACTTGGCTATTTGTGTTTGTATACATTTTGAGAAGGATAGGATCAGATTTACCTGTCCCTGTGTCAACCCTTGTCAATCGTGAAGCTACTGAAAGTCATATCCCCATACAGTATTGCTTAATTTGATTAATTTGGCTTGAGATATCCTAGAATAAACCATCTCAGCAAATTCCTGGACATCAGGAATAGTGTAGAGTTTTATGTTAAATGTTTTTTAAGAATATTTTAAAACCAATACTAAAAATGTTTGTGTGCTCAGGCAATATCTGAAGTGTGAGGTTAACATTTGAGATCTTGATTCTTTACTTTGAGATTACTTCCCTAATCCGAGGTACTAGATGGATTAAAATGGCCATTTTTACAATGATGTTGTTTAGTTTGACCTGCTTGTTACAGCCTACATTACAAGGATGGATCTGCTATACCATCATTCTATAAAAGTGACTGATGCTTAACAAATTAAACTGTTTGACTTTATTTCACTGGAGCGTAGGAGTTTGAAGGATGACCTTGATGCAACCACTTTTGGTGTACGGTGTATAATTCTGGTCGCCTTTCTCGAGGAAGGATGTTGCTAAGTATGAGAGGGTGCAGAAAAGATTTACTGGGATGTTACCAGAACTGACAGGTTTGAGTTATAAGGAGAGGCTGGATAGGTTGGGACTTTTCTTCCTGGCCATAAGAGTGAGGGGCATAGATAAGGTGAACAGCCACAGTCTTTTCCCGAGGTTGGGGAAGCTCAAACCTAGGATTATATTTTTAAGGTGAAAGGAGAACATTTTTAAAAAGGACACAAGGGGCAACTTTTTCCACACACACCGTGGTTCGTGTGTGGAACTAACTGCTAGAGGAAGTGGCAGGTGTGAGTACGGTTACAATGTTTAAAAGACTTTTGGAACAGTACATGAATAGGAGAGGTTTGGAGTGATATGGGCGAAATGCAGCAGGTGGGACTAGTTTAGTTTGGGGAACATGGTCAGTGTGGACTAGTTGGACCGAAGGGTCTCTTTCCATGCTCCATGACTCTCTGATTCTATAAGCAGTGCAAGAACGTGAGTAGATTCTTCAGTTATACAATGAATCTTTTACCAGGTTCAGCTCCATAAATTGACAAATCCAGTTCTGTGTTATGCAACATAACTACATTTAGTGCCAAGATTACAGTACATACTTATCTAGAAGGTGGCCACTTGACCCATCATACCCATGCTGTCACTATGAAGGAGCTATTCAATTAGTACGACGGCCCTTCATTCCCCGTTGTTCCTTTATTTGAGTGTTTATGCAGTTTGTTTTGGTGCCTTCCAAATTATCATAACTCATTGTGTTTTTCAAATGTTTAACCAAAAAGAAAACTCCCCTCCCTGCTGATCCTGTTACCGGTTCATTATAAGCTTTGTGTTCTTTAGTTATCAATCCTCTTGCCAGTGGAAACAGTTTCACCTTGTCCTTCATTCCTATCAAAACATTTCAAAGGATTTTTAAACACCAATCAAAACTATTCTTCTGTTTTTTTTTCCACAGATTTTTCAGTTTGTACACAGAATTGAGCTTTTACATTCTATGATTAGAGTGTGCAAGAATCAAAAGTATTTTTCTTGTTTTGATTAGTTATACCTTGTTATATTTTGTACTACTAAACATTTCTTCTGCAGTACACCAGTTCTGGCCTTGGATCCATTTCAGTTAAATTACTTTTACAGTTTCTGTTGATCCTCTTAACAACACCGTTTTGAATTTTTTACAAAAAGCTTTTAAACTGTGTGTAAACCAGCTTTCTTAAAAAAAAAGTTTTATTTCCTTCCAAACAATGTTTTCAATTTAGGTGAAATGATCTTTCATCTTCAATGTGTAAAGCTACTACAATTCACGGAATCATAGAATGGTAATGGTGCAGATAGAGGCCATTCAGCCCCAACATACCTGCACTGGTTCTGCTATTGTGTCCAGCTCTATCATTGAGTGCCAATATTTAGAGGAAGTGGTGGATGTAAGGACATGTATGTGCATGTCCGCACACACATGCACACCAATTGATAACACTTAAAGCAATCTGACTACTGATAATAATTTCATCTTCGAGCTTGTGCTATGGAATACGGCTGTGCATGAGATTAAGAATCCATTTTTCTTTACGTTAGTATGCACTTGGAAACAGTAACCTAAATATTGTTTATCAACATGCTAAGCAAAGCAAGTTTGAAGAGCTTACTTCCTAATTACCTCATTTTATTTCCCACAGCGCTCAGTCAAGTGGTTGGAGAGGTGTGTGACACACTGGGTTGTGTGTCATGTTTGTTGCTAGAATATTATCTTGATGCTCACTGGGTGTTTACAGAGGACCTTTCATTAGCAGGCTGGCATCCACTGATCTGGAAACTCCTTGACATGATGACCACCCCCAGTGGAGTGGACTTGTGTTAAATGGGTTCAGGCTTAGACTCCATGGATTGGATTTTGAGGTCACTGCTGTACAAATGCCCCCAGCCCTTTGTCATGCAAACTCGCCCTGGGATTTTCTGTCAGTATTTGCATGCAAAGGCAAAGGCAAGACAATTAGATACTTATTTCAGCACAATGACTTCTGGAAGAACAGGAAATGTCAACAGCAGCTTGTTGATTGGTTCTGTTTTGACTGAGTTTCTGTAGTCACATGAAGTTACTTTGCATATTTAAACTTCTGAGCACCGATAGCCTCATTGCTTCAACCAGAAAGTCCAAGGGAATGTATGCTCAAGTCAAGTGCAGAAAGGAATTAACTTCAGCGGGAGTTATTTGGAACTTATTATCTTCTCTTGACTGAATGTGTCTGATAGTCACAGTATTTATTAATTGATTTATCCAATAGGTTCACAGTAGATTTTTCTGCCCTAATATCTATATGTACAAGAGCTTGAACTATAGTGAATTTGTCATAACTCAAATTATATTTTGTTTGAATCTGCAAACTATGCCAAGATATTTTCTGCCACAAACTATTTAATTTTTGTTTGTGGATTTCGAGAGATGTTCTTTGTGTTATTCTGAAGACACTGTCACTCCAAAGAGAGCTTTTCGGTGCTTGCACATCAATTTAGGTGACCCCCTTCTCCCCCCGCCCCCCCTCCCCCAAACACTTCTAGAAACAGAAAAGAAATCTTTCATATGTGACTAACGATTACTGATGGTTTGATACAAGGCTTCAAACCTTTCAGTCCAATGGGCCATTTAGTTGCATTGCATGTTTGTTAGAATTTCTATACATCTGGGATTACAGAAGCCACTGCACTTCTGGTGTCTTGACAACCTTTCAGTAAGGCAAAACTGCTAAGAATAACCCTTTTTAAAGTAAGACGTATTCAGTCTGAGCAAACTGAAATAAAGAAGTCTAGGCCTGTGTCCCTGAACTTGTGGAGTATGTGACCCATGCCTGGTAGCCCTGTCACTCCTAGTTTAGTGCTGAAATTATGAGCTAATGACTCAATGTACATGTACCCACAAGATTTGTCTTTTGCAGTTTTTGTTCACAAAAGATATTTCCAAAAGTAAACAAGTAAAATCTGTGCTAAGATAAACAATGACACTGTAGAGTACTTGATAATCATTGTCCAGGCCAGGGCAACATGGACTCAAATGCAAAACAGATATGCATTCTGTAATTATAAACCATGATACCTTATATTGTTAAAGAAAGGATTAGATTCTCTGACAACTCTAGCATGTGTGGCAGAAAGTATTGGAAAGTACAGAATTTGTTTATTGAGGCATCAGATCCTGTTGTTGCGAGAAGACATTGTATCTTTTCAAATATTAAAGTTGGTTTTCCCCGTACTTTTTCTTCCTTCTCTCGTACCCACCCAAAAAATTAATTTTCTTTGACAATAAAGCCAAAGAACTATGGATGCTGGAAATCAGAAATTGCTGGAAAATCTCAGTAGGTTAGGTAGCATCATGGATTGTTTTTGCTTGTACGTGCTGAATCTTTGGGATTATTTTTCCTCCAGTGCCAAATTTATCTCTTAGGTTTGAGGGGGTCACGCCATATTTGGAGAATTCCAGAAATTGCGTCACTCGCGTAACCTCTTCTGTTACGAGGCTTGATGTCTGAATTAGCACTGAGTTTTTAATTGGAAATGTATGGAATTTCCCCAGAGTGAGTCAGTCAGTTGAATCTTCTCCTGATGTGCTTTTAATGGAAACTTGCAGTCATTTTGAGGCAGTACCAATAAAAGAAAACAGTGGGCAGAGTTTTCCCTGGAGGTGGAGAGGAGTGGAAATAGTCGGGTGAGCTGGCCTTGGAGAGAAACTCTCCACCTTCCCTCTTATTCTGTACCAGGCAAGATGGTCCCAGGGCTGCTTTCCCAATTTCACCAATTTAAGGTCCTTTTAAGAGGTCAATTAATGACCACTTAAAGGCCTTGATGCAACATGTCTCCAATTCCTAAGTTCCCCAGCGGGCAAGAATGGTGACCGGATTCCAGACTAGGAATCAGTGGTGACCTGAGGTTGTGATGTTGGGGGTCTTCAATTGCCCCCCTCCACATCACAGGCATGGCTGGTGGAAGCCTGCTCTCATCTCTGACCCTCCCTCTCACCCTGACCTCTACCCCACAAGAAGAAGACTACAAAATAGTATTTGTCAGTGGATCCCCCAAGGAGTAGGCCTCATCTGGTGGATTTTTAGGGCTCAGAAGCTGTTATGCTCTGGCCATCATGCATCTGATGACCCAGGCCAGCAAAAAACAAAGAACATTCCAGCGCAGGAACAGGCCCTTTGGCCCTCGAATCCTGCACTGATCCGGATCCTCTCTCTAAACCTGTCACCTATTTTCTAAGGATCAGTATCTCTCACTCCCTGCCCATTCATGTATCTGTCTTGATCCATCTTAAATGATGCTATCGTGCCCGCCTCTACCATGTCTGCTGGCAACGTGTTCCAGGCACCCACCACCCTCTGCATAAAGAATTTTTCATGCATATCTCCCTTAAACTTTTCTCCTCTCACCTTGAACTCGTAACCCCTAGTAATTGAGTCCCTCACTCTGGGGGAAAAAGCTTCTTGCTATCCACCCTGTCTATACCTCATGATTTTAGATTACTTTAGTGTGGAAACAGGCCCTTCGGCCCAACAAGTCCACACCGACCTGCCGAAGCGCACCCACCCAGACCCATTCCCCTACACTTACCCCTGCACCTAACACTACAGGCAATTTAGCATGGCCAATTCACCTAATCTGCACATTTTTGGACTGTGGGAGGAAACCAGAGTACCCGGAGGAAACCCACGCAGACACGGTGAGAATGTGCAAACTCCACACAGTCGCCAGAGGCGGGAATTGAAGCCAGGTCTCTGGCGCTGTGAGGCAGCAGTGCTAGCCACCGTGCCGCCCACAATTTTATAGACCTCAATCAGATCCCCCCTCAACCTCCTCTTTCTAATCAAAATAACCCTAATCTACTCAACCTCTCTTCATAGCTAGTGCCTTCCATACCAGGCAACATCCTGGTGAACCTCCTCTGCACCCTTTCCAATACATCGACATCCTTTGGTAATGTGGTAACCAGAACTGTACACAGTATTCCAAATGTGGCTGAATCAAAGTTATCTACAACTGTAACATGACCTGCCAACTCTGCTATTCAACACCCCGTCCAACGAAGGAAATCATGCCGTATGCTGCCTTGACCACTCTATCGACCTGTGTTGCCACCTTCAGGGTACAATGGACCTGAACACCCAGATCTCTCTGCACATCAATTTTTCCCAGGGCTTTTCCATTTACTCTATATTTCACTCTTGAATTGGATCTTCCAAAATGCATCACATCGCATTTGCCCAGATTTAACTTCATCTGCTATTTCTCCACCCAACACTCTAATCTATCTACACTTTGCTGCATTCTCTGACAACCCCCTTCACTACATGCTACTCCACAAATCTTAGTGTCATCTGCAAACTTGCTAATCAGACCACCTATATCTTCCTCCAGATCATTTATGTATATCACAAACAACAGTGGTCCCAACACGGATCCCTGTGGAACACCACTGGTCACAGTTCTCCATTTTGAGAAACTCCCTTCCACTACTACTCTCTATCTCCTCTTGCCCAGCCAGCTCTCTGTCCATCTAGCTAGTACACCCTAGACCCCATGCGACTTCACTTTCCATCATGTTCTGGATTAGAGTGGTGCTGGAAAAGCACAGCAGTTCAGACAGCATTCAAGGAGCAGGAAAATTGACGTTTCAGGCAAATGCCCTTCATCAGACGACCATGGGGAATCTTATCAAATGCCTTATTGAAGTGTCGAGACCAGTGATAGGGCAAGTACAAAGAATTGTTTTCTCATGTAACATTCACATGATAGCACACTCGACTTCAGTGAAGATTTTCCTGGTTCCAGGCCAGGGGTCAGAAGCATGGAGTCGATGAAGATGCTATAAGTCAGATGAGCTGTCAAATGGAGTACCACATGCCATTTCTGGTGGAGTTCAAAGTTGGCCATGACACTGTTGTGAAGTTGAGCAGGGGGATTCCCTTGGTGTCCTGGCCAACATTGACTGATCAACCACAGGCATGAACATTGATTGCCTTGCTGCCATCACATCGTTATTTGTGGGGAGCTGCTGTGCGAAACCTTGCTGTTATTGCTTTTCCTACATTTGTAAATGTATTTCAAGTACCTAATTTGCGGCAAAACATGTTGAGAGTTTCTGTAGAAATGCAATTTTTCATGTTTTGCTGCACTGCCCTTTAAATCAGGTTGCTTTTTCAAAAAACATTTGGCTCTGAGGAAGCAGGCAACTGGCACAAAGTACAGGCAGAAGATCCTTTACTCGAACATCCAAAATCCAAAAAGCTCCGAAATCTGAAGGTTTTTTGTGAAGTTTTTTTTCTCATTAACAAGGTTGTTTGGCGTGCAAAAGTTAACCCAAGTCAACACCCACTCGATGTGTGTCACTCAGGTGCAATGTGGGGGGGAGTAAGTACGTGGCCAAGCAGCTGTTTTTACTTAGGAGTCAGCTCCTCCAGTAAGATTTTTAAAAGTTTCACCATTAAGCTGCCACTTATTCGGAAAACCGAAAAATTCCGAATTCTGCAAAGCAGCTGGTCCCAAGCATTTTGGATAAAGGATCTTCTACCTGTAATGAAACCCAGTGGAACACACTGTGCAGGTGTAATGGGCCAAATGGCCTCCTGTGCTGTAACAATTCTGTGAAAAATCTGTGCCCCTCCTATCTGTTTGGGTAGACTCGAAAGCTCAACAGCACAGAAGAGAAGTGATCACTATTTTTGCTTAGACTAAGTTAGAAATCACACAACACCAGGTTACAGTCCAACAGGTTTATTTGGAAGCACTAGCTTTCAGAGCGCTGCTCCTTCAGGTGGCTGTGGAGCAAGATCATAAGACACAGAATTTATAGCAAAAGACCACAGTGTCATGCATGCAACTGATACGATATATTAAACAAACCTAGATTGCTTAGACTAACACTACCAAAGAAAGTCTCGCTTCACTATTTCTGCTGTCTTTACTGAGCAAAATAATTGGTGTATTTGAATATGCAGCAATAATGGCTGCATTTGAAGTAATCAAGTGCACTTGATGTGCATTAGGACATTCTGACAAAGATGTTAAAGAGCCAGAGAAATGCAGTTTAATTACTTGCAAACTTAGTAACTACATACTCCTCCACCTTGTTTCAAAATAATTATTTATTTCACCAAAGTGTATCTTGGCTTTCCCTTCCTATTGCAAACATTCTTATGTATATGCAAAGCATGCATGAAAATTTATTTCTTTGACCAAGTTATTGGTCACTGAGCTAATATCTCTGTTACTTGGTGTTAAATTTTGTGTTTCTCTTGGGAAATGCCTTGGAATGTTTCCTCATGTTAAAGGTGCTTTCTAAATAAATATCAAGGAGAAACCCAAAAGGCTGGAGAAACTCAGCAGGTCGAACAGCTTCTGCAGAGAGAGAAAAAGTTATTATTTCAAAAGTGCAGTATGGCTTTGTATCGGAACTGAAGGGGCTGTAAAAGTGACCAGTTTTAAGCTGCGGAAAAATCAGAGGAGGAGGAACAGATGGTCGAGATGCTGCTGAACGAAAGGCAGAGCTAGTACTTGCTTTCCTTTCTGTTCGAGATCCACTGCAGGGTTTCTGTGAAGCCCAACTCAAAGTAGAAGAACATTGAGGCTTCATCCATTTTAGGCACTCCACAACCTTTTATGACTCAACATTGAGATCACCAATTTTAGACAGTGACCTCCATCCCCCATTTTGATTGCATTTCCCTTCCCTTCCCATCACTCAACTCCATTTCTTGCTTGTGTGGGTTTGCTTTCAGTGAAGCTGAGCTATTAACATCTATTCTTCATTTGGTCTACCTACTCTTCATTTGCTCTACCATTTGCACCCCCTTTGTCTTTTACTGTGGAGTATCTTTACCATCCATTACACTTCCTGCTCCTCCACTCTGTGTTTTTCCACAGTGTACAACCCGTGTCTTGAATATTCTGGTGATGCAGCATCGCTACCTCTAAGCCACAAGTTTAGTTTCAAGTCCCTGTCTGCTCCAGAGATGTCTCATAACATAGGCGAAAGTGAGGACTGCAGATGCTGGAGATTAGAGTCAAGATTAGTGTGGTGCTGGAAAAGCACAGCAGGTCAAGCAGCATCCGCGGAGCAGGAAAATCGATGTCTCCGGCAGGAGCCCTTCATCAGGTGTCTGTACTAGTTGTCCTTGTCCAGATCCAAACTGTGCAGGTCAGAATGTAGTCTTGAGACCATGTGGGAAAAGTCGGTTGCGTAGGCAGGCACTGAGGAAGCAGGTGTGGCTGTGGTGGCGAGTCTGTTTCAGGACATGGTTGAAGAGCTTCAAGACAGGAGACAACCTGGGGTTGCAGTGAGAGAGACACTCCGAGATCTTTGTGGAGAGCGGAGGAGAACTTCTTCAAGGTAGGCATCCTTGCAAGAGGATTCATAGTAAGGTTAAAATCAACTAGGTGAAAGTGAGGACTGCAGCTGCTGGAGATTAGAGTCAAGATTAGAGTGGTGCTGGAAAGGCACAGCAGGTCAGGCAGCATCCGAGAAGCAGGAAAATCGGCGTT
Organism: Chiloscyllium plagiosum; assembly: GCF_037043375.1. Taxonomy (NCBI): domain Eukaryota; kingdom Metazoa; phylum Chordata; class Chondrichthyes; order Orectolobiformes; family Hemiscylliidae; genus Chiloscyllium; species Chiloscyllium plagiosum. The sequence goes on from NW_028270149.1 coordinate 15,924,834, forward strand.
TCAGGTAGGAGTCCTTCATCAGGGCTCCTCAGAAGCTGCCTGACCTGCTGTGCTTTTCCAGCACCACTCTAATCATGTCTCATAACCTGTCTGAAGACAGGCTGATTTTAAAAAATATCTAAAACAATCCCTTTAGTTCCAAAGAAATGATCTAATGGACTTGAAATGCTGTTTCTCACCACAGATTCTGCTAGACCTGCTGAGTTTCTCCTGCATTTTCTGTTTTTATGTCAGATCTTTGGTAGCTACCGTACTTTGCTTTTGTTATTGTAGAAATGAATATAGTTGTTTTCAAACTTTTTCTCGATAGAGAATACTGTTAAAACTTACTTATGTAATGTGTGTCCTATTAATGAAGACAATGTGTCACAAAAGTCAAAATTGAGTGACATATTTTGGAAACTTGCTTCTGTCATGTTTTGGTCATGGTATATTTAATATTTTTGCAGAAGCAACTAAAACATGAAGCCAAGAAAGCTATTAACCAACTGGACCTACGTGTCTTGAAGCATGGAGATCAGGTATGTATTAATAAGCTGCCTGAACATGACTGAAGGATAAATGCTGGATATTCATGGATTCTTTTGTTTGGCATTGGCAGGGGATTAGTGTCTCAGTACAAATGGGTGCCAAAACGGAGAGCCAGTCCACAAGTTAATTTTTACTCATTTTACAAGAAGATAAATTATCATTTTCAAACATTGTATAGCGTGTGTGCTCATGCTTTTCTTACTGAAATGGAGCCATTATTTCTCTAAAAGAGCCAAAAGAAAAGTCCTTGCTTTGGGAGTTAATCAACTTGTGCAATTTTGGGTGGTCTGAAATAATTTGCATCAATGCAGGTTTAAGCTTTAATCAGAAATTGACCATTTTAAGGGGTGGCACAGTGGCTCAGTGCTGCCTTATAGTGCCAGGGACCAGGGTTTGATTCCAACCATGGGCGACTGTCTGCGTGGAGTTTGCACATTCTCCCCGTGTCTGTGTGGGTTTCTTCCAGGTGCTACGGTTTCCTCCCACAGTCCAAAGATTCACAGGTTAGGTGGATTAGCCATACTAAATTATCCATAGTGTTGAGGGATAGGCCAGCTAAGTGGATTAGCCATGGGGAATGCATGGTTACGAGGAGGGTTGGTCTGGATGACCTGCTCTTTGGAATGTCCGTGTGGATCTGATGGGCCGAATGGCCTGCTTCCACACTGTAGGGATACTATGATTTAATGCAATGTTGCACCTTTTCTATCACCCATGATTGCATTAGATGGTATTAGAACCTGGAAGGGGGGTGGGGGGTAAGGGAGCTATTGTATGATATGCAGCTCGAGAGAAGAAGTCCTGTATAATTATTGTGAATGAGCAATTGGCATTTCATCCATTTGCAAGGGTCACATTTTGGGTGGAATGGCTAGCTTCCAAAGCCCAGCTGCAGAATGAGACTATTTTTCCTCTTCTGTTTGTTCATTCTTGAGTCTGGGATTCACCAGAGTGGGGCCCACTGCCCTTATGAGGTGGGTCCTTAGCATTGAGCTGAACTTATGTCCACTCTCAGATGGACTTCGATGGATTAATCAGTCATTTCTGAACCCAAGTGGAGGCTGGTACAATTGCAACATTTAAGAGGCATTTGGATGGGTATATGAATAGGAAGGGTTTGGAGGGATATGGGCCGGGTGCTGGCAGGTGGGACTAGATTGGGTTGGGATATCTGGTCGGCATGGACAGGTTGGACCGAAGGGTCTGTTTCCATGCTGTACGTCTCTATGACTCGATGACTGTCTGAGGTGGGGCGTTGTGGTGCTTGGATGGTTGGGTTGATTAATTGTTTGGAAGTCAGTGCACTGTCTCTGACATTTCCACAATACAGGTCTATGCAGTCCCAACAAAATTGTCTGGATGTGTTTGGTGCTTGCCCAGGTTTTGCCTGCATTTTGTGTTTACTGTCTGATTTGTGTGAAGCTCTGTCTTCAGTTGACAGATAGCTTTGACCTCTTCAGAGATGTTTTAAGAATTCTGCAGGAGAGGTTCTGTTGTGACCATGTTCAGAGCTCGTTACCAAGAGAGAATCTTGCCCTTTTTTTTTCTTAGTTTAGATATTTCACTTGGGGAAAGAAGATGTAATATCAATTTGTGGGTCTTTCCATAATTTGTCAAGTAAGTGCGTTGTTGGAACTCCATTGTTGTTACTTTTGTATGTATGCTGATTTTTGAGCTGGCGATTTTGAGTTTCCTCACAGTTTGGTCTCTGGTCATTAATGTGTTTGTCGCTGCTCTTTCTGGTGGTCTCGTGGATATGGACCTTGTATCGGCAATCAACTGAAAGCAGATTTAACTTAACCTTTCTGGTTCTGATCTTCAGGAGACTGGTCCGGATGCTGATAGTTGTGCAGTGTGCATTGAAGCTTACAAGCCCAATGATGTTGTTCGCATCTTGACTTGCAAGTAAGTACTCCATAATTTATATGTAATTGTTTGAAGCATCCAGAATCCATCATATGGAGGGAATTGATGAAATAAGTTGTCTTTTATAATCTAATGATCGTTGCCAAACGTAAATTATCCAATTTATAACATGCCAAAAGGAAACTTGTGTATGAGTAAATAAAAGCAATAACTGTGAATGATTTCTTCCCACATTGAATATTTGAAATATGTTGCTAATGCTGATGTGTTGAAACTCAAACATGAGAATTAAGTCATGAAGGAGTGCTGTGAAATAGATATGGAGAGATTTTCCTGGGGCAGCACAATAAATGTGATTGAAATCCAGGTGAGAATTGAACTTTCCTCAGATCAGGTTAGCTGTAATGCTTCTGGACCTTGCCAATACTCTTGTGACAGCTACAAGTGGTATCGTCGAGTGCTGCAGAAATTGATGCTTGAGTCAGATCCATAAATGGTTAGCATGGGTGCTGTAAGCTGATGTTGATCAGCGTAGTGGGCAAATCACCGAGGAAGAGCTGGCTGGAGCAAAAACCTCATTGGGCCAGTTTTGGAATACGGAGCCATGACTTGGAGATGCTGGTGTTGGACTGGGGTGTACAGAGATAAAAATCACACAACACCAGGTTATAGTCCAACAGGTTTAATTGGAATCACTAGCTTTCGGAGCACCACTGCTTTATCCTCCACAACCACCTGATGAAGGAGCGGCGCTCTGAAATCTAGTGCTTCCAGTTAAACCTGTTGGACTATAACCTGGTGCTGTGTGATTTTTAACTTGGAATATGGAGCATACTTGTGTGTAGTGACTAGTATCCAGGAATGAACAAAACCTGAAATGATATCCTATTGAAGTAGGAACATTTTACAGGGTATTGGAGGTAGAGAAATAGAAATACCATGAAATACTAAATGTGAATAATTTTCATGACACCAGGTTATGGTCCAGCAGCTAATTTGAAATCCCAACCTTTAGGAGCACTGCAACTTTGTCAGGTGAAGTGACATCACCTGATGAAGGAGTAGTCCTCTGAGAGCTTGTGATTTCAAATAAAACTGTTGGATTATAACCTGGCATCATGTGACTTCTGCCCTTGTCCACCCCAGTCCAACACTGGCACCTCCACCTCATGAATAATTTTGGCGTGCAATGACAATGGGATGTGACTATCGGTGAGGACGGGACACTAATTATTAGGGATGCAGATTGAGGCATTGTGTATGGGGGGGTCAGGAAGGTCACTCATTTTTTTAAAAAAAATTGTATTTTCAGAAAGATCATTATGCCCTTGTGTTTGTTTGCTCAGTGCTAGTGAAATGGTGTAAATTGGAGAGCTCACTTGGTCTCGGCTGACTGCTAATTGTTTGCTTTTATGGAGATTGGTTTGAAGCATTGTTTACATATCTCAGTGTCAGCCAGCTCCAGCACGGGTGTCCTCTTGGCAGGTAGACTTAAAAAGCTAGAATCATTCTGGAACTAAGAACCGAAAAAAAGAAAGACCGACTTTACACTCCTACAGCACCTTACCATATCTTTAATATTGTTCCAACGTGATACACAACCAATTAAATGTTTGAAGTGCATTATGCTCATTTATTTAATAACCATGATGGCTAATTTGCAAATTTGATCTTTGCTATTCTAGTTATAGTTTGATTCCAGGAGAGAGACTGCTCCTGTACCCTGAGTTCCCCTTCTGACCGAATATTCTTTGTAGTTATTGTTGCTCAATACATGTGTGCATGTACTTAGAGTTAGCTATTTCAGTCTCTTGCATTCAGTTCTCATCAGAGGGAGATGTTGGTATGGTAGTACTGTCACTGGACAAGTAATTGGGAGCCTCAAGCTAATGCTTGTGGGAATTAGGGGTTCAAATCCCACCATGGCAGTTGGGGAATTTAAATTCAACAAATAAATCTTGAATATAAAGCCAGCCTAAATAGTGGTCAGGAAATGATCATCCATTATTGTGAAAAATAGTTCCTCTAATGTTTCTCAAGGGAAGGAAATCTAATGTCTTTACCTGGTCTGGTCTACATGTGACTCCAGATTCATAGTGATGTGGCAGATGGAAGGTGATTAGGATTTGCTACAGTTGGTTGGTCCAGCAGTACCCAAAATCCTGAAAAGAATGTGCAAATTCTTTTGTGATGTAAAACTTCAGCTTCTGTTTGCCTGTTCCAAGGGACCCAGTGATTTTTTTTCTCTCTTTAGAGAATTAGTTACACTCAATGAAGAAAACTATATCCTACTCAGTTATCTGATATTTCAGTGTAATTGTCTGAGAGTATCTGCACAACTGTACACTTGTAGTGGTGTCCGTGCTTCTGCTCAAAGGCCAATTTGTCTCCATTTAATCCAACTGTCAAACAGTTATTCCTTTTGAATGCTGTGCCTCGTATACACCGTAAGTGGTTTCAAACGCATTTAACAGCCTGTCTTAAGGCAAAATCAAATGAATAGGTGCTATTATTTCCTGAGCCCCTTGTGAGTTGTGGGGAGAAGCCTACCCTGCTAAACCGGTCTCTTATGTAAAGCCCTCATCTGTTCTAGTGATCTAAACAAAAACGTAATCAGCTTGGGGCCTGACCGTGTGACTGGAGGTTTGAGTGGGAGTAATCTTGTGACTGAAGGTTTGACGCCGAGTGATCCTGTGATTGAAGTACAACAACATCAGAGCCAGAAGTGCCCAATATCATTATTGTCCCGTTTAAAGCACCTGTGGTGCACTGAAGCATTAACAGTCAGCTTCAAGTCATCGAAACCACCACTGCTTACCTTGAGCATTTATTTTGTCTCCATGCCAAGCGCTACAGGTGAAACTGCCATGCATGACGTGTGTAAGACACTGAAAAGGAGTGCCAAAGTGTGAGTGATGTCCAACACAACCACAAGATCACCACAAGCCTGTTTGCAAATAGATTCTTGTTGCAGCATCATCATAATGTGTCAGGAAAATATTTTGTTTACCTGTTGGCAAGCAATGAGTGTGATCATGTAAAAGGCTTGCCACACTGATGTGTGCACATCTTAAGATCTCATTTTTTTTATCCCCTTCCCACGTCTGGATGGGTTTATCGAACAATCTGTTGGCTATTTTTGAAATCGTTTTCTCAGCGTCTATCAGGCATACACATAGTGCTGCTTAATAAGAAGATAGGTTTATAAAACATATTACCATTTAAAGGAAAGGATTAAATCTGCCCTAAATTCTGGCAATTTTTGTTGATCCAGGTGTAAAACCTTTGTATTTCGCTATAAACAAGTAAAACTTCAGTGCATTGAAATGTAGGTGGATACCACTGTATGTGCACACGGTCTGTGTGTGTGCACGTCAGCGCGCATGTGTCTATCTCTCTGTCTGTGTGTGTGCCTCTATGTGTCAATGTGTCTGCGTCTGTGTATGTGTCTGTGTGTGTCTGTAAAACCCATGTCGCAACTATTTTCATTAGTTGCAGGAGGAGCTTGCTGTTTGAGGTGCTGTATGGATCCATCAGGGAATGGTTTAGGGACAAGCAAACCAAAGAATGACAGATGCTGGAAATCAGAAACAGAAACAGAATTTGCTGGAGGAACTTAGCAGGTCTGGCAGCATCAGTGGAGAAAAAAAGCAGAGCTAACATTTCCAGTCCAGTGACCCTTCCTGAGAAGGGTTTAGGAAGGCCTACTAGTCAGTTCCATTACCTGTGAAGCTATGCCCCTTTTACTTCATGAATTAAGGCAACCCCTTGAGGAAAGTTTTCAATTCGGTGACAGCTTTATGTATTTTATTGATTTTTTTTTCAATCTGTTATTTGGATTTAATTAAAGCTACACATCTCTGAGCAATAACCTTACACAATTCAGCATAAATCAGGATGTAACTGCAATGTAATCAGACCATTTTCTCCTCTTTCCCCTCTCCTCTCTCCATCGCTTCATTGCTCTCCTTTCTGTCTGCTCTCTTATCTCCAATAGTCTCACTATGGGGACAATGTGAATCACATGATTCTAGTGTCCAGGTATCAACATTAATTAGCCATCCTTGAAAGCCCAGCTTACTTACATCTTGGACAGCCACTTGTAATGTGGTGGTAGTGCTCCTATCTTTGAGCCAGGAGACCCAGCTTCAAGTCTCACCTTCTCCTTCATGCTGAAAATGAACCACTCTTTTTTTTAAAAAAAGTTGTCCCTCCTCTCAACTTAAAAAATATGGCCTTCCCAATCCTATGGAAATTACATCTGCCAGTCACCTTATCTATACCCCTCATAATTTTAGAAGCCTCCACATGGTCACCCCTCAACCTCCTGCGCTTCAAAGAAAAAGATCCCAGCCTCTCCTTATAACCCAAGACCTCTATTCTGGGAAATCTTTTCTGAGTCCTCTCCGGTTTAATTTTAAACTTTCCTATAACAGGACAATCAGGACTGGACACAATACTCCAGGAGAGCCCTCACTGTGGAATTACATCTCTCCACAGGTTGATTAGAAAATATCTACTTTCACCTCAGATCTAAATGGACAGTTTAAAGCTTATAGTTTGACATGTTCAACAGTTTGTTGGGGGACTTTGAAGATTCTTAATCCACCTTCCAATCTGGCTCAAATGCTGCTGCCGTTGTCTCCAAATATAAATCCCTTGCAGCTTCTTTCCCAGGATAACAGCCTGAGCGTCCCCTTTCAACTCTCAAAATCCAACCCAGGCTTGCTCTGAGGCAAATTTCAGAATGGAACCAGCCTCATTTTTCCTGAATTTACAAATGCAATCGGGCAGCATGGTGACTGAGTAGTTAGCGCTGCTGCCTCACAATGCCAGGGTCCCAGGTTCAATTTCAGCCTCAGGTGACTGTGTGGAATTTGGACATTAGATTAGATTCCCCACAGTGCGGAAACAGGCCCTTCAGCCCAATCTAACACTGAGAAATTTAGCATAGCCAATCCACCTGACCTGCACATCTTTGGTCTGTGGGGGGAAACCCACACAGGCATGGGGAGAATGTGCAAACTCTACACAGTCATCCAAGGCTGGAATCGAACCTGGATCCCTGGTACTATGAGGCTGTGGTGCTAACCACTAAGCCATTGTGCCACCCTGTGTCTGTGTGAGTTTCCTCCGAGTGCTCCGATTTCCTCCCACATTCTAAAGATGCGCAGGTTTGATGGATTGGCCATGCTAAATTGACCCATTGTGTCTAGGGACGTACAGGTTAGGTGGATTCGCCATTAGAAATTTAGGGTTAGGGTAGGCAGTGGGTTTGGATGGGATGCTTTTCTGAGGGTCTGTGTGGACTTGATGGACAGAATAGCCTGCTTACACGCTGTAGGGATTCTATAATTCAGTCATAAAAAGCCGAACAACCTTAAAATCTTGAAGCATGAAGTTTATAGCACAAGTTAACAGAGGATTAAAATTGCTAACAGTGCAGTTGAATGTATTTGTAGTGGTCTGCTCAAAAATAGAGAAATCTTTAACATGCCATAAGATCCCGATTGAGATGCACTTGGATAAGTTACTCTATAATAAGAAAAACAAAAGCGTTGAAGAAAAATCGATTTGCACAGGGATTGTGAGAAACCACATTATCAGGTTAGATTTGAATTCGTCTGGATTGAAAAGCCAGTTATTGGTAATTGTGGATGTGACATTTTATCCAAATGTTGAGAAAACCCAACCTGTTCACAATTGGGGAAGGGACCTCGTCGTCCTGTTTTGACACCAGACCCACAGCAATGGGAGTAAATGCTTTAAAAATGGCTGGGCAAGCTACACAGTTTTGCCAAACGGCTTTTGTTTGTGACATCAGCTTCTTTAGAGAGAGTTCCTACTTGAACAGCAAATAAATTGAGTCACTTTGTCCTCCAGACGTCCCAAGATGCTACGCAGCCAATGAATCGCTTTTGAAATGCGACCAGTGTTTTTTTTATGTCTGTGACCATGGCAACAAATGTACTCACAGGGAGATGGTACAAACAGTATTAAAAGAAGTGAGAGTATGGCCTGTTTTTATCTTCCTGAAGGTACTATTTGATTAGATTACTTAGTGTGGAAACAGGTCCTTTGGCTCAACAAGTCCACACCGACCCGCAACCCACCCAGACCCATTCCCCTAACACTACGGGCAATTTAGCATGGCCAATTCACCTAACCTGCACATTTTTGGACTGTGGGAGGAAACTGGAGCACCCGGAGGAAACCCACACAGATACTGGGAGCATGTGCAAACTCCACACACAGTTGCCTGAGGCAGGAATTGAACCCAGGTCTCTGGCGCTGTGAGGCAGCAGTGCTAACCACTGAGCCACCGTGCCGCTCACCAGTAAGAGAGACCAGTAATGGCCAAGACAATACCCAGTCAAGATCTAAATAGCCCATGCATGTCATATGTTTAAATTATTCTGGGAAAATGGACATACAATCGTTTCAGTATTTTTAATCACAACAAGTAAACAGTTCAGAAATTTATGAAGAAATGGTCATATGCGTATTCAGTTGTTCACAGCCACATAATAAGATAGTTAAGGATTGGTAATGCATGTTGTCAGCCCTTAAACCCAGGGCACTATGTTTCATATTCTGTGATCTTTCTTTGCAGCCACATATTCCACAAGAATTGTATCGATCCATGGCTTCTGGAACACAGAACCTGCCCCATGTGTAAATGTGACATCCTGAAAGCTCTTGGAATTGAGGTAAGTTAATAATGGGTTCATTAATGTCATGATTTAAAGCTGTCAGTAAGGAAATTAAAATAACTGCAGTGGTGCTCTCCATCTTTTTAAGGGTGAACATACTGAAGAGTAGGATTTTAATTTGCAAGGCACCATTTGTGATCGTTCTTGATCACTAACCAATTTCCCATGTGGCAAAGTGTAAGCACTCTTTCAATATAGGAGAATGTAGCAGACAATTTACACTCTGCAGAATTCCAAAATGTGATGATGACCAGGTCGTCTGTTTTTTAAGAGGATTTGGTCAAATACTGACCTGGATACCTAGGTTATCTACTCTTTAGAGGACTTTGTTGAACTTTAAGGGGCCCTATTCTCTCTCTAGTTCCTCTTTTGCTCTTCACGTACTTGTAGAATCTCTTTGTATTAGATGTGGCCTTGGCAGATAAGGCTATCTCGTTTCCCCTTTGTGCTCTCCTGATTTTCCCTTTTAAGAATGCCCCCACATGCCTTTATACTCTTCAGGAGATTCAGTTGATCCTAATTGACTGTAACTAATATACGACTCCCTAATTTTGACCAGAGCCTCGATATCTTTAGTCATCCATTGTTCCCTACTCTTAACAGACTTGCTTTTCACTCTAACAGGAACACGTTGCCTCTGAAATCTTCACTATCTCACTTTTGAAAGCCTCCTACTTGCCAGTTGTACCTTTTACCTGCAAATAGGCTACTCCAGTCAACTTTGGAAAGTTCCTGTCTCACACTGTCAAAATTTGCTTCAGTCCAATAAGAATTCTAACTTGTATGCAAGGCCTATGCCTTTACATAACTATTTTGAAACTACTAGAATTATGATCACTAGTTCAAAGTGCTTCCCCCACTAAAACTTCAGTCATTTGCCCTGCCTAATTTCCCAAGAAAAGATCAAGTTTTGCTCCTCTGCTAGGTACATCTATGTATTGATGAAGAAAATTTTCTTGAACACATTTAACAAATTCCTTCCCGCCCAAGCCCTTAACACTATGACAGTCCAAGTCTGTGTTTGGAAAGGCAAAAGCCCCTACAATTACAACACAATTATTCTTACATATATCTCAGATCTTCCCACATATTTGTTCCTCAATTTCCCACTGATTATTTGGGGCCTATAGTACAATCCCATCAAGGTGATCATCCTTTCTTTTTTTTAGCTTTGCTAGAAAACTCTTCAGAATTATCCTCTCTGAGAACAGCAGCGATGTTTTCCTTCTCCTTATCCTTCGCTATAACAGGAACATACTACCTCTGAACTCTTCATTATCTCATTTTTGAAAGCCTCTCACTTGCCAGATGTACCTTTACTTGCAAACAGACTACCTCAATCAACTTTTGAAAATGCCACACCCCCTCCTCTCTTGCCCCTCTTTCTATCCTTCCTATAGAATCCCTGGAACATTGAGCTACTCGTCCTATCCCTCCCTCAGCCATGTTTCTGTAATAGATGTGATGTGCCAGTCTCCTGTTCCCCTTCATGCCCTGACTTCATCTGCCTTACCTGTAAGACACCTTGCATTGAAATAAAAGCAATTTAATTTTTCAGAGTTACCTTGCTCTCTGACTTGTTCTTGTCTGCCTTTTCTAATTAACTTGGTGCCTTTAACTTCAGAACCATCCTCATCTGTTTCTATTTTCACTACTACTTAGGATCCCCCACATGCCCCTCCCTAATAGTTTAAAGACTCCCGAATTGCACTCGCAAAACTTCCTGCGAGCACATTGATCTCCTTCCAGTTCAAGTGAAACCCGTCCCTTTTGAACAGGTTTTTTCAGCCCCAGAAGAGATTCTGATGATCCAAAAATCTGAATCCTTGCCTGCTGCACCTTCTCCTCAGCCATTGATTTATCTGCCCTATCTTACTTCTACTCTCACTAGCGTGTGGCATAGGGAGTAATCCAGAGATTACTACTTTTTTTGACGTTCTGCTTTTTAACCTCCTGCCTAACTTCCTATATTCACTCTGCGAAGCCTCAACCCTTTCCCTAACTGTGTCACTCTAACAACCACTTCTGGCTTCTCACTCTGCCTTGACAATATGCTGCAACCACTTTGAGCTGTCCTTGACCCTGATGCCAGGGAGATGACAAACCATCTTGAATTCATGCTCGTGGCGGCAGAATCACCTGTCTCGTGTGAAATAATTAAGAGCAGCATTAATCCATTCAGCCCCTTAAGCCTGCTCACTAGTCAAAAAGGTCATGCTGATCTGTTTTCTTTCTTTTTTTTTCTTTTCACATTCCCATCTAGCTCTTTTACAACCTTTTTGATTCTCTTCCCTAATCAGAATCTATGCGTCTCTCCAGCTTTTAAAAATATTCCATGACTCCACCTCCTTCTGATGCATAGAGGTGTAAAGTCTCTCCGCCCTCTGAAAAGTTTCTCCTCCTCTCTGACCTAGAAAGGTGGTCCTTAATTTTTAGACATAGTTCCCCTAGTTCTGGAATCCCCCACAAGGGAATACACTCTTTGCATTCTCACCTTGTCACGACCGTTTTAAGGTTCTCGAATACTTCAGTTAACTCACCGTCAATATTCTGGAGTCGGCCTGGTACCCAAGGTCCTTCATTTCCAAGATGTGAGTGATGGCATTGAATATTTACTGACACCATCCAGCGCCACTTCTATGTCAGTCTGTCGATTTAATGTGGCCAGTGAAGCCTCCTTTTGACTATCTCCAGTTAGGAATTGCATGTCCAAATGTCTTTTACAGACTTCAACAGCTTTCAAATCTGATATTTAAGCTTTTTCGTTCCACCTGGCCTTTTCTGTTCCCCAATAGTTTCATTTGTTCCTATTTGGCACAGATTGACATAGAAAAAGCTGAAGAGACACCGGCACCTGAGCAGTCATCCAGCAATCCTCAAAGAACAGGGCAGGACAGACACACCGAGGTTCCCGAGAGTGCCATTTATACTCTACCAGCTGCTTTTGATGCTGAGCGTCGATTGGATGAATCTCCTGTAACTGAGGATAATCACAATTTCGGTGAGTGATCTTTTGTCTCCTGTGGGTCTGGTTAAACTGAGATTGATTGTGTTACAACGATGTGAGTGTACTGTACCTTTAGAAGAGTTAAAACCTAACAAAACTACCTGACAGCACCAGGTATTCTGAATAAGATATAATGTAACATGTGGTCCAGTAGCTAGGATAGCTGGTTGCCTGGAGACAAAAACAGATTCAAATTAGGCCAATCAGTTTAAATTACACCCTTAAAAAAACCAAACTCCAATCATCAAGTTTGAATTTAGTATATTGACAATCTTAAAAGCCAATGAGACAATCCGATGCTTTGGGAGTATAAGACCGGGGACAATTGAACAGTTTGGAGGAGAACTGCCACACCACCAACATGTTGAGACTGCCTGAAAAAAAGCTCTCTTAAAGGTACCTTTATCGATCAGTAACCTGTGAAACAGAAATCCCTAAGAAGAAGAAAAGATTTGATATCTGGCTGATTTTAAAAATTTGAATTTTTGGTAAATCTTAATCGGGGGTTTTAACAGACTAGCATTATAGAAGGGAAGGTAAAAGATAGGTTAGAGAAAGGAGTTGTAAATAGTTGTTAGTTAATTATTCTCTGTATACTTTAATAAATGAAATTTTTAATGTTTACTTTAAATAGTTCTTGGCCACTTGAATTTTCACAAAGTACTGCGCAGGATAAATCTTTTCTGTGTTGCTGGTTTAAATTAAACAGTAGGGTTTAGGTTAGATTAGATTCCCTACAGTGTGGAAATAGGCCCTTCGGCCCAACAAGTCCACACCAACCCTCCGAAGAGCAACCCTCCAGACCCATTCCCCTACATTTACCCCTGCACCTCACACTACTAGCCAATTTAGCATGGCCAGTTCACCTAATCTGCACATCTTTGGATTGTGGGAGGAAACCGGAGCATCCGGAGGAAACCCATGCAGACACGGAGAGAATGTCCAAACTCCACAAAGACAGTTGCCTGTGGCAGGAATTGAACCCAGGTCCCTGATGCTGTGAGGCAGCAGTGCTAACCACTGAGGCACCGTGCTGCCCCTGTGTTGTTAAAAATTGTCACACTGGGCATGTATTTGAGTGCTCTTGTTTTCAAAACTGGATGTAAAAATGACTTGATTTTCCTTAACAAGATGGTACAGTATTCAAAATATCCTATGCACAGAGGAATATATCCCATCTGAATATTCAACTTTTTCATACATGTTTGACAATATGTTCTAACTGTCCTGTTTATAAATGCTAACTGATAATCACTTGCTGGTGATTGATGAACGTGAGCATTGCTAAAAAGAGAGGTGGAGTTGAAGGTTGCACTCATCAGGGACTGAAACACAAGAAAAACCAATTTCAAACAGGAGTAACCATTCATTCAGCATGAGAAGATGCTGATTGCTTTGCTTTGATTGTGGTTGGCATGGAGATGCAGCTTGAACTGCTCACATCCTGAGTTTGCTGATTTAAATTCAAATCAGGAAAGTCGATTTCTGGTCGGGGAATTGCCATGGGAATGCAGCAAGGGATGTTTGTCTTTGTGCTTTCCTCATTTAGGAAGTTGGTTTGTCGACATGCTCTTTGTGAACAGAAAGAATAACACAACCCTTTTAACAGTGAGCAGCATCCAGACCATGCTCAAACCCAGCATAAATAATCACATTTTAATGTTGGATACTGCTACTGGATTACATTTTGCTAAATAATCCTGACTGTGCTAAGAATTCCATTGGGGAATTCATTGACGTTTACCAGGCTCACCATGTGACTCATTTACAAGTTCCAGATGTGAGACAGATTTCTAACCACTGAGGGAATAGAGGGTTAGGAGGAAAAGGCAGGAAATTCAGTTGGATTGTCAGATCAGCTCTTATCTCATTGAATGCGAAAGCAGGGTCGATGGGCAGAATGGTCTACTTCTGCTCCTAACTCATATGGTCTAAGTTACATTTATTCCCATAAAGGGCTCTTTTTCTTTTGTAGGCAAGAACAGTGTATCCAAACACCACCATTTTCACTGAGGAAAGTGCTCTGAAGGCATCACCTTGACCGATCCTAGTTATGATTTGATTTGCTTTAATGTTGTCACATGTACCTAAGTGCTGCGAAAAGTTTTGTTTTGCATGCAGTACAGGCAGATCATAGCAAACAAAGATGTACACAGATCATAGGGTGCTTAGACAGAGCAAGGCACACCAGGTTACGACTACACAGGAGGTGCACAAAACAAGGTCAACATTAGATTGAGATTAGAGAGGTCCATTCAGCAGTCTCATAACAGGGAAGAAGCTGTTCTTGAACCTGTTGGTCCATGTGTTTAAGTATCTGCCTGGTTTGAATTTATTTAGTTAACTACTATCATTACCAGTTCTTGCTGCATCCCCATGCCCACCATAATCCAACCAATCAATGTTCTCTTCACACGTCCTACTTTCCTTTCTCAAGTTAAGACGCAAAGCTCTGACCTGCATCTCCTCAGACATGATTAAGCGCTTATTTCTTTCCTTTGCTTACAAACCTGTGTCTCTGTGCTCATTGAAGTTTAAAGACTGATCTATTTTTCCTTTACTTATGCTGCTTTTTTTCTCTGCTCTCTCTGCAGGTGAAGAGCAGCAATTGGTCAATAATGATGCGCGAGCGAATTCTCTGTCTGTATATGTTCTGCCACAGGACAACCCAGTATATGAAGAGATTGATCTACATGATGAAGTAAAGTCATGAATCGTCCCAAAGAAGTAAAACCCTGAAAAATAAAGCCAACTATCAACTGAATGTGCAGGGAGCATCTCTTAAATGAACTGCTTTGTTCAAACAAAGACTTTGGAGTGACCCACAGTCTACATTTTTTCTGCATTTTTTAATGCCAATGTTATAAAGAGACAAATGATTTTTCAATAGTATAACAGGCAGCTCGTAATTAGTCCTTGTGCTGAAATTCTCAGCACTTCATGCAATAACTGCAGTTAGTTTAACTGATGTCTGGTGACCACAAAGGCTGCAATGGAGACCAAGACTGTTGAACATTATTTTTTAACACACAAAGCTAAGACAATAACAGTTTGCTGAAACCTCTTGTTTTCTGTGTGGAGGTGGGGGAGAAGAGGGTTTGAGGTTGGGAAAGAGAAGAATGGGCCTTCTACAAATGCCAGTGCTTTCCTGGGAACTTTCGATTCCAACTTCATCAGGGAAAATAAACCTTGCAAACAAAATGCCATTTATTTTTAACTGAAAGATGCATAATTTGCCAGTAAGTCATCAGTAACAAAGGACACAGCAATATGTCCTACAGCCCTGATAGGATTCTTGACAATAATTTTGTATTGTCGAAAACCCCATTTTGAAAATCTATGGCTTGAACAAGTGTGTAAAGTGGAATCCATTAGTTCTGCGCTTTTAATCCATTTCCTGCACTCTGCTGACTGCTGCACTAAATTACACTACACTACACGTTGATGAAAATGCAAGCAAAAGGTTAATTGTCACCCTATTAATATAAGTCGACCATAATGCAAACAAAGCCTGCGCTGTCTGTTCGTGGTGTCACTCCTGGCTAATTGCATCCCTGATGGGAACAGGAATTTTTTGATTTATCATTTGCATTATGTAAAAAGCAGTGCAGTTGATACATTTCCTGCACAATTAGTGATGCATTTACCAATGTTCTGCTCAACTGAAAGGAATAGCTATCTTTACATTCTTTTTGAATTTTGTGTGTGATTCTGAAACAGTGGAATGGTTGAGTTTTAAAGTCATCTATTTTCAGAATCCTAAAACAAACTGATAATCTATTTGGCCCCTGCTTCCGTTGCCTTTTGTCACACCTTGTGGTCAAAGACCTTTCTCTGAGTACAGATCAGAAGTAGAATTGGCTTTCTTCATACAAATTATTGTTTCTTCCTTTTTATTTGAAAGCAATCCTCTTAACTCTCAATAAAGTCAATCTGTTTTGGAGATAAATCACTTTTGTGGATATTTTATTGAAATGCGTTGAGTAGTTAATGTGGTTGAACAAGAATAAAAGGGGAGGAAAGCCTGGGAGAGGAAGATGTTCACATTGCGATGGAGTCTTTGCAACTGACTAGTTTTTCTATCACTTCCCAAAGTAAACTTGAGTCTAATTCTTCAAATTCCAAAGAATAGTTGTTTGTGAAGAGGCAGGGCAAGAAAGCAATAGCCTTCTGCAGCTGCTAACACAGTGCAGGTTCAGAAGTCATAAGAAAATGTGGAATTTCAGATTAACTTTAATTTTTTTTTAAAATTGTGATTCCACTACTGTCTTGTTTTATATCTGGCTTGTACAGTGCTGTTGCACAATTGGGTGGAAACAGTCTTAGTGGATGTTTTGGACATTTTGCACAGGCCTTCTCTCTTTTCTGAGTGAATGGAGACTTTATATCCAGATGTACTGGCCTGGTGATGTGCTTTGAGTTTTTGATTTTAGTACCAAGCAGCTTTCCAAAATCAGCAGCTTCATGGTTGACATTTGTGTGGGAGGGGTCTTGGGAGCTGGAAAATGCAAACCATCAAATTGAGTGCATATTACTTGCTGTATTAATGTTCCAGTATAATGAACAACTCATGCTCTGTGCTACTTCAGTAGGTTGACATTCCACTAGTTGGACATGTTATAACTGATTACAATAGGAGGGAGTATCACAGAAGTGAGTAACTTGTTCAGTAAAGTTTGCTAAGTCATGCTGCTTGCCCATTGTCCACTGTTGATCTTTGTTTTATATACAAGAACATTTTTTCTTCTTAAGAGTTGCTTGGTTTTCTAGACATCAATAAAGTAAAATTGCTTCCCTCGATTAATCATGAATCAAATGAGCCATGCATAGGCTTGAGATGACATCCACAGAAATTTGTTTTTGAATGAACAGAGCTTTTTTTTGATTGAATGTACAACGCAGAATAACTCTTATTACAAAAAGGCAGTAAAATTCGACAAAAGTGGAATACTTGTGCAGGAGTTGCTTTTCTAATGAACAAAGTAGAAATCAAATCTCTCCCAATGTCTCTGCCTTCACAGAAATGTGATAATGGCAGTTATTGAATACAATATTTTAATTCCCCATATTAGTAGGATGCTTGCTGGCTAATTTTAACAAATGCCTCCCACACTGTTCAATAAGTACCATGTCCAACATTCCCATCCCCACTGCCACAGAAAGTCAAGATTCACCTCAAGGTTTCATCACCTGTTTAACATTTCCTTACCCACCCACCCCAAACCACCACCACCCCAGAAAAATATTTTAAAGTATTGATACTTGATTTGGTTTTTCTGGAAGGCCACTTTCAAAATGGTTGCAAATCAAAATGAAGAAAATAAATCCCCCAGAGGTTGCCAAATGCTGAATTTTCCAATTGGTGTTATTTTAATCCCAGTGATAACCCCTTTAAAATTGTTGGGTTAACCCTAGGGTTAAAGTAGTGTCACTCAGGAAAGAAATAGGAACAAAAGTGGTACACGAGTATGCCTATGGGCCAGAGAATATTAGAATATCCAACACAAACTAAGCATCAAATAATAATGAGTAGGTCGCTTTCTGCTGTGTTGGCTATTATTTCTTTGGATGCAATTTACTCCTTTTTTTTAAATATCTGATTGCTGTGACTGGAGCTGTAATATTGTTGAATAGAACCTTACCCTTCTAAAACGTATAGCTCCAACTGTTCAACATTAACTTCTACCAAAGCTATAGTTTGTCTTTAACCCTTTGTCAATGGAAAGTCACTGGGGTGTCATTCTAACTGAATCAATGGAGAGTAAAATTGTGTGTGGTGTAAAACCAGATTTGCCCTCAATCTTTTCAATTTTGTAATGGGCAAGTTGGATTAAAATTGCTTCCACACTACTCACTTGCTATAGTCAACATACCTTTCATTACAAGGTAGGAAGTTACTCTTTTTAAATGTAGGAGATTCAAAGGCCTTAAATACTTATCAAAATCACTTTTAAAAGCAATATGCAACAATCTTCATATTAATCACATGCACTTTATTTAGGGAACTTAAATGATTTTTTTTTTATTTTGCTTTCTTGGGTGAGGTTAAATGAAAATGGTATAGTTGGTATCCTGCAAAGCTGACTTCTCAAAGAAATTTAAATGGTACTTGATGGGTTTATATTACACAACACCATTTTGTTTTCAAAAAAAAAAGGGACGTACGCATTTGTACCAGACTTTTCTGTGAGAATTTGTTGTACATATGATTTTTAAAAATCATTTATATTGTCAGGATTCCTTTAGCAAAGTGTAAATAAATTTGATGTTCTAATAAATGGTTTACTGTTTCTGTATGAATAACTATTGTTTAAATAACAGTTTTTTTGGAGTTCACCAATTCATCACTCAGTTAAAATGTGGAACTGCCAGGTTGGGGCAGTGGGTGGCTGAGCCTCCTATACGATGAGTTTTCCCCTGACCTGTCCTGTTGGTCATTTATCCATATCTAGGGAAGTGAAGGTGACTTTTTTTTTGTTTAACCTATATTTCTAAACAATCTGTTCAGAGATGTTATTACACACCTCTAGAGCAGGTGGCACTTAAACCTGGGCCTCCTGGTCCATCAGTAAGAACACTACCATTGTCACAATAGGGCCCCCAGTTCCATTTTTTTTAAAACTTGCTTTTTGTTTCTTTTTTCCAAATCATCCGTGGTTATAATTTATTATTTTTTACATAGTGGGATAGAAAATGAAGACCCTTGTAAATAGAGTTTATTATTATATATCCTGACTTTTCACCACCAGGGAAACATCTATGTGGCCAATTGAATATTGGAGGGTGCCCATTTCACCCACGATCAATTGAAGCCCATACATGGCAAGTTAATCTTTGTTTAAGGATGACATCTTGCTGTCATTGGTACTTCTCTTGCATTGGGGGAGGCCCATGCCAACCATCTAGTTTAACTGGTTTAAAACTGGCAGGTGGGCCATGGTTGGGGGTTGGAAGTGGGATGGAGCGGGGGTGTCTGTTGTTTGGGAAGCCTATGCCTATTGCAGGTTCTGCTGTGCCATGCCCGGTCCACCCTGGTCTCCCACACACCAGATTATGGATTAGTGGTGCTGGAAAAGCACAGCAGTTCAGGCAGCATCCGAGGAGCAATAAAATCTATGTTTCGGGCAAATGCCCTTCATCAGGAATACAGGCAGAGTGCCTGAAGGGTGGAGAGATAAATGAGAGGAGGGTGGAGGTGGGGAGAAAGTAGCATAGCGTACAATAGGTGAATGGGGGTGGGGATGGAGGTGATAGGTCAGGGAGGAGGGTGGAGTGGATAGGTGGTAAGGAAGGTAGGACAGGTCATGAGGCGGTGCTGAGCTGGAAGTTTGGAACTGGGGTGAGGTGGGGGAAGGGAAAATGAAGAAACTGTTGAAGTCAACATTGATGCCCTGGGGTTGAAGTGTTCCGAGGCAGATGATGAGGCGTTCTTCCTCCAGGCGCCTGGTGGTGAGGGAGCGGCGGTGAAGGAGGCCTAGGACCTGCATGTCCTCGGCAGAGTGGGAGGGGGCGTTGAAATGTTGGGCCACGGGGCAGTAGGGTTGATTGTTGCGGGTGTCCCAGAGATGTTCCCTAAAGCGCTCTGCTAGGAGGCGTCCAGTCTCCCCAATGCAGAGGAGACCGCATTGGGAGCAACGGATACAATTAATGATATTGGTGGATGTGTAGGTAAATTGATGGATGTGGAAGGCTCCTTTAGGGCTTTGGATGGAGGTGTGGGCACAGGTTTTGCAATTCCTGCAGTGGCAGGGGAAGGTGCCAGGACAGGAGGGTGGGTTGTTGGAGGGCATGGACGTGACCAGGTAGTCACGGAGGGAACGGTCTTTGCGGAAGACGGAAAGGGGTGGGGAGGGAAATATATCCCTGGTGGTGGGGTCCGTTTGGAGGTAGCGGAAATGTCGGTGGATGATTTGACTTACGCGAAGGTTGGTAGGGTGGAAGGTGAGCACCGGGGGGTTCTGTCCTTGTTATGGTTGGAGGGGTAGGGTCTGAGGGTGGAGGTGCGGGATGTGGATGAAATGTGTTGGAGAGCATTTTTAACCACGTGGGAAAAGAAATTGCAGTCTCTAAAGAAGGAGGCCATCCGGTGTGTTCTGTGGTGGATCTGGTCCTCCTGGGAGCAGATATGGCGGAGGCGGAGGAATTGGGAATACGGGATGGCATTTTTGCAGGAGGTAGGGTGGGAAGAGATGTCATCCAGGTAGCTGTGGGAGTCGGTGGATTTGTAAAAAATGTCGGTGTCAAGTCGGTCGTCATTAATGGAGATGGAGAGGTCCAGGAAGGGGAGGGAGGGGTCAGAGATGGTCCAGATGAATTTAAGCTGAAAATATGATGAATTTAAGGTCAGGGTGGAATGTGTTGGTGAAGTTGATGAATTGCTCAACCTCCTCGCGGGAGCACAAGGTGGCGCCAATGCAGTCATCAATGTAGCGGAAGAAGAGGTGGGGAGTGATGCCGGTGTAATTATGGAAGATGGACTGTTGTATGTAGTCAACAAAGAGACAGGCATAGCTGGGGCCCATACGTGTGCCAATGGCTACCCCTTTGGCCTGGAGAAAGTGGGAGGATTCAAAGGAGAAATTGTTAAGGGTGAGGACCAGTTCGGCCAAATGAATGAGAGTGTTGGTGGAAGGCTATTGTTGGGGATGTCGAGAGAGGAAGAAATGGAGGGCTTGGAGGCCCTGGTCATGGCGGATGGAGGTGTAGAGAGGCTGGATATTCATGGTGAAGATGAAGCATTAGGGGCCAGGGAAACGGAAGTCTCGGAGGAGGTGGAGGGCATGGGTGGTGTCTTGGAGGAGGTGGAGGGCATGGGTGATGTCTTGGAGGAGGTGGAGAGCTTTTACCTAGTTTTTACCTCCCACACACCAGCCTGGCCACAGAGAGACAAAGGATTCAGTTTGTGCTGCACTCCTCTTGTCCAGAAGGCTTGCTATAATCCCTGAAATGGCCACTGCACATGG
This sequence comes from Chiloscyllium plagiosum, assembly GCF_037043375.1. Lineage (NCBI taxonomy): Eukaryota > Metazoa > Chordata > Chondrichthyes > Orectolobiformes > Hemiscylliidae > Chiloscyllium > Chiloscyllium plagiosum. The sequence goes on from NW_028270149.1 coordinate 15,945,914, forward strand.
TGGCGTTGCTGGGATAAGAGGGTTGCTGGCCATTTGGTGACTTTTTGGGGTGAGACATGTCTCTGATCGCGGCCAAGGTCCTGCCTCAAACAAAGGCCTGATGGCTGTTGAATAACTGTGTGCAGCAAAATTGCCAAGTGCAAATGAGTTTGCTGCTCACTGCACAGGAACAGTAGCACTTGGAAAGGAATATACTGGAGCTCCATTATGAGATTTACAAATTGGTTTGGCTGAAAGTCTATGGGGAGAAAGCGGGATTAGGTTGTTGATTTGGATGATCAGCCATGATCGTGATGAATGGAGGAGCAGGCTCGAAGGGCTGAATGGCCTCCTTCTGTTCCCATCTTCTATGTTTGGTATGACTCATTCACAAGTCTTACTGATTCTTTGTTTTCTTCTGGGTATTGCACCAGGGGCTGAGACCTCACCCCTGCATAAAACATTCCATCCCGAGGGAGGCTGACTCAAGGTTTGAAACCTTCAGTTCTGTCGCAAGATGGCATCACTCTGTGTCTGGGCCTGCAACTAGTTAGTATGTTGATGTGTGGGATGTTTGATTTGATTAGATTAGATTCCCCTAATTCCTCCTTGCAACGCCTTTACCTCTTGGATCACAAAGGCAGCTTCTTTCAGATCGAAAACAAAAAAATCTCCTCTGTTCCGCTTTGACTCAGCTTGCAGCAGGTGTGATCCATTTGGGGAGGTCACTGCTTCCCCCACTCAGGCCTCTGGTGAGACAAATTGGTCAGCACCCATTGGCTTGCTGCTGAATTACAGAAGAACCTCAATTATCCGAATATCAATTATCCAAATTTCAGATTATCTGAAGACAGGTCCCGACAGAAACATTACATCAAAGGTGTTTCCAATACTGATTGCGTTTTTTGTTTACAATTATTAAAAATGAACTCGCCTTACTGAAATGCTGCCGAGAACAGACCTGGACATCAATGGGAGCCCAGGCACCATCTCCAAATGATTGACCTCCCGCCCTCTTGCTCTCTTCCCACACTTTACTTGGAGTTCTACACAGGAGTGTATCCTAAACCCCCTTCCCCAGATAATCTCTCCAACGTTGTTCTGTACAGGGCAAAGGTGGAACCTGTCAAAAAGTTGCAGGAAAAAGTTGTGTGCGTGCGCTATTTTGAGACTCACCTCCCAAAGGCAGCAGCAGTCTTATTGTTAGTGTCCAGTGTGGCTGCCCCCCCCCACCACCCCCACGGGAGTGGGGACGGTGGACAGGGGAGCGGTGTTGGGTGTGTGGACTGGGTTGGGAAATCGGGTACTCTGGCGTGGTGTGCTACTGCCTATCGTCCTGAACGGGGAGCAGACTTAGCAAGTGCTCGCTGTGTCAATCCCCATTGAACTGATGGGGTAGTGGGGGTGGGGGGATGCAGGACGCTACAGCACTGCTGCAGGTCCCTTACACACAAGTGTGTGTCTGTTCAGAAACAAACCCTGAGACAGAGAGAGGGAGCAAGGCAGGCAGAGCGAGGGAAAAGGAAACTTCAGAAAACTCCGAGCCCCAGAGGAGAGATATTGAATCAATTAACCGATAAACCAATTATCCGAGCAAAATAGTGCCCGTCTGTCTGGTTAGGATAATTGAGGTTCCTCTGTATTCGCATCATTCTTCATAGCTTAATACCTTCTTTAAAGAGTGGGAAATATTAGGTATGACACTCTGTGTGTGTGTGTGAGCGAGAGTGTGTGAGAGAGAGAGAAAGAGAGAGAGAGGAAGCAATAAGGGGTTATGCATCTTTCAATGTTGATAAACCACCAGGACCCAACTGTCAGACTGTAAAGAGAAACAGGTGAAGGTAATTGAATTCCTGATGATATTTTCCAAGCCCCCCTTCAAAATAAATTTTGATTTAGCTCCCTGACCCTCTTCCTACCTTGCCTTACCTTTGATAGTTTGCATTGCCCTTTATGGACTTTGCATGTAAATTAAGCAACTGGAGAAGATGGGTGATTTGCTGCCGGTGGTTAACAGGTGAATAGAGATATCATGGGTGATTTGGTGATGAAAAAGAAATGCTCAGTTGTGTGTAAGAACACTTCTAGATGAGAGAGAAACATATTTTCCAATCCAAGGGCTATCTAGTGGTAATGTCCCAAACTCTGATCCAGGAGGCCTGGGTTCCAGTCCCACTTGCTCTAGAATAAATAGATTAAAATTGGTTAAAAATGTACCGAGACTAGAAGCTTCTGGATCCAATGCTCTGTAATGGTCTCTCGAATTCCATGAGAAATCTGTGAAAATATCTTTTCTAATCCCAAGCTTGTGTGGTGCAGTGGTAGTGTCCCTACCTCTGGACTATGATGTTCAGGTTCCACTTGCTCCAAAACTGTGAATAATAACTCTGAGCACATTGATTATAAAATAAATCAAAAAGATTTCCACTTCACTCAGGCCACAGGTATACACTGGAAGAAAGTTCACACTGTATTGAGAAAGAGATGGACTGAAGTGTTACAGACCCTTATGGCAAAGTTATTGAACAAACCTGGGGGACAGCATTAATGAACATTTGCAAATAACTGGTTAATTAAGGAGAGTCCATGTTAATTGACTAAAGGAATGTTATGTCTTGCTAACTTGGCAATTTTTATTTCAGTGTGTGTGGATCAAGGTAGATGTTTGGTGTGGGCTAAGTGAGTTTTAGCAAGGCTTTTGACATGGCAGGCTGTTCAGTAAATTGAAACTAGTGGGATCCCAGTGTCACATTGGACACCTACCATTATATTGCCCTGACTAATTCATGTAATTTGGGCGTCGCTGGTTGGGCCACCATTTATAGTTCATCCCTTGTTGCCCTTGATGTGGTGATATGGACTGGGCATGTCGTCCCCATGACCGAGATGAGACTCCCCAAGCAAGTGCTCTACACTCAGCTCCGAAATGGCAGGCAAGCCCCAGGTGGACAGAGGAAGTGCCTCAGGGATACCCTCTAGGCCTCCCTGGTGAAGTCTGGCATTCCCACAGACACCTGGGAATCACTGAACCGAGACCGTCCAAAGCAGAGGACGAACATCCAGGAAGACATCGAGCGCCTCAAGACTTGGTGTCAGGAAAGAGCTGAAGCCGGGCAAAAACAGCAAAAGGATTGCACTGCCACACCAACACCCCATCCACCCCTTCCCATGACCACCTTCTGCCCCAAGTATAACAGAGTCTGTGGTAGCTGCATTAGTCTGTACAGCCACCTGCAGACCTATTCAATTGAAATCTTAACTGCAGTCTCCATCTTGTGGCCCTGAAAGGAATGCACATTTGAGGTTATTGCAACACCTGATGCAAATATTAAAAACTCATTAACTGTAGTGACTGTCCCCTTCAACTCGATCTTCATTTAGTCCCTTCCTATTCCCCCTACAACCACCTCTCCCCCAACCTCGAACCCCCACTGGCCACTTCATTTTTGATGGTTCGCATTGCTAATGAGGGGGTTTGCTTGTAAATACTCAGTTGGATATATCAGTGTTTTTAACTGGTGGTGATTACTAGTTTTAGAAAAAAGCAAAAGGAAGGTCACGGTAATTTTGGTGCTGGGAAGTTGTGTGTGATAACCCTTCTGGGTAAGTAAAAGAAAAAAGCCTATAGTGACCATTTGTTTCATCTCGGGAATGAGAATGGGCGAGACGAAGAGGTTGTGACACAATTAACAAGAATGTGATTATTCCCTACTCTGATGATAAGTCATGATGGACACAATTGGGTCAACCTTTCTCTCCCTCTCTGGTTTTGAGCATTGTGAGATAGTTGGAAAATATGGAGAGAATAAAAAATATAGAATCTCGAACTTGAATGAAATTGTTTGCAAGTTTCCCCTTCAGCCTCATATAGTAATTGCGGAATCTCACCATTGAGCATTGGCTACCTTTTTCCTGTTGATAATAACTGAATTCACTTTACTTATACACCACTTCCCTCTTTCCCTGAGAAACTACTTGGTGGAAATGTCCAACATACAAATCAGAGGGAGCTGATTCAGCGAAGGCTGTCAACCAACCATTTCTTCCCAACAATGTCCCTTCATGCTCCATGCACACCATCCTCCTTGACCTTCTACCCACACCAAGTGGCTATCAACAAATCATCAGCTTCACCACATCATCATGCCTGCTTTTATGTTGCCTCTCACACCACGTCAGCACATTACTTTGGGTTCAAAGACACCTCTGACTTGCTTGCTTCTGCAGGTTGCTTTGCATGGAGTATGCACATACAACATCTGAAGAAGGATACACTTAGAGGCAGTCCAGAGAAAGTTCACTCAGCTGATACCAGTTATGGAGGGACTTTCTTATGAAAAGTACAGTAGAACCTGCAGATTCAGTTTCCGTAGTTTCAGTTTTCCGTGGTTTACCTTGACCTGAAAATATTACCCAGAACATTCCAGAACTAATCCCAGGGGGCTGCCGGGGTGGTAATCTGTGGTAGGTCTTGGAACGTATCTCCTGAGGGTACGGGGGGACACCTGTAGATTGGGCCTGGAGTCTAGGGGAATGAGAAGCAATCGATGTGGAAAGGTTGTTTCCGGTTGTAGGAGAGTCTATGGCAGGAGGGTTTAATCTCAGAATAAGGACATTTAGGACACAGTTGAGGAGGAGTTTTTACTCTCAGAGGGTAGTGAATCTGTAGAATTTGTTACTGCAGACAGCTGTCATTACCGTTATTACGAATATTCACAGATAAAGTTCACAGATTTGTAATCAGTAAAACATAAGCAGCTTGATACATTAATAAGTGCTAAACAGTCAAGGGGACAGACATGTTTGTGTGCGGCACTATCCTATATCAGTCATAGAATCCCTAAAGTTCGGCAAAAGGCTTTTCGGCACATTGGGTCTGCATTGGCCTTCTGAAAAGCATCCCATCCAGAGCCAGGACCCAACCTCATATTTACCATGGCTAATCCACCTAACCTGCACATCTTTGGACCGTGGGAGAAAGCCAATGCAGATATTAGGAGAATGTGCAAACTCCATATAGACATTCATCTGTGAGAAAGTAAGGACTGTAGATCATGGAGATCAGAGTCAAAGGTTTGGTGCTGCAAAAGCACCGCAAGTCAGGCAGCATCCAACGAGCAGGAAAATTGACATTTTGGGCAAATGCCCTTCATCAATGCTTAACAGACATTCACCTGAGCCTGGAATCAAACCCAGGACCCTGGTGCTGTGAGGTAGCAGTGCTAACCACTGAGCAATCGTACCACCTGTCAATAGCACACCTGCTGCATGCCAGTAGGAACTCTGGCTTCTATGCTCAGAGTGTGGCAGGCCAACAAGGGCACAGGAATTTCCAAAGTCATGGGATCTGGTGGTAAATGGAGGCATTAAAAGTTGCATAAAGGAGCTCAATGGAAATGTGGGGGTGGGGGAGGGGTGTTGGTGGGGGGGGGTTGCTGAAAGGTCACCAGGGCCTCACAACACAAAGAAACAGAAATACGAAGTGGAAACATGAAGGACAGGGGATCTTCGTTTGCCCAAATTCAGAACCTGCAATTCTCAGATGGTGAAGCAAAGTGCAAACCTTGCAATGTCAGTCGGACTATAAGTTACCTGCACAATAACTACACTAAATTGACTGACACCGTGAATAAACTGGGACTACTGATTCTGTCTTCAGGGGTTAAAGTAAAATTGGAGTTCCTGCTCAGAGAAATTGCAGTATTCCAACCAATAATTCAGTAATCATCTGGCTTTAGTTTGCCCTTCAATGACAAATTATTGCCTTGCCGAGTGCTGAAGACCTTACAGTTTTTCCTGACCTATTGGGTATTCCTTCTGACTTGGGAGCATGGCGCCAGGCCTCTACTTGGGTCGGTCTATGGTATAACCTTTGGTGGCAGTCTGCAGGAGAAAGGACAAACCTCCTCTGCTCCAGCACATCCGTCAGGACCTCCAAATCCCTGCCCACAAACTGGAGAGAGAAGTTTCCTCATCCTTGGGCCAGAATGGCCAAGCACCAGAAAGAGAAGGGCAGTCCCTGACTTGCAGTGTCTGGGGTGATGTGCAGCTCAGCTCCAAATATGGTGCCAATTGCATGAACGCCAAAGGTCCCCGAAAGTGGTGAGCATTTCCGCCTGTAAAATGCTAAGAGCACCCGATGGAGTAAACGCAGGAAAGATGTCCCAGATGACCACTGAGTCCAGCACCAGGGGTCTGTGGTTGAGGCCAAAACATTGAATGTTTTCAACAAGGAGTCAATATAGTTCTTAGAGTTGAAGAGATTAAAGAGTACAAGGAGAAATTGGGAACAGGGACCAGCCATGATCATAGTGAATGATAAAATAAGCTGGAAGGGCTGGGAATGGGCTGGAAGGGCTGAATGGTCCACTCCTGCTCCTATTTCCTATGTTTCTCTCTGGATATGCAATTAAATGAGAAAGGCTTCTAAGAGGCCGGTTGAATAATTAAGGAGAGGAAGAGTAGAAGTTTGTTCAGGAAAAGTCACTCTAAGCGAAGATGGACTCCGTGAACCTCAGTCAACAAAACACCATGAATGAGAAAATTTCACCGGTTAACTTTGATTCTCATGCCACCAACAGTTGCTGAGTTTCTCCAGCACTTACTGTTTTTATTTCAGATTTGGGAAGCTGATGGCCTAGAGGTATTATCATTGGAGTATTAATCCAGAAAATGTTCTGAAGACCTCGGTTCAAATCCTACCATGGCAGATGATGGAATTTGAATTCAACAAAAATCTGGAATTAAAAGTCTAATGGTGACCAATTGTTGGGAAAATCCATCTGGCTCACTAATTTCCTTTCGGGAATGAAACTGCCATCCTTACCTGGTCTGGCCTACGTGTGACTCCAGACCCACAACAATGTGGTTGACTCAACTGGGAAACTAGGGATGGACAATAAATGCTGGCCAATCCCGTGATGCCCTCACCCTGTGAAAGACTAGAAAAACATTTCCAGCATCTGCTTTAATCTTTGTGATTATTCCAATTATCAGAGGTGTAACCTATATAATTTAAATGTTTATACTGGAAACATCCCAGATGCTGACAACCTAACAACATATGTGAATGTGACAATTGCAAATTGAGCCATTCAATACCAATTTTGTTATTTTCCTTCCTCGCTGAACAATACGCTGATAAAAATGCTTCTGATGTAACTTAGTCAGGTCTTCTGTAACACAATGGACACATTCTTGTGTGACCCCGTGTTACAGAAAAACTGCGCTTTAGAAACAATATTGGCGATGTAATCATGTTACAGCCAACACATGCTTTAAACGTTTGTGCTTCAGAAACAGCGTCCCCAATTTGTTAATCACGTTACAGTGAATTTGCGTTGACGAAACGTGTGTTATAGCAGAACAACTTGTACTACATCTTTCTTGTTCAGAAAGCTTTATTAAAACAAATTATCAAAAAATAGGTTGCAGAATGTGCAGAAGTGTGAACTGTTTCAGCTCTTCCTCCTCATCTCCTAGTGGTCAAAGTAATGGAAAATATCTGGTCGAACTAAGTTAGAAGCAGATTTCTTCTTGGCACAGGCACAGCAAAGTGCAACCAGACTATATCAGTAAGTTGTACAAAATAGTTTTGCTTCATCCTAATGGTGCAGTGATAGAGTGGAGTAAAAGTTCCAGGTCAGCATCGCACCAGACACTGAAGCAAAGCAGCACTACACTCTCAGGATTAAACAGTCTCACTCCACTTCGCTTCAGAACCAATTCAGCCCTCGATCACTAATTTATATTCTGCTTGTTCATCATCAGTGCAAACCTACAGAGATTCAAACATATTGAAGTTGGAGGGAATATCTATCAAGAGATAGGAAACATAATGGCAAAAAAAAATGGCACAGATGTTGGCTGCATCTCAATCTTAAAAAGTAATCCCCATTCACTTTTTGGAACATCCCTCCACAACATGAAGGAAACTGAAGTCTGGATTTTTGCAGAACTGTGGAGACTCCATGGGCTCTCCAAAATAACAGATGGATACGGATTTCTAAGTCCTATTCCTATATCCAGCAGAGAAAAAAAATCCTCAAGGAGGTGTGAGGAGTGGAAGTGGGACATGACACCCATATGTGGAAAGCCAGAATTCAACAGGGTACTTTGAACTCAGGGCTATGTCCAAATGGACTCTATTTTTATGGCAGCAAGGACTTTATTCTGCATATTGCAGTAATAATGTTTAAAGAAGATACAACTGCTCTTTATAGGAAAACAAGATCTGTAGGACTGCCAACTTACTTCAAAGATCAATCCTTTAAAAATTGAAAAACTGCCTTGTCCACCAGCTGGAAAAAAACAATGTGTTCTAATAGTTTCAATAGTTGCTTGTTGACATAACAGTAAGTGCTATCACAACAGCCTATTTCATGTTTGACTGTTTTTCACAACATATCATTTTGCAGTGGGTGGCGGGCTTAGTGACAGCTCAAACAGATTATGAATAGATTGCTGACTTTGGTGTGGGGCTATGAATGCAGACATTATTTTTATAAGGGATTAAGCAAAGTGTTTTCACGAAAGAAATGTTTTTAATTATATAATGAAATCTACATATTTACTACCTTTTTTCATCTCAGCCTGGCTCTCAGTTCTGCCCATTAACTCAGCTTGCAAGATGTTGGAGCATAGTGTGGAGTTGGCAGTAAGTTGGTAGGTGCTACAAGATCACTGATTTATATACTGCTTGTTCATCATCAATGCTGGTATTGGTGCTAAATTGACATGGGGCCATGAGACCATGGAGATGGGTGGGGGGAAGGTTGGCACGGAGGGTGTGAGAGGGAGTAGGGATGGTTTAGAGGCATCTGTTGGCATGGGGATTGGGTCCAGTTATATGAAGGGTGAGGGCTAGAAAGACTAAAATATAACAAACAATTGCAACAAATGTCATAGAATCACCAAGAAATACAAACTGAAGTTTAGGAGAAGTTTCCTCACTCAGTAAATGGTTAGATTCCTTGAGGGAGAACCTTTAATAGAAAGATCTGCTGTTAGGATTAAATGAAATAGAGTTGGTGTTGGGAAGATCTTATGCAGTATCAACACTGACATAAACCTATCAGGCCATTTCTGTTGTAAACTCTTGTTATGAACATCCTTCCTTCCAAAGTAACAACATGAGAAAGCTATGATGCCAAAAATGACCTGTGATCCACTATCAGTTCCACTCCAGTGGTGTCACTGAAGAGTGAGCTGTGCTTATTGTCAATTTGTTAAACTGGCTTTTCGCATAAAAACATGAAAATACATCATCATATTATGGAATATATTAGATCCATGACGAACACGAGTAGATGATTATAGCTCCTCAGATCACTGGAACAGGAGTAGACCGTTCAGCCTGCCCTACATCATGACTGATCATCTCCTCAATGCCATTTCCTATATATTTCCATATCTCTTAATTTCATTCGAATCCAGAAACTATTGACTTTTGTCTTGAACATGCGAATTGCTGGCATTTCCTCAGCCTCCTGGGATAGAAATTCCAAAGATTCCTCGTGAAGAAATTCTCCCTCACCTCAGTCTTCAATGGCCTTCTCAATAGCTCATAGTTTTAGGGTAGAGTTTAGCAAATTTCAACAGAGATAGGGAGAAATCACTTCTCTCAAAGGGTCATGAATCTATAGAATTCACTACCCCATATTGAGTAAGTGCTGGATAGTCACATCGAAGATAGTACAATGAAGGGTACGTAGGTTAGTCTGATCTTAGAGTAGGATAAAAGGCCAGCACAACACCAAGGGCTGAAAGGCCTTAACTGTGCGCAACTGTTCTATGTTTTATAAGATGATGTTGCAGATCAGTCTTCTCAGGTCCAGAACATCTCTGCAGGAGTTCCTCAGGGTACTGCCCTAGGTCCAACCATCTTCAACTGCTTCATCAATGACTTTCCGTCCATCATAAAGTCAAAGTGGGGATGTTTGCCAATGATTGCACCATTCACTACTCCTCAGATACTGAAGCAGTCCGTGTTTGAATGTTACAAGATCTGAACAATATCCAGACTCAGGCTCACATGTGGCAAGTACAATTCGCGCCACATAAATGCTAGACTATGACCATCTGCAATAAGGGACAATCTAACAACTGCCCCTTGACATTCAATGGTGTTACCATCACTGAATCCCCCATTATTCACATCCTGGAGGTTATCATTGAACTCATCTGGACTTACCACATAAACACAGTGGCGACAAAAGCAGGTCAGAGACTAGCAATACTGTGGCGAGTAACTGACCATGAATCCCAAAGCCTGTCCACCATCTACAAGGCACAAGTCAGGAGTGTGATGGAATACTCCCCACTTGCCTGGAGGGGTGCAGCTCCAACATCGCTCAAGATGCGTGTCACCATCCAGGACAAGGCAACCCACTTGATTGGTACAACACCCACAAACATCCAGTCCCTCCACCAAAGATGCTCAGAAGCAGCAGTGTGTATTATCTACAAGATGTACTGCAGAATTTCACTAAAGATTCTCAGTTACCACTTTCCGAACCCATTATCACTTCTGTCTAGGAGCACAAGAACACTACTACCTGCAAGTTCCTCTCTAGGTCACTCATTATCCTGACTTGGAAATATATCATTGTTCCTTCACTGTCATTGGGTCAAAATCATTGAATTCCCTCCCTAAGGGCTTGCAGGTCAACTTACAGCACAAGGACTGCAGCGGTTCAAGAAGGCAGCTCACCATCACCTTCTCAGGGGCAATTAGAGACGGGCAATAAATGCTATCCCAGCCAGTGATTCTCACGTCCCACAAATGAATAAAAGACCATCCAGATCCCTTTGGACACCTGCATACACTTCCTAACCTCTCACTGTTTACATATTCTACCTGTTGTTTTCTACTAAAGTGATGGAACTCCTTCTTCAGAGCTGATCAATGCCTCGTCCCACTACTCCTTCCTTGTGCCATATTGTTTGATTTTATTTTGGATAACAAAAATTTCCAACCTCAGGTTTGAAAGCTGCAATAATCCCGTAGCATCTAAAGCCTTTTCGGGGAAGGGAGTTTCAGATTTTTTCCATCTTCTTCTGCAGTAAAGTGGTGGCTGATGTTGCTCCTGAATAGCCCAACTCAAATTTTAGATTATATATCCTTATTGGGGTGGTGGGGTGGCATGGTGGCTCAGTAGTTAGCACTGCTGCCTCACAGTGCCAGGGACCCAAGTTCAATTCCAGCCTCGAGCGACTGTTGAATTTGCACATTCTCCCTGTGTCTGTGTGGGTTTCCTCCCACAATCCAAAGTTGTGCAGGTTAGGTGAACTGGCCATGCCAAATTAGATTCCCTACAGTCTGGAAACAGGGTCTTTGCCCCAACAAGTCCACACTGACCCTCTGAAGAGCAACCCACCCAGACCCATTCTCCATATTTACCCCTAACTAATGCACCTAACACTATGCGCAATTTGGCATGGCCAATTCACGTAACCTGCATATCTTTGGATTGTGGGAGGAAACCCATGGTAAATATGGGATAATAGTGCAGGGGAATGGGTCTAGGTGGGTTACTCTTTGGAGGGTCAGCGTGGACTTGTTGGGCCAAAGGGCCTGTTTCCACACCGTAGGAATTCTACGATTCTTAGCTTCCTTATCACTGAGGAAGTGCACTGCTTCTATTTACCTGATCAGATTTTCTTAACTTTTTTAACTCCACGGGTGAATTCTACAAGGAGGTGTACTGCCTGTTCCTCCAGAAAAAGTTTGTCCAATATGGACAATTGTTAAACAAGGCTAGCCCACAGCCAGAGTTCACTGCAGGCAGCTTTAGGCAGGTGTGAGTTGGACTTCTTTGGAAGAAGATGTCCTGCCCTTGCCATTTGCCAGTCAATCTGATTGACTGGCAACTCTAGCAGTCTCAGCAGTTACAGCTTAGTAGTGGGCACTTGCTGGATCTGTAAGGAAGATCACAGGGTTTAAAACTGTATTGTGGACTCAGGCATTCCCAAGCTTCCTGGAAAGTGGGATGCAGGGGAAGGGGTCCCTTGAGACAGGGGTGCAGGGTTCCATGAGTGTGTGGATGTCGGAGAATTGAGCCTAATTGAACAGAGACCACACAAGCCAGATTGGGTTAAATTGACAAGCTGTTGATTACAAGCGACATCGCTGGAAGAGAAATTGACTAGGCTGTGCTCTTCCAGCACCAGTCGTCCAGAATCTGGTTTCCAGCATCTGCAGTCATTGTTTTTACCTAGTTGATTTTGACACAGAACTGACAGTCTGTACCGGTAGATCAAGGGTTCTCTTCCCTAAACTGAGAATCAAGCCAGTTTTTATAGGAATACTGTACAAAGATGCTAATTAAAAATAGGGAAAATACAATGGTGTTGATAATCAAGTAATCCAGTTACGATGGTGATAATTGCAAAGCAGTTATCAGAAGAATGTCCTGAACTAGATACAATGAAGCATCTTGGCAGCATCAATCAGTTCTTAATGAGATCAGGAGATTCCAGCTCTCTTCGAGGGTAGGTGAGAATGTCCCTTTCCTTGGCAGTAAGGTGTTTCCATTGTTGCTCTCCTGTGAGCGAGGTATTCTGGTGCCTCTCCGTCTGACATGTCCTTTGTGTGCCTTTGGTATCACTGGGGTACGAGACTGCCAATAAGGCTTTGGGACAGCTGTGTTTATCGGATTCTGTTTGTCTTGAGAAGTGTATTCCGTGGTCTGAGAGTATCTGTGGTCATGTCTGGTTTCTCTTGTAAACCTGTTTGGTCTATGCTGAAGCATTCTTGGTATTCCTTGTATGATTTGGACATGCTTGATTTTCTGTGTTCTGACTGGCCATGCTGTGGGTAGGCAGAGTGGCAGATCTTTTCCCACAGTGGAAATGATTGGAGTGGTGGTGACATCTTGGGGAATGCCCCCAATGTACACAGTGGTCTCCACCTCAAATGGAATGCCCCAACATCTTCCTACCTATCGACCAGTTGGGTTAAAATTTCTTACCCACACCCACTGTCCATGCCAACTGTTGTTAATGCATGGGACGCCAAATATTCAGGTTGATGGGTGTGGTAATGAACTCAATTACTCAGTAATGATTTGTTTCAAATTGGCGGGTGTGTTGCCTAGTTCACTTCCAACTTGTCTAATGTTTTATTGGAGATCAGTTCAGGTTGGTCAGCCACCCAAAGTATTTGATATACACTCTGCCCCTCCAAAGCCCCTCCTGCTCAAAACTTGTCTTCCTCATACCACAAATCAAAGACAGATTTTTAAAAGAAATCTACGCACAGGATGTGCATGCTGTGGGTGAAGGGTTAATTTATTATTATTCCCTCACTGCCTTTAGAGGGTGCTATTGAGTCATCTTTATGAGCTGCAGAACTTACAGCGATAGTATTCCAACAATAGTGTTGCTCAGGGAGCTTCAGGACTTTGCCTTAGGAGTAATGTCAGATTAGTTTACGACCTGGAAAGAAATGTGGACCTGATAGTTTCCTGCAAAATGTCTTTTTAATTTGTTCATGGTCTACGAGTATTGCTGGCTGGGTTGGAACTCATTGCCCATCCCTAGGTTCGAGCCTCTGATCGGATCTTTTAGTCACTGGTCCAGTAAGGTTTCTACACAATATTGATGATATCGGATCCAACAATGACAACCTACGTTGTCTCTTTTTTTCTCTTGTGTGGATTTCCAAGCTCCATGCATATCAGTAACTTCTGAAACTGGAAGTCGATGCTGGGAAAGGCATTGGCATGCCGATCACCTTGGATCCCCAGTGTGACAATGAAGCTGAAAAGGAACACTGCAGTTACAAGAGCAGGTTATGGAGCATCTGAGTGGCTGTGAATCTTAGATGGAACAAGGCAGTCTCAGGAGGCTAGGAGCCTTGCAGCGACTAGCTCTACTCCTGACTATCCAAAGCCTGTCCAACATCTATAAAGCATAAGTCCAGAGTATGGTGGAATACTCCCCACTTGTCTGGTGTAGAACCAACAATAATTAAGAAGCTTCACACCAACAAGGCAAAGAAATCCGCTTGACCGGCATCACATCTACAAACATTCAGTTATCCTATCACTGACACTTCGTAGCAACAGTGTGTACCATCCATAAGATGGGTTGCTGAAATTCATCAAGGTTCCTCAGACAGCACTTTCCAAACTCCAATCCCTACCACCTAGAAACACAAGGGCAGCAGTTACATGGGAATACTATCATGTGAAAGTTCCCATTCAACCCATTCACCATCCTGACTTGAAAATATATTGCCGTTCCTTCAGTGTCATTGGTTCAAAATCCCAGAACTCCCGAATGGTGGTATGACTCTACATATGGCAAATGCACTGCAGTGGTTCAAAGAAGCAGTTCACCATCAACTTCTCAAAATGAACTAAGAAATGACCAATTTCACATTGATCCAGCCAGGGGCACCCACATGCCATGAATGAATAAAGGTGGGATTAGTTGAGATTATAGTTGCTGGTAGAGAATACAGGCATGAATGTAATGGGCAGAATGGTCTCCTGCTGTGCTCTTTTCTGTGACTCAATGATTAATGCCAAAGAGTAGTAATTCACCTCCCTTCTGTTGGAGATTATCATAGCACTGGTGTGACACTTTTTCCTCACTGCCTTTGCTGGTGCCCTGAGCTTGCAGACCAGAGAGACACTTCTTAAAAGTTTCAAAAACAAACTGCTCGAGAAACTCAGCAGGTCTGGTTTCAGCTGTGCAGAGAGAAACAGAGTCAATGTTTCAAATCTTCAGAACCTTCTTCAGGACAGTCACGGGACTGAAAGTGCTAGCTGATTCTTTCTCTGCAGATTTTCCGTCTATAGATGCCACCAGATCTGCTGAGTTTCACCAACAATTTCATATGTCTAGCATCCACATTTATTTCACTTCCCAAAAGAGGGCTTGGTGACATGTTGCAATGAGAACAACCTCTCTCCAATGTCAGTAAAATTAAAGAACTAATTATTGACTTCACAAAGAAAGGAGGAGAACACCCTCCCACATCAATGGGACTGAGGTTGAGAGGATAGAGAGCATCAAGTTCCTTGGAGTGATGATAACTAACAACCTATCCTGCACTTAGCCACGTAGACACAAAGGTCAATAAGGCACAAAATGCCTCTTCTTCCTCACGCGACTCAAGAAATTTAGGTCTACAGATGCACCATTGAGACCATAATGTCTGGATGCATAATGACCTGATTCAACAATTGCTCTGTCCAGGATCATACAAAACTACAGAAGGTTATGTGCACAGCCCAGACCATCATGAAAGCCAACTATCCATCCACAGACTCCATTTACATGGTTCGCTGCCGTGGAAAGGCTGCCAACATCATCAAAGTCCCATCTCATCCTGGTAATGATCTCCGAGGACCTCTTCCATGAGGCAGAAGATGCAGAAACTTGAATATACAAACCAGCAGGTTCAGGAACAGCTTCTTCCCTGTCATTATTAGACTGATGAATGGGCTGTCTAGCTTCAAATAATGCTGATCTTGCCTAGCGCACGGCCTGTGCAATGTAACTTGTACGTCTCTGTCCAAGTCTTTTTGATCTGTACACCCTTGCAGTACTGCATCAATGTACATCTCTGCATCTATGTACTGCTCATAAACAAAACTTTTCACTGTACTTCAGTACATGTGATGATAAATCAATCAAGCAATCTTCTTTTGAAACTTGCTGTACTGTGTTTTAATGAAACTAATAACTCTCTGAATAATGCAATAGTTAAACTTTGTAAATTCGGCACTAAATACTCTTAATTAAGATTCAGAACAGCATCGCTCAAGAGCACCATCAGCCTCCCCATGACGCACCAACGCCTTGCCGCCCTTATATTTGGCCCACCTTGATCGGCGCGCGGCGTGCTGGGAGATGTAGTTCGCTAACCCCTCCCATCGGGATACATCAACACCCGGCATGCACTGCAAAAGGGGGCGTGGCGGATTGCGCAGTCGCAGTGTGTCCGGAAGCGCGGGACGGTTTGTTGTTGACGTGGGGGAGAACGGCAGGTGCAGTTGCAATGGAGTGAGGCGGACGTGGACAGTTTGGTGCGATCGTTTCTCCTGTTGAGCCGGGCGCCGAACATGTGGCTGAAACCCGAAGAAGTGCTGCTGAAGAACGCCCTGAAGCTATGGCTGACGGAGAAAACACACAAATACTTTGTCTTGCAGCGTCGCAGAGGATACGGCGAAGGAGGCGGCGGGCTAACGGGTAAAGTGAGGAGTGCCGACAGAGAGCGCGCAGGCGCACTGTGGGCAAGGTGCCGGCTCCCGGTCGGCACGCAGGCGCAGGCGGCTAGTGTGCCGACCGCCGGCTCGCACGCCGCCGCATTGTGGGCTGGGTGCCGGCCGCCGGCTATATTCTGAAGAGAAAACATGAGAAAGATATTCCTGTGCTGAGGTCTCAGTGTTGATGTTAAAGTAGAATACAAAACAGTGGAAACTTTTTTACGTCTTCTTTGGTTTATCTGCAAGCTATCTTTGCCTTTAAATTATTATTTGTTTATTTCTGATATTTATTAATTTCTGGCAATTATTCATCACTTGGTTTCTGACATTTAACCCCCTGACATTTAATATTGTGTTTATAGTTATATTTTATAGTTATATTTTATCACATGACATTTATTAACTTATTTATTGTTTTATCATTGTTTTTTATTATCTAGTGTCTCAGTGATGTACAGTGTGGAAACTTACCCTTCAGTCCAACTCGTCCATGCTGACGAGATATCCTACTGTATATAAATTTGATCCCATTTGCCATTGTTTGGCCCATATCCCTCTTAAACTCTTCCTTTTCACAAAGCCATCCAGATGCCTTTTAACTGTTGTCATTGTACCAGACTCTGGATGCTGCCTGAACTGCTGTGCTCTTCCAGCACCACTAATCCAGAATCTGGTTTCCAGCATCTGCAGTCATTGTTTTTACCTCATTGTACCAGACTCCCCTACTTCCTCTGGCAGCTCATTCCACTGTCTTGTGTGGAAAACGTTGCCCCTTAGGTCCCTTGTATATCTTTCCCCTCTCACCCTAAACCTATGCCCTCTCATTTTGCACACCCCACCCTAGGGAAAAGACCTTGCATGTTTATGCTAATCATGCCCCTCTTGTTTTTATAAACTTCTATAAGGTCACCCCTCAGCCTCCTATGCTCCAAGGAAAATACCTCCAGCCTATTCAGCTTCTCCCAATAGCTCAAACACTCCAGCCCTGGCAACATCCTTGTAAATCTTTTCTGAACTCTTCAAATTTCACAACGTTCTCCCTAAAGGGTAGAGACCAGAATTTCACTGATACTCCAAAAGCAGCCGAACCAGTGTCCTATAGAGCACAGCATGACCTCTCAACTCCTATGCTCATTGCACTGACCAATAAAAGCAAGCGTACCAAATGCCGCTTTCACGATCGGATCTACCTGGAACTGCTCGTTCCAAGGTCTCTTTGTTCAGCAGCACTCCCCAGGACCTTCCCATTAACCATACAAGTCATGCTTTACTGTGCTTTGTTTGTATTGCTGCCAAATGTTTCTATTTGCAGCTGATTCTTTTTGCCTTACCCTCAGATTTTAAAAATTGACATATAGGTAATAGTTACTTTCATTAAGATTTTTCTTTAAAGTCAGGGAGTGATCTACTGTGTGACTGCAAACTTCTGGAGTAGTGTTTTTAATGAACAAATCAAGGGATAACACCATTGCCTCTCTGGAATGGTTTCTGCATCTTGCAGATTCTGTAGTTATTAAAAGCTGAGAAGATTTAAGCTCTCAATTTTGAATATTCATGTAAGGAGGCTCCACAGTTCACAGGACAGAAACTTGGCGGTAATCAGTTAACTAAGCTTAAAGTGGCTGGGCTAGGAAGTAGATTGAAAACTTTGTTCTGTTATGTACTTTAAGATTTTTCTCAACTGTGCTCTGTATCTAGATAGTTTGGCTTTTTTCTTCTGCTTTTGTCTTTTGTTCAGTAAACTTCTGTTTTGTCATTTTGAATTTTACAGCCTCACAGAATAAGTTTCAGTGACTGATCACTACTTTAGCTTAAAAATAAATATGATACATCAGGCTAGATTTCATTCTGTGATCTGACTTGTCCTGTAGGACAATCAGTTGGGATCATAACCGCATCGAAGATGTAAGAATTAGCATCAGTTGCTCTCTCGCTGATGCTCCCTACCTTGCTTCAGTGCTCTCTCGCTGATGCTCCCTACCTTGCTTCAGTGCTGAATGTTGGTATTGCCAGAACACCAGCTTTCTGACTTGTGTTTCTGCACCTGATGTTTTCACATTACAGTAGTTCCTCACTTAACTTCAAGCCTGTATTCCATAAAAGTGCAGCTTTAAGCATCAGATTTTCCCCAGAATAACCAACGAATGATCAGGAGTTGGCTTCTCAGTGAAGGTTTATCTTTCCCAGCTAATCCCAGCATGTCTCATCTCCTACATTGGCTGGAGTTTGGGAGGAAATCATTCACAGACATTTTGGCACAGTGTCTGTCTCCTGGATGTGGAAAGATATATTGGCAAGAAAACCAATAAACAGGGACATTGAGAGGCAGTGAGTAGGACAGAAGTAGGAATGATCTCAGAATCTCCCATGAAGGCTCCTGAGATTGCAGTTAATTCTCCCATGTCATGAACCATTGCTCTGCCAAAAGCAATGATGATGCAAAAAGTGTAAATAGCAGCAAGGTTTTAGGAACACGCCTTAAATAGCCCAAGGTAGTTGGTTAAAACCAAACTGGGACACGGGGAGGCACCTTATACAAACCTTCTATTGGTAAAAGAAACTAAATTGGCATAAAGAAAGACTTTTCTCACAGTGAGTGGTTAGGGGCTGAAATGCACCTGAGTTTACGATTGGTAGGTTCAATTGAAGAATTTGAGAGAGAATCAAGATTGTTATCTGAAAAGGAACAATGTGCAAGTTTTCAGGGAGAATGCCAGTTAATGAGATGCTCATTCGGAGAATTGGTGCAGATCTGATGGCTCAAGTGATCGCCTCCTGTGCTCTAATCATTTTGAGTATGGTGATGTAATTTGGGCAAACAGACCCTAAAGAATAAACAATTTTAAAGTGTGACCACAAGTGGTTTAGCTTACTAAACCTTCGTGAAGAAATGCTGTGGTTAAAATTTTCCTTCTCCTCATCAAGCAATCCCAGAACTGCATTCTGGTACATTTTGTAATCAGTTATTTGACAAGTTGTTCCTAATAATATTTTTAGCTTTAACAAGGAAATTTTTGTGCTTTGTTTTGCCTTGGTTAAATTTGACCTAATTCACATTATTCTACAAAAATAAAGTTAATGGAAATAACAAACTGTTTTATGCACAATCATTATTCAGTTTTGTGACTACATCAGGAGCATTTATGCTGCACTGCACGACTAAATACTTACAGCTTGAGATTCTCAGGTTTTGAGGTTTCATTGGGCAGTGTACACTGTTTCATCTGAACATGAGACATGGCATTGGGAGACTGGATTCATGTACTGTGATTTCATTCCAGGGAAGGCAGAATGGCATAGGGTGGTGGTATTGAAGGGACGATATCCAGCTCTGTGAGTGAGGTGAAATCTTTGGATCCTTCTTAGCTGTAATCCATTCCTAATGTGCAGGGTCACAATGCATGTTTGACAATCACATTCAGGCCAAAAGGGTGATTATTGTTGAAAGTAGCCTAGTACGTCACTGCCAGGTGGGTCCTCTCTGCACAATTTTAGACTGAGATATTATCATATGTTTCGTTATTAATTTTATAAGAATGTCCTTCAGACCAGCTTCTTAATAAGTTCTGTTTTGAGGAACTTGTAGCAGTTTTCTGTGCACTTTTGTTTAACCAAGCAAAATTCTGGAATTCTAAGCAATGTGCAATGCCAATGCATCTGGTTTCAATAGACACGGCCTAATGAAAACACTCCCAGAAATGTAGATGTGGCATCTGTTGAGTAAATCAAAAGTTGACATTCCAGTTATACTGCAAAGAATTGTGTGGCTAAAATTTGTGCACTGCTGTAGTTAAAATAGAGTTGAGGTAGGGTTTTTTTTCCTACTCATTTTAAAGTATACTAGATCAAATGTCCATTCCAGGGTCCCATGAGACTTGTATCTTGGTTAATAATTTGATTCTGCACAGAGCTAAAGTGAATGTATGTTAGTACGTTGGCAGGCTCTGGGGTCTTTTTGGAATTTAGGCTTGTGTTTGAACACCAGGTTTAATGGTATTAATCTTGCTTCTATTTATGTATTGTCTTAATACTGTTTAAATACAGTTTATTACTTGATGTTTCTTTCAGATTGCTATTTACCCTATATATGCCAGTACCTGGCTCCTATCATTATGCTTTCCTCCCTGCAGTCTTTAGATTCTTTTTCAAAATGAATGCCTCGAAACTATTAGTGTAACCCAAGGAACATCGCAAGACTTTTGCTGTTTTCATTAAACTCACTATAGGATTTCTTCAATAAGGTTTCTGATTCTTCTTAAAATTGGTCCTTTTGAACATTACACATTGCCGTCAAGTAAGCTGAACATGTATATACAAAGCTGTTAGTGGTTTGAGCAGTAGAACCCAGAAACAAGTTGTTCCAGCTGATCTGTACAGTATTTCTGTTCCACGTCCTTATCTTTAATCCTGTTCACCTTAATTTCTATTCCTTTCTCACTCAAACTATTTTAGTCTTCCTTTTTTATTGGAGCTGTGCAAGTCTCTCAGCAAACTATTATTCATTTCCCGTCTCTAATTATTTTGGAGAAAGGGAGAGGTGATAGTCTTGTAGTATTATTGCCAGACTATTAATTCAGAAACTCAGCTAATGTTCTGGGGACCCGAGTTTGAATCCCACCGTGGCAGATGGTGGAATTTGAATTCACTAAAATAAAAATCTAGAATTGAGAATCTCCAGATGACCATGAAACCCTTACTGGTTGTTGGAAAAATCCATCTGATTTGGGAAAGGAAATCTGCCGCCCCCATCTGGCCTTTGTGTGACTTCAGAACCACAGCAATGTGGTTGACTCTCACCTGCCCTCTGCAATGGCCTTGCACACCATTCAGTTGTGTCCTTTTGCTATGAATTCTCAACAAGGAAATGAAACTGGAAGGACCAGCAGGCATCGACCTAGGCACCGGCAAAGGCAAAAACAGCTCCATAGACCCTGCAAAGTCCTCCTTACTAACTTATGGGAGCTAGTGCTAAAATTCGGAGACCTGTCTCACAGACTAGTCAAACTACAGCCTGATGTAGTTGTAATCATGGAATCATACCTTAGTGACAATATCCCAGACAACCCCACCACCATCCCTGGATACATCCCATCCCTGCCCACAGGACAGATCCTGAAGAGGTGGCAGCACAATGGTATACAGTTGGAGTGAGTTGTCCAGGGAGACCTCACATACATGGGCAAGGAAACCTGTTAATTAGCACGTACCATGTTCCCATGGCTGATGGAGGAAGCACTGAGGGTGGCAACGGCACAAAATGCCCTCTGGGTGTAGTATTTCAATGTCCATCACCGAGTGGCTTGGCAGCAGCACCAACTGATGGAGCTGGTTGGGTCCTAAAGAACATAGCTGCTAGACTGAGTCTGTGACAGCTAGTGAGGAAACCAAGAGGGCAAACCATACTTGATCTCATCTTTAACAAATCATCATATTTACCTGAATTGAATTGAATTTATTATCAACGTGTACCAAAGCACATTGAAAAGCTTTGTCTTGCGAGCAATCCAGGCAGATCAGATAGTAAAGTAGCATGGATAAGTAACATATTAGTAAGGGGACTGTGCCGTGGTCATTGTGGAGACCAAGTTCTGCCCTCACATTGAGAATACCTTTCACTGTGCTGTGTGGCACTATCATTGTCCTAAATAGGATGAACTTCAAACAGACAGCAACTCAAGACAAGACATCAGGACCATCAACTGCAGCACAATCTGCAACCTCATGGCCTGGCACATCTTCTACTCCAACCATCTCCTCAAACCAGGGGATCTGTGGAGAGTGCAGGAGGACATAGCAGGATTGGACATTCATGAAAATAAGGTGTCAGCCTACTGAAGCTACCAAACAGGACTAGATTAGATTAGATTAGATTACTTACAGTGTGGAAACAGGCCCTTCGACCCAACAAGTCCACACCGCCTTGCCGAAGTGGAACCCACCCATACCCCTACATTTACTCCTTACCTAACACTACGGGCAATTTAGCATGGCCAATTCACCTGACCTGCACATCTTTGGACTGTGGGAGGAAACCAGAGCACCCGGAGGAAACCCACGCAGACACGGGGAGAACATACAAACTCCACACAGTCAGTCGCCTGAGGCGGGAATTGAACCCGGGTCTCTGGCGTTGTGAGGCAGCAGTGCTAACCACTGTGCCACACAACGCCCATGCCAAACAGCATGAACAGCAAGTGATGGACAGAGCAAAGAGAACCCATGACCAATGGATCAGTTAGAGCAGTCCTGTGACACCCAGTCATAAATGATGGTGGGCAATTAAAACAACTCGCTGGAGGAGACTCCACAAATATTCACAGCAATCTTCAACCAGAAGTGCCAAGTAGATGATCCATCTCGGCCGCCTCCTATGGTCTTTAGCCAATTTAATTCACTTCAGCAAGAAAGCAGTCATTGTTGGAGGCATTGAACATTGCAATGGCTATAGGCCCTGACATGATTCCGGTAAATGTACTGAAGATTTATGCTCCAGAACTTGCCATGTCTGAAGTCAAGTTCGTCCAGGACGGTTATAAAACTGGTGTCTGTCCAGCAATGTGGAAAACTGCCCAGGTATGTTCTGTGCGCAAAAAGCGGGATAAATCCAACCCAGGTAATTATCTCTGGCGAGCTGGCAGCAGAGTAAGACACTCCAGCTCCTCTCCTCCACCTATTTTTTTCTCCTCCACCTATTTTTTCTTTCGTTCGTTCTTTCGTTCTTTCTTTCTTAACCATTGTTTTACCCTGAGGGGAGTGGAGAAGACATTTCCAGACTGAAGGGTCCCGGAGGCAAGTCGTTAGAGCAGAGGCTGGTGCAGGGGGAGTGAGCCCCGCAGCAGAGGCCGGTGTTGGAGTAAGCCCCAGTGAAAACTGAAACTTGGAGAGGCTGAGAGCCGGAGCGGAGCAATCTGTAGGCTTAGAATGGAGTGGGGATGGTTGTTGGTCTGGGTCTGGCATGGGCGGTCAGACCACATGTGGAAGCCCCTGCGCTGAGCTACTGCGATGTAATGTTGGAGCTTGGCTAACGTGGTGCCACTGTTTAAGAAAGGTGGTAAGGACAAGCCAGGAAACTATAGACCAGTGAGCCTGACCTCGGTGGTGGGCAAGTTGTTGGAGGGAATCCTGAGGGACAAGTTATACATGTATTTGGTAAGGCAAGGACTGATTAGGGATAGTCAACATGGCTTTTGTGCATGGATAATCATGTCTCACAAACTTGATTGCGTTTTTTGCAGAAGTAACAAAGAGGATTGATGAGGGCAGAGTGGTAGACATGACTTAAGTAAGGCATTTACAAGGTTCCCCATGGTAGATTGATTAGTAAGGTTAGATCTCATGGAATACAGGGAGAACTAGCCATGTGGATACAGAACTGGCACAAAGGTAGGAGACAGAGGGTGGTGGTGGAGGGTTGTATTTCAGACTGGAGGCCTGTGACCAGTGGAGTGCCACAAGCATTGGTGCTGGGTCCACTACTTTCATCATTTATATAAATGATTTGGATGTGAGCATAAGAGGTATAGTTAGTAAGTTTGCAGATGACACCAACATTGGAGGTGTAGTGGACAGCGAAGAAGATTAGCTCAGATTGCAACAGGATCTTGATCAGATGGGCCAATGGGCTGAGAGGTAGCAGATGGAGTTTAATCTAGATAAATGTGAGGTGCTGCATTTTGGGGAAAGCAAATCTTAGCAGGATGTATACACTCAATGGTAAGGTCCTAGGGAGTGTTGCTGAACAAAGAGACCTTG
Source organism: Chiloscyllium plagiosum (assembly GCF_037043375.1). Taxonomy (NCBI): domain Eukaryota; kingdom Metazoa; phylum Chordata; class Chondrichthyes; order Orectolobiformes; family Hemiscylliidae; genus Chiloscyllium; species Chiloscyllium plagiosum. Next base: position 15,969,865 of record NW_028270149.1, read on the forward strand.
GAGTGCAGGTTCATAGCTCCTTGAAGGTGCAGTCGCAGGTAGGTACGATAGTGAAGATGACATTTGGTATGCTTTTCTTTTATTGGTCAGAGTATTGAGTACAGGAGTTAGGAGGTCATATTGTGGCTGTACAGGGCATTGGTTAGGCCACTGCTGGAATATTGTGTGCAATTCTGGTCTCCTTCCTATTGGAAGGATGTTGTGAAACTTGTAAGAGTTCAGAAAAGATTTACAAGCATGCTGCCAAGGTTGGAAGATTTGAGTTACAGGAAGAGGTTGAATAGGCTGGGGCTGTTTCCCCTGGAGCATCGGAGGCTGAGGGGTGACCTTGTTGAGGTTTATAAAATCATGAGGAGCATGGATAGGATAAATAGGCCAAGTCTTTTCACTGGGGTGGGGGAATCCAGAACTGGAGGGCATAGGTTTAGGGTGAGAGAGGAAAGATATAAAAGAGACCTAAAGGCAACGTTTTCACGCAGAGGGTGGTACGTGTATGGAATGAGCTACCAGAGGAAGTGGTGGAGGCTAGTACTATTGCAACATTTAAAAGGCATCTGGATGGGTGTATGAATAGGAAGGGTTTGGAGGGATATGGGCCATGTGCTGGCAGGTGGGACTAGATTGGGTTGGGATATCTGGTCGGCATGGACACGTTGGACTGAAGATCTGTTTCCGTGCTGTCCATTTCTATGACTCTAACTATTATATTTAAATGTCATATTTCTAAGTTATACTGTGAATCACTGTTAAGTAATGCAACTGCTTTTATATTCCTCTTTTGTATCTAAAATTTGTACCTCAGATGGCGCCATAAGAGGCGACATTGTAAACATTTCACTGTACTCCTGTACTTGAGTACATGTGACAATAAAGGATATTCTGTTCTATTCTCCTGCCTGATGAGTCTACTCTCGATCATCAGTCAAGTGAAGGAAGATGTCATCAAGCAGCACCTGCTCAGCAATAACCTGCTCAATGGCGTCCAGTTTTGGTTCTGCCATGGCCACTCAACTCCTGACCTCATTGGTTCAAACATGGACAAAAGAGCTTGAAGAGTCTGGTGCTGGAAAAGCACAGCCGGACAAAAGAGCTGAATTCCAGAGATGAGGTGAAAGTGACAGTCCTTGACATCAGGCTGTATTCAACCGAGAGTGGCATCAAGGAACCCTTGAGAAACTGGAATCAATTGGTATCGGGGGTCAACTCTCTGCTGGCTGGAGTCATTCATGGCACATATGAAGATGGTTCGGTTTGTTGGAGATCAATCATCTCAACTCCAGGACATCTCTGCAAGTGTGTCCCCCAGGGTAATGTCCTAAGCCCAAATATCATTAGCTGGTTCACCAATAACCTTCCCTCCATCATAAGGTCACAAGTGTGGCTTGTGACTCCTCAGATACACGTATAACACGAGATATGGGCAATATCCAAACTTGGGCTGACAAGCGGTATGTAACATTCGTGCCCCACAAATGCAGGCCAGGACTATCTCCAATAAGAGACAATCTAACCACTGTCCCTTGTAATGATTTGAATGAAAGTTTTAATTATTTATGAAGTATCCAATGGCTGAAAGCAGCGTAGTCAACATGGGGTTTCTTTGTAGACTTAAGTATTCTGTGGAAAGGATCATAAAACATGATTAGCTGCATAAATTATCGATATGAGTTCCTGAATGAGCATCATATTGAAGGCAAGACAACTCGTCTCTATCCCTGTTCAGACCAGGGATGTTGCCTTGTTATCGAGACTGACTGTGGGGGTGGAAAGTTTTTTTTAATTCAGTTTACCTGTATTACATTTTGTCCATGTGTGTTGCTGATAAAAACAGTTCAGTTTTCTGGAGGACAGACACAGTTGCAGCTGTCCTTGAGCTGCACCTCAGTGAACTGAGGGAACCAACTGGAGGGAATAGTTAGGTCTGCACTTCAAGCAGAAAATACTAGCATCATCGTTCACTGCATGGAATGCAGGTGAGTCTCGGTCTCAGTTTGAAAGGGAGAAGCAATTGGAATATTTGTTCTAGATCGTAGCTAGCAGAAGAAATCTACAGTAGTCCTCAGCCTGGTCGAAGAAAATAGGATTTGCTCAGAAAGCTGTGGGAAGGCAGTTGCTGAGACATTTCCAGTCAGGAGATCTGCAAAGAAAAGATGAGGGTTACATAGGCAATAAAAAGCACCTTTTAGAATCTTACCTTGGAGGGTTGCTGGGACACTAAGGGTTATGAAATTCTTAAGGGCATTGGCATACCTTTTGGGTTAGTCCCTAAATAAGTAAATGAACCTTCAAGACTGTTGTAATATGCACTTTGATTGGAGTTCAGAAGAGATTTACCAGGATGATGCTGGGTATGTAAGGTTTGAGTTATAAAGAAAGGCTGGGAGGTTTTTCACTGAAGTGTAGGAGGTTGAGAGGTGGCCTGATAGAAATTTCTAAAACAATGATAGGGAACGATGGAGTTGATGGTAGTCCCTAAGATGGGGAATTTCAAGACTGGGGGCACATTACTAAGGTGAGAGAGAGATCTAAAAAAAGACTTGGGCAAATTATTTTACACAATGGTTTGAATGTGGAATGGGCTTCACGAGGAAGCGATGGATGTGAGCATAATTACGTTTAAAAGACATTTAGATGGGCACATGAATAGGAAAGGTTTGGAGGGATATGGGCCAGGAAGAGACAGGTGGGACCAATTTAGTTTGGAATGATGTTTGGCTTGAACTGGTTGGACTGGAGGATCTGTTTCCATGCTATATGACTCTTTCACAGCATAAACAAATATGAACTGTTGTTAAGTTAAATGTTTTGTTTAGTTGTACAGAATTTTTTTTGCTGAAAATGTGAAGTTGTCATATGTTACTGTCTGTTGATTGCTGGGCATTCAGATTTCACTTTAAACATTAAACTGTCCCTAAAGGATTGCAACCTGTTAAATAATGATAAAGAATCAGGTTTGCTTTTGATTTCCCTGAATATTCATAGAATTACAGAATATATAATGCAGAAAGTGGCTATTGAGCCCATCATGTCTTTACTAGTTCCCTAAAGAGCTAGCTGTTTGTACTAATCACTTGCTCTTTCTTCAAAGCCTTGCAAATGCTATTGCATCTGCTTTTTCCACACTTACATGTAACTTGTGGAGTAGAATTTCACTGTCCTGTAAAATTATCATAAATTCAAAGGGAACCATGTGCAAGAAACTCCAAGGGGTAAGGTATTGGCTGTGCTTCATTCTGGATATGCTGCAAAACTTGATGGAAAAAAATACCAAAGGGCTTGCCTTTGTCTAGCAGCTCTGTGGAGCTAAATTATGTATTTCTCCATTTTCATTTTCCTCCAGGTTTGTCTTGGCTTAGTATTTGCAGCAATCTGAAGCTGCTAAAGTCTTCAAAATAAAAGCTCCTGTCTCCATGCTTTTAACTCCTCTCTAATCACTAATCTGGTCTCATACAACAGAACATGCATTTTAGTTTGAATGAATAAGAAGCTAATTACTCAGGTACAGATAAGACTTTTTGTTATTTCTGCAGGCCTCCTTGTAGGGACACTTGATACAGTTTTTGATTCAACCTCCAAAGTAGCTCCGTATCGCATTCTGCATCAGACACCAGAATCCCAAGTCTATTGGTCCATTGCTTGTGGTAAGTTAAAGTATTACTGTGCACGTTATTCAAGGTCAGGGTCACCTTTCATCAACAATCATTTCAGGTTTAGTATATGATCTGATAAATCATATTAACATAATGCAAAGTAACACAAAAGTTAAATCTTACTAAAAACTGTAAGTATTTTTTCTTGCTTTTTTAAAAAAAATATTGTTTTTATTCTTGAATGCTGTCCTGCTGCTGCTTCACCCAGGATGCTTTGTGCTTTTGTCCAAAGACTTTTAAGCTCACTACAGCCAGTTATTCTATAATAAGATGGTTGCATTCCTGTGCAACCCCATGTAATAGAAAAATCGCTCTGTAGAAACAGCATTCCCAATTCATCAATCATGTTACAGTGCATTCACATTGACGAAATGTGCATTATAACAGAACAACCTGTATTTTAAGAGTACTGTATCCCTTTGTATAATAGAACATCAGAGAAGGTACCATTCTGTCCACTGTATCTATGCTGCCTCTTGGAAATATCTTTCCAATTATCATTCTCTGTAACATAGACCAGTATAACACAGGAACCGGCCTTTCGGCCCACCATGACTGTATTAACCATAATGATATTCTAAACTAATTCCATCTGCCTATGCATGATCTGTATCCCTCCACTCTCTGCCTGTTCATGCATCTGTTCAACTTTGCCATTAAATCTTCTTCTACCACCTTCCCTGTGTTACCTTTTTTCCCATCCTTCCTAAAAGTCAAATATCTTTAAATATTCCGTTTGTCTTTCTGCACCCATCTTGTTTTAATGAGAATGAGATCAAACTCACTGATCAGATCATCAACATTTTCATCTAGATTTCCGAAACTAAACTACTCTCATTTGCCCGAGCTTGATCTATATCCCTCAAGACATTTCCTATCCCTGTATCTGTCCAAATGTCATTTAAATGTTGTAATTGTAATTGCATCTATTGCTTCCTCTGGCAGCTCCTTCCATATATGCACCAGCCTCTGAGAAAAGCACCTTCACAGCCTCTTATCGTGTTTTTTTCTCTTATTTTAGTTTTGTTTTTAGTTATTTTAGTGTTTTTTTAAATTATCTTTTGGAGAGAGTTCAGTCTCGGCGCGAGCCATGGTATTAGAGTATAGCAGTGGCTGGGGCTCAGCACAATTCCACATGGCAGTCAGCGGCGAAGCCTGGTAGTTGGCAAGCCTGGATGGGATGTAGCCTGGTGTGGGTGAAAGCAGCCCAGCACAGGGCAGAGCACGCTTTCGTTGGGAAAACCCAGCGTGGAGCGACTGCAGGCCCATGGTTGAAGAAAGGACTATATTGTTTAACTTGTAATTTTATTTCTTTATTTTTCTACTTTATACTAAGAAGATCTATAGTGTTGAACGTTTTAACTCATTTCTTTTTTTTTTATTTGGTACCTAAAATTTTGTACCTAAGTACCTTTGTCCCTCAAATTCTGCCAGGAATGGTGGTGATATACACTTTTCACTGTACTTCTGTACCCCGTTCTTGAGTACGTTAAAATCTAAATCGTAGACTTTATGTAATTTGATCCTGGGGACCAGTCTAACACGAGGAGCCTTGTCAAAGGCCTTGCTGGGGTCCATGTAAACAACATCCACTACCTTAATCTCATCAATCATCTTTATCACTTCCTCAAAAACTCAATCAGTTTGCAAGACAAGAGCTCCCCTGCATGAAGTAATGCTGACTGTCCCTAATAAGCCTATTCTCCAAATGCAAGTCAATCCTGTTCCTAGGAATCTTCTCCAATAATTTCCCTACCACTGATGTAAGGGTCTGTGGCTGAGAATTTCCTGGATTATCCCTGTCGCCTTCATAGAATAGAATCCCTACAGTGTAGAAACAGGGCCTTCGGCCCAACGAGTCCACACTGACCCTCTGAAGAGTAACCCACCCAGACCCATTCCCCTTCCTTGTCCAAAAGAAGAGGATTGGCTATTCTCCAGTCTTCTGGGACCTCACCTATAGCTAAAGGGGATGCAAAGATCTTTGTCAAGGCATCAGCAATCTTCTTCCACGCTTCCTTCAGTATCCTGTATTTTAGCCCATGACGCCCTGGGGACTTAGCTACCTCAATGTTTTTCAAGACATTCAGCAGCTCCTCCTTAGTATCGACATGCCTTCATGACATTGCACATGAACCCAAGATCTTTGTGAAGCTGTGTTAATTAATTTAAGATAATTGGGCTGGGGTTGGCACAAGTAATTCAGTTCTCATCGATTTTGCATTCTGTCCTTGCTCTTGTAATTGACTAAGTGAAAAGGGGAAAAAATTTAGCGAGTTGAAGACCAGAGGAATTTCTTTTGTAGTGTAGATGTTTCTGTATGGGACACACTAAAATCACATTCCTGACGAAGAGCTTATGCCCGAAATGTCAATTCTCCTGCTCGTCTGATGCTGCCTGACCTGCTGTGCTTTTCCAGCAGCACACTCTTGACTCTGATTTCCATTATCTGCAGTCCTCACCTTCTCCTACACTAAAGTGAAGTACAGGAATGCCATCACTAGCAGCAGAGTGTAAATACAATGTGATGTGTTTACGTACACTGTGCAATTGTAAATGCAGAAAGGCAGAGTGACAAAGACGCTACAATGGGAGGGAAGTGCTTACAGTTTTTTGTTGTCGCAGATAGGAAGTTTGGGTTTAAATTTACATAGAGTCATAGAGATTTGAATTTCTTCTGATGAAACATTGCCTTTGATTCTCTCTCCCGTAGTTTTCTGAAAATAATGAGCCACCACTCTCCATTTATTACAAATTGTGGGCCAAAATCAGAGTAAGATTAATTTCCTTGATCGTAAAACAGAAAGAAGACTCTTTTGGGAATCAGGCAGGAAGGTAGGGGCGAGATCCCAACCAGATTAGCCATGAACTTATTGAATGGTCAAGTACCTACTTCCATTATTATGATTGTATAAGTCCTAAAGAAAAAAGATTTAGTGATGTTTAGAATGTTGTACCTGGATTCTGCCATTTTATCAAATCTTAAGTATGTATTTTTGAGTCTGCTTAAAAATGATCCTTCCACTACTTTTACTTTGAGAAAATTTAGTTTATTGTCCTATAAGACATAGGAGCAGAAATTAGGCCACTCAGCCCATCGAGTCTGCTCCGTCATTCAATCATGACTGATAAGTTTCTCAACTCCGTTCTCCGGCTTTCTCCCAGTAACCCTTGGTCCCTTTGATATTTAACAGTCTGTCTCTCGGGTCCTAGTCTCTTCTACCAATGGAAACATCTTCCCAACATCTACTCTCTACAAGCTGTTCAGTATTCTAAGTTTCAATTAGATCCCCCTTCATCCTTTTAAACTCCATCGAGTATAGACCCCCAGTCCTCAAATGTTTCTTTTTGTTAAGCTTTTCATTCCTGGGACCATTCTTGTGAATCTCCTCTGAACCTGCATCAGGGTCAGTACATCCTTCCTGAGAAATGGGGCCCAAAACTGCGCACAATACTTCAAATGTGGTCTGACCAGAGCCACGTGGAGCCTCGGAAGTACATCCCTGCTTTTATATTCAAGTCCTCTCAAAATAAATGCCATTATTGCATTTGCCTCCTTAACTACTGATTCAACCTGCAAGCTTACCTTGTGAGAACCCTGGACTAGAACTCCCAAATCTCGTTGCACTTCAGATTTCTAAATTTTCTCCCCAGTTAGAAAATAGTCCACGTCTCTATTCTTCCTACAAAGTGCATAACCTCACTTTCCCACATTGTACTCCATCTGCCACTTCTTTGCCCACTGTCTTAACCTGTCCAAATTCTTTTCGAACCCCCCTGCCTCCTCAATGTTACCTGTCCCTCTTCCTACCTTTGTATCGTCTGCAGATCCTACATTTAGTATTTTTAACACGTTCGTTTGTCATACTAGGTTTCCAAAATAACCTCTGAATTATCCAGCTAAATGCTAACATTTTACTATTTAGTTGCTACCCGGATCTTCTCAGAGCTGCTTTCTGGTTAATGTTCAGTACTTGTGTTTGTATATACATTTTACAGCTGCAGGGGAGCGCAAAAAATATTGTAGTGTTAGTATTCAGGTTTACTCATTTAATGTTCTGGGAAGACATGAAAGTGCTTCCATCTTAGTGTTATCAAGTAGAATCTGAGTGTAGTGTGAGTCAATTATTCCAGCTGTGCTGATCTTTCATGATGCTGAGATGATTATAATTACTGTGTGTTTATTACCTCTCGTTGTTAAGGACCTGCATCTGAATATTGCCCTAGATGTACCTTTATCTTATTCTTCCTTCTTCTAAATTGGCTCAGAGACCTTTTTGATGCAGTAGTTTTAGTAATGTGTGATTCTTAGTTTGCCTTGTATGTCTTTTGACTCGTCAATCTTACCTTGCCATTTAACGTGATTATGGTGGTAGAACAGTATAACACTGGGACAGGCTTTTTGGCCCACCATGTCTGTGCTAACCATGATGTCAGTCTAAACTAATCCCATTTGCCTTCACATAGTCCATATCCCACTATTCCTTGTATGTTCGTTCCTGTCTAAATGGCTCTTAAACATTTCTATCTGCTTCTAACCTCTTCCCTGCTTTTAACTTTTTTTTTCCCTGTCTTTTCTAAAAGTCAAATATCCTTAAATATTCAATTCTCATTATTGGGTCTTTCTTACATTTTCATTTGCTACTTTTCTACTTCCTGTTAACAGCTTTACTTGCTTTCAATTTAAAGTTCCCATCCCCTTAACAATCTGGTTTAAACTCATGCGAGGATGAGTCCCAGTTCTATGAAGATATGGCAGAACAAGCTGTTTGTCTAGACTGCCTGATCATTGACCTCAGTTGTATTTTCCAGCACCATAGTCTTCTGATCCATTGATTCCCATAGTGCCAAAACATACTATTGGTCTATTTTTAAAAATTATATTCAATGGGAATTCACACCTCTCAGGATAAAAAAAACTGAAGTTTCACAGCTTTTTGAGTCTTAAGTCATCATTCCTTCTGAGAATGTCGACCCTACTTTAAACTCTTCAGCTAACTGAAACATTTCTCCTAGTATCTATTCTATGAAGTGCCTTAAATATGTTATGTTTAAATCGTAGTGAGTTTTTTTTTGTCCCTTTTAGAACTTCGGTACCTGTAAATTCAGTTAACTAAGACATCTTGTGTAACCAACTATATTATGATTTTTTTATTGCTTATAAAGCTGGCTGAATATAAACATTTGTTCTCAGTCATGTAAGATCCGTGTGTGTTACGCTATGCTTTAAGCTTTTCTGGCATCCTTACAAATTGAGAGATAGATTAGAATAGTGAGTGGAAGGGCAAAGGAAGAGTTTAAAAAGGGCAGAAGTAATTGTTTTTCAAATATCAATGTGTAGCTAAAATAGGGAAAGAGGTGGATACATGCTGACAAAATTTTTGACTGTACACTCAGACCACATGAAGCATCTACAAATGTATGCTTATTGGCTAATATGAAAGTTACACTCTCAACACCTGGCAATTCTTTGACATTATACCAAATTCTCTTCTCAGTGCAAGCTCCAGTATACTTATCAATGGAAATTTTATTAGTAAAGAAGCAAATGCCTCCTTATGTAGCACATTGATAAATACCTGTGTGGTATAAATCTACCGAAAAGCTCAAAAATGAAATTAACTTGTGTTGTTCTTGCTGTATGTAATTCCTGTGCCATGCATGCAAGACCAGAATGTGTTAACTAATGTCCATTGCACCTCCAAATGATGAGGCCGAAGGAGCAGCCCCCATCTTTACTGATGGTAATTGCATTTTAAAAATATATTATAAAAATGCAGTTTTGTTTTATTGATTTAACTAGATATTAATTTTAACAAAATAGTATTTAAAGCTAGCAGAGTTATAGTTTCTAAGTGGGATCTGTGACTGTGGGTAATAGCAAAAAAACTAAACAAAGCAAATAATTTAACATCTAACTCCCTAATTACAAAGTAAAGTGGGGCTTAGTTGTGGGATGTTTTCCATTTTATGTTTGCTAGGTAGCTTGTGGATGATTGGTTTTTGCTCTGCTTTTTGGCAGCTGTCTTCCTGTTCTTGAAACAACCTGAAATGGGATCTTATGAGTCACTGTCTGTCCTTAATTATTTGAGTGATGGTATAAGAAGTATTATTTACTGAAATGACTTCAAACTTCCAGTAAAAGTGAAATACTATGAATACTGAAAATCTGAAATAAACAGAATGCTGGAGAAACTCAGGTCTAGTAAACGTATGGCAGAAGAAGCAAAGTTAACATTTCGAGTCTGGAACTGAGGGGATTGAAGATTGATTAATATTTTGTTTTTGTTTAGTTTTTGTTTTTAACAATTTAGTTTTTGTTTTTAACTAGGAGCCAGCAGTGAAGAAATAAATAAGCATTGGGAATGGCTAGAACATAATGTGATGGCAATACTTTCTGTGTTTGATAGTAATGAAGATATCACTAGCTTCGTTCAGGGAAAAATACGGGTAAGACTGCACTTTTTTTGTCCCGGCCAGGAGGTTGGCCTTTCTGTTAGCTCTCTGATGGTTTCCATCAGTTTTGATTCAGGGTGTGTGTTCAGTTTTAAGCACAATATGGGCAGTGTAACATTGTAGAAAAACAAATCCCATTGTACTGTCTGTTTAAAAAACAAAAAAATGTTACTAAGTGCATCAATTTGCTGAATCCTTTAATACCAGGAATTGATTTTGAACAATGTCCTACTTAGCATGTTGTACTTGAAATCATAGAATATTAAAGCACAGAGGGAAAGGACACAACTGATTGAGACTGTGTTGGTTCTTTGAAAGGATTCTTCAGTCCTGTTCCTTCTCCTTTTCCCACATTGTTGCAATTATTTCTTAAAAGTAATTAAGAAATCAATTCCCAGTTGAAAGCTACCATTCACTGTCCGATCAGGCAATACATTCCAAACATTCTTTATGTAAAGATGTTCATGCTAGTCCTCTGGTTCTGTTGCTACAGTCCTTACACTGTTTCTTGCTCCTTTGACCATTGGCAAGTTTCTGTCCAAAATCAAGATGGGTTTTCAGTGAGGATATAAGCCTCTAACAAGTGCCATTTTCAGCTTTTGTTGCAGAAAGGTGAGCAAGCTCTGTTTGTCCAGTCTGTCCACAAAATTCACAGGATTACTCACAGAATCCCTACAATGTATGAACAGGCCATTTGGCCTAACAAGTCCACACAAACTCTCTGAAGCGCATCCCACCGAGACCCTTTTCCCTGTAACCCTACATTTTCCATGGCTAACGCACATAACCTATAGATCCCTGAGCACTACGGGCTATTCAGCATGGCCAATCCACCTAACCTGCACACCTTTGAATTGTAGGAGGAGACCAGAGCACCCGGCAGAAACCCACGCAGACACTGGGAGAGCATGCAAACTTTACATTGACAGTTGCCCTGGAGTGGAATTGAACTCTGCTCCCTGGCGCTGTGATGCAGCAGTGCTAACCACTGAGCCACCATACTGCCCCATTTTATGTTGCAGAAGGAGGTAATTCAGCCCATTTTTCCCACATTGACTTGGTTATCTAGTGCTAATCTCTTGCCTTTACCCCATATCCCTGCACACCATTTCTATCTGAATAACCATCCAATGCCCTATTGAATTTCTCAATTGAATCTGTCTGTACCACGTTTTCAGTTGGCGTATCCCATACCCTGACAACTTGTGAGAAAAACCTTTTACACAGCATCAACCCTTGCTTCATTTGCACATCACTTTGAATCTCTGCCCTCTCGTTTTCTTTTTTCACAAGCAGAAACAGCTTCACCATATCTACTCAGTCCAGACTACTCATGATTTTAAAACCTCAATCAGATCTCCCCTCAGCTGCCTTTTCTTTAGGGAGAATGGTGCCACCTTCTTCAGTCTATCCTTGTAAATGACATTTCTGCTGACTATTATTCTGTTTTCTATAGATTAGATTCCCCACAGTATGAAAACAGGACCATCAGCCCAACAAGTCCACACTGACCCTCCAAAGAGTAACCCACCCAGACCCTATGTTTACCCCTGACTAATGCACCGATCACTATGGGCAATTTAGCATGACCAATTCACCTGACCTGCACATCTTTGGAAATTGGAGCACACGGAGGAAACCCACGCAGACACTGGGAGAATGTGCAAACTACATTTAGACAATCGCCCAAGGCAGGAATTGAACCGAGTCCATGGCACAGTGAGGCAGCAGTGCTAACCACTGAGCCGCTCCTATACTTGACCATGTTGGCACTGTCCCTGTTATACTACGATCTGCACCTTTTCTCAAGAGGCTCTTGTGAGACACTGTATTAAATGCCTTCTGTACATCCGAGAATACACGTCAAACATTTCACACTCATCAGCACTTTGTAACCTCTTCGAAAAATACCAGCAAGTTAGTTGAATGTGATTTCCACCTTTAGAAATCCATGCCAACTCTTCTGAATCAACCTACATTTTCGATGTGACTACTGGTTCTATCCTAAATAATTGTGTCCAAAGGTGTCCTTGCTAACAAAAGTTTACTAACTCATCTGTAATTGCTAGGGTTATCCTTACAAAGCCACAATGTTGACAATTCTCCAGTCTTTTGGCATGTTTCCAGGGTCCAGGGAAGACTGAAATGTTATGGTTGTACTCTTAAATGCAGTTCTTCATCCCTGCGTCCGTTCTCGTAATTGTCTGATGTGCAATCTCCAAAGCCCTCACAACCCTCCTCAAAGTGTAATTCACAGAACAAAACATGCTAGTGTTTTATATAGGTTTAGAGTAACTTATTAGCCTCTGTTCATAAAGCACAGGATCTTGTATGCTTTATTAAGAATTTGAAAGTCTATCCTGTCTCCTTCAAAGACTTTTGCAGAAGTATTCCCAGTTGTCTCCACTCTTCTACTGTGCCTCTCCCCCTTAAAATTGTACCATTTTGTATGTATTGGCAACATTCATTTTTCCTGTCAAAATGTATCAGCTCCCACGCATCTGCATCAATTTTTATCTGCCATATCCTCCCAATCTATTGACCTAACTTGAAATATATTACTGATTTCCTTAGTATTTACTACACCCCAAAATTATACATTACCTGCATGTTTTGCAACTGTGCTCCGTAAATTCAAGTAATTATCTCAAACACAGCACTGGTACTGGTCTTGGTACTTGGCAGCTCCTTTATACAGAGGAACCTTGATTATCTGGCATTCGATTATTTGAATATCGAATTATCCGGCAAGTTTGCAACATCCCGATGCTCAGCTAAACTGTGATCCAGCATTCGATTATCCGGAATTTGATTAACTGAATGCAATACTGCCACCTGTGTCCTTCGAATGATCGAGATCCCTCTGTATACTTAAATAAAGCAACTGTCGATGCTGGAGATCTGAAACAAAAACTCAGTAGATCTGATAGCATCTGTGAAGAGAAAATAGTTATTATTTTGAGTCCAGTGATCTTTCAGAACTCCTTTTTATGCTTTCCTCTTGTCTGAAAAGTAGCCATCGTTCCAAATTTCTGTTTTCTGTGTGTTACCCAGTTTTGTAGCAATGCTGCTATTTGATCACTTTGGACATTCCTTCAGATGTCTGTTCCTTAAGAAATAGCTGGATGAAATTTAATAGCACTTTTCAGCCTATTTACTTGTGCAGTTGTATGAGTGCAGGGAAATCAGCTAAATTGTTTTTCAACAATTATACTGTGGTAGTACTCTTTTTAATCCATTTTCTTAAAATTATATATTCTGCAGTACTTTTTTGCAAAAAAAAAGTAATTTATAAATAAATTTATATTTCTGTTCTAATTGAGACTGTTTTGTGAATTATTTTTAAAACCTAATTTTATGAACACTGTCCACATTTATAGATTAAAGTGGCTTTTGGGCTAGTTCTGCTGAACTGTAGTGAAAATGTATTTTAGGATATAAGAGGTTTAATATTGTCTGTTTGCGCTTAAAGACATCTGCATTGCTTTCTGTCAAAGGGTCTAATAGCAGAAGAGTCTCAAAGTGCATCAATAAAGGAGGAAGATGACCCTGAAAAATTCCGTGAGGCCCTTTTGAAGTTTGATAAGTGGTTTGGGTTGCCTGAACAAGAGAAGCTGGTGACCTATTACTCCTGCAATTACTGGAGTGGGCGAGTGCCTTGCCAAGGCTGGCTATACCTAAGCACTAACTTTCTCAGCTTCTATTCCTTTTTTCTAGGCAAAGAAGGTGAGTCTCTGTTCCTCTTATTCGTCTCTTAACTGAATTTAATGTCCTCAGATAATTTTGCACAAATTAAAAATCTCAATTGTCTATTAATATGTGTGAGTTAAAAGTCCTATGGTCACCATGTCTAGTAAGCATGTTTTATGAAATTTGCGATGTGCCAAGGTCAACTTCAGAGCAGCGTTTGATTGTCAACCTATTACAGTATGCTTTCTGCCCTGTTCGCTGTACACTCAAAAGGAAGAAACTGATTGAGAGGTAAACAAAATTTGCCTCCATTGAATTTCCCTAACGAGAGAGCTTATTTCCATTTATAAAACGCCTCTCAGTTGTCAACATAGATTCATTTGCTGAGCTTGCAATTTTTTTTTATATAGTATTCACGGTTTGTGTGTGTCAGTAACAAGACCAATGTTTATTGCTCATTTCTAATTAACCTCAAGAGGTTTGTCGTACATCATTATCTTGAGCCATAGCTGTCCATGTAGTGAATATATTTTTTACTTTGCAGTTAGGTAGGGAATTCCTGGATTTTGACTCAGTTGGTTGAATGATGTTGATCTATTTTCAAGTCAGAATGGTCTGTGCACCAGAGGGAAGAGGTTGAGGATTTAAGGTATCAGAGTTCCATATTTTTTGTCATTTTTTATATTCTAAAGTTTGCTTACTTTGTAGCAAATGGCAGAATTATAAATGAGCCTTTGTAATCTGTGCAAGAACTGCTGATACATTAGGGCTGTTTGCTATAGATTTTGGCAATTTGATTAAAAAAGATTTTTATCTACATTTAATTATTTTTTTAAAAATGTACCATGGTGTAATCTTCCAATATCTTAGGAGTGATCACATTATTTATAAGCTGGCTTGTGATTCAGTGTTTATTCAGTGTGTAGAAGCCAGAAGCTTTATTGCCTACAGATACATGATGGGATGGAAGGGAACCAGATGCTTTTTATTAGAAATCATGTCTGAATTGTAAAGAAAGTGAGTATGTGTACATTATTTTTCAGTGTAAAGAGAGAAAGATCATCTTTTAACAAATTGATGAAGACAGCAATGCAAATTGAGATGTGTTATCAGAAATGTGATCTTATTATAAGAAGGAGTTTGTTACTCAGCTGGGCTTCATTTTTTTAGAGGATACGTTTCTATGTTGAGATTACAGAAACAGTTTCCATGGGATTGTATTTCATTCCTGTTTTGTGACTACTTCTATGTTTAGTGTTACTTTATATTGATATTCCTGAACATAGGAATACCTGAACTGCTGCAATACTCTGATGTAAATAAATCAGACACCGAAGTTTTATAATCATCCTTTTTTCTGGAAATAGTATTTATTAATTTCCTGACTGTTGATTTGTATTGGAATTTGGTTCAAATACAGCTTCACCTCTGCATATTAAATCCTTATGGCATTATAAAGCAAAACCTGACACTTGAGATATTAAGTCAGAGGAACAAAAGCTTGGTCAAAAAGGGTGGTTTTTAAGGAATGGGTTAAAGGAGGAAAGCAAGATGGCGACCTTCAAGGAAGGTATCCTACAAGTTGCAGCCTATACCTTCAAAGGCATAGCCATCAGCGATGGAACAGTTGTAACCCGAGGTACACAATTAGGCAGACTTAGGCAAGACCAGATATCTTGCAGGGTTATGAATCTCAAGGTGATGAAAGTGATAGAAAGGAACAAAACCATGGAGGCAGCCTTCTGTCTAAGCTGCACAGCAGCTCTGGGATGTCCCATGCACACTGATGGATATGTTGCACAGTGGCTTTTGCTTCCAGAAGCCACTGCCATGCATAGACCTCAGAATTCCATGATGCTGAAGAAAGATAATGGAGAGGATTCTGAAAATGGAGAGAGGAATTTTTCAAACCAAGGCATTGCTTGTCTGAGAACTAAGAGTTAATGAGCACAGAGACGACAGATGAATAGGGCTCGGTGTGAGTTAAGATGTGATCTCAAGTTTAAGGAGGAAAGAATATGGGCACACACACAAGATTGTGTTGGAATAATCAAGTCCGTCGCTGACAAAGGCATAAATGAGAATCGTGAATGTACCATTGGCAATCCTAGGTGAGAACTGCCATATTACTTCTGCTTAAGTTCTGGATTTTCCATTGTAAATATCTTTAACTGTCTTGCCTTTAAATCACTGCTTACAATTTACATCTTTAATCAAACTTTTCATGTTTTGTCATCACAGCTCTGAGACATTAGTTTGGTCTGAGTTGGGAGAATTGTTTCTCATGAAAGACTGAGTAAATTAGGCTGATATTCTCTCGGGTTTAGAAGAAGGCTAGGAGGAGATCTGAGTGAGATTTTCAAAATCATGAGATGGCTGGATAGAGTAGATAAAGAGGAAGTGTTCCAACTCAATAGGATCAAGAACTAGAGGGTACAGATTTAAAATCATTTGCAAAAAAAAAGTAAATGTGAGATGCAAAATAACTTTTTTTTGCAGTGAGTAATTAAGATGTGGAATGCACTGTCTAGAAGTGTGGTGGAGGCAGCTACAATTGAGGCATTCACAAAAGTATTGGATGCTCATTTGAATAACAATGCACAAGATTATGGAAAATAGCATACGATTGGCACTAGTAATGATGCTTACTTGCAGAGATGGAGAAGACACAATGGTCCGAATGACCACCTTTTGTGCTGTGATCTTGTGATGTTGTTGAAACAATTAAGATTGTGAATGGGCTTGATCAGAGTCAAGTCCGAGTGGTTGTTTCCTCTGACTGGGGATATCTTGGACAACTGGTCAGTCCACTGAAGCTTAGAAAATCCAGGGTGATTTGATTGCTGTGGTGGGTGAGTCCAGAGAGAGCGAGAGGACAGGCTTTTAAAATAATGAGTCCCATTTTAGGACTGAGAAAATGATATTTCCCTTTGAGGGTTATGAGAGATTTAAACTCTCTGCCTCAGAAGGTAGTAGATTAGATTCCCTACAGTATGGAAATAGGCTTATTGGCCCAAGTCCGCACTGACTCTCCGAAGAGTAACCCAGACAGACCCATTCCCCTACATTTACCTCTGACAAATGTACCTATCACTATGGGGCAATTTAGCATGGCCAATTCACCTGACCTGCACATCTTTGGATTGTGGGAGGAAACTGGAGCACCCGGAGGAAACCCACGCAGACGCAGGGAGAATGTGCAAACTCCACACACACAGTCGCCCGAGGTTGGAATTGAACCCAGGTCCCTGGCACTGTGAGGCAATAGTGCTAACCAATGAGCCTCTGTGCCACTCTTGCCGTAGAGGTGGAGTCATTAAATATTTTCAAGGCAGAGGTAGGTAAATTATTGCTTGGCGGGAAAATCGAGCTATGAGGAGTAGATGAGAATGTGGAACAAAAACGGCTCTATCATGGTCTTGATGAATGACTGAGCAGTCTTGATGGACTGACTGGTCTGTTTTTGCTCTTAATTTGTGTAATTTGTATGGTTTAATTGTAGGTTTGAATCTAAACGTTTAGGTGAATTGCATAGACAGATGTATTGGGAAGCTTTTAATACACAAGAATAAGAAATATAAAGATATTGTGATAGTGTTTGTTGAAGAGTGGAGACAGAAGGCTTGTTTTGAGCATTAACACAAATTAAACCAGTTTGGAGGGGGAATATGCAGTATTAATACCACTGGATAATCTACCCTCGTACATGGGAATTGTAGATTCATATCCCATTATGCGGATGTTAAATTCAAGAAATTAATTTTTGAAAAACCTGGAATTGAAAGCTAGTTTCAGAAATGATGCCATGGAGCTATTGTCAATTGTTGTAAAAACCCATCTCAGTCACTAATGTCCGTCAGGGACAAAATCCGCTATCCTTACCTGGTTTCAGCTATGTATGACTCCAGATCACAACAATGTGATTGACTCTTGACTGTCCTTTGAAAGGCTTTAGAAGCCGCTCTGGTCAAGTACAGTTTGGGATGGACAACAAATGCTGGCACCTTGCTTGCAACATCTAAATATCTATTTAAAAAAAACACCTGATGAAGGAGCAGCGCTCCGAAAGCTAGTGCTTCCAAATAAACCTGTTAGACTATAACCTGGTGTTGTGTGATTTTTAACTTTGTTCGATTTGATGCTAGTTTTACAAGCATTTGGGCAGAGCTCCTCCACAATAAGTCATAATGGGCTGGTACTGAATCTGGATGATTAAAAAGCAACTCTCCCATTGGGTCCTGTTTTCTCAACTCTCAGGTCAACATTCCAGGGAAGACACAAGAAAATGCTGCAAACGCACTTAAACTCTCCTTGAGGTGCAGCAGCATTGATGTTAATGACAAGGAGCAGCTTGCTACCAGTTGTTCAAAATGACAGCAATTTGCCCTTAGCTTCAAGCCACAGCATTTAATGATGAGGCAGAGCAGAGTTAGATAAGAAAAGAAGAGGAAG